>NC_090934.1:1027284208-1027587239 GCF_040938575.1 Ambystoma mexicanum
TTCCTGTAAGGTCATCATACGAAACTTCTGGGGTTTGACAAACTTGTTCGCTAGTCGCAGATCTAATACAGTGCTCATGGTTAGATCCTTTTTG
Source organism: Ambystoma mexicanum (assembly GCF_040938575.1). Lineage (NCBI taxonomy): Eukaryota > Metazoa > Chordata > Amphibia > Caudata > Ambystomatidae > Ambystoma > Ambystoma mexicanum. The sequence goes on from NC_090934.1 coordinate 1,027,284,303, forward strand.
GGTACAAGGAAGCACACTGAATAAATATCTTCCATTACCTGAGATAGAGGCACTGTCACGCTCACCTGATTCCCACGGAGGCGCAGGTCTGGCTTTGAGTGCTGATGCTTCTTCAATGGTGAAGCGCAGGACTCTGATGATGGACAGGAAGGGCCCCTCTACTCTGGCTTTTCTGGCTCTCAGGAATATTCCCCTGTGCGTGAAAAGGGAGTATTACCTACTGACGGAATAATGCTCAAGCCTCCCACTCCCTTCCAAGATTCCCCGTGAAGTCTCACCTTAGGGTCTGGAAGGATGAGTTCTCCATCCTGCTTCTGATGCAGGGGCACGTTGAAACCCAGTTACTTCACTGGATTGAGGTTTGATGGGAGTTCAAAATAAGCTTGACTATTCAGGTGAGGCGCTGTAAGAGTTCTGTTGCAAGTTCAAAGTTCAAGCTTAATAATAATGTTCATTGTCTTATTGCAGCAAGCGCTAATGCTTATGTCTTTTTCCCCTTAGGGGCCGGGGTTCGGAATGCCGGAGATATGGCGCCGACCCGAAGTGTAAGTTCTGGATGAGCGTTCAGGTAATGGTCTTTGCATTCGCTCATTCAATGTTTGTCTTTTTTCCCCATGGGGGCCGGGGTCCAGAATGCCAGGAAGCGGCAGGACCCGAAAAGAAATGGGAATGACCCAACAGGTAAGTCTTAGAAGGAAACTGAGCTTTTCCCATTTCCCTTCCTTCTCTCACCTTGTTTTCTTGTCTTTTCTCTCTAGGCTCTGGGAAGTGGGTGCGGATCCGGATGATCGCTGCTGAAGATGGAGGCGCCCAGGAAAGGTGAGTGAAATGAAGCGCTGCAGCGATCGAAGCGAAATGCTTTTAAAATGATGTCTTCCCTTTCAGGATCGTCGGTGTGATGTCTCCGTGATGCAGCTTTAGCAGGTAAGGTCTTCTTTCTCCCCAATTCTCTCTTATCTCCCTTTGCAGGCGACCCAGGATGCTGACAGGCGTGGCTGGAGTCCAGATGCAGGAGCTGACACGGTGAGCGTCCAGCTGCGAGGAGCAGAACAACGCGAAGCGTGAGTTGCTGAATGGGCGTGGTTTAAATAGCTTTGGAAGAAGTTCCAGGCATGTATCCTTCCACCGATCAGGTATGTATCCTTCCCCGACCACACCCAGGTGGAAAGTAGTCCCACAGGTAAAGTAGTTCCATTCAGGCCACAAGAGGGCCTGGATGTAGCAGCATGGTCTGCATCAGGTAAGTGCACATTAAAACACTTGAACACATGTCTAGCTTTATGAGCCAGGCGCCTAAGGCGCCAGGACAGGGGTCCAACATGAGCCTGGCGCCTAAGGCGCCAGGACTGTGTCCACAGGTCCCCAGCTTGGGCCCGCTGGCACTTCCCTGGGGGGAAGGAACAAGTTACTTACCTGTAACTTGTTCTCCAGCATGGGTCTGGCATGGATTCACATGCTCATGAATATTCCCCGTCGTCAGGCTGGGAATCCTCGGTAAAGAAAAAACCAGTATCAGTTTCGTTTCTGATCTGTCTTTCGTAGTAATAACCAATCACTGGTCTCTGCGTCATACTGACCACAGCCAATGACTGCCCTCTACCTAAGCACCGCCTCTGGCAGCCATCTTCAGATTTGGAAGCACGTGAAGTGGCAGTATGACCAAGTGAAGAGCCGCAGAGGGGTAGGCGGGAGGGTTCGCATGTGAATCCATGCCAGACCCATGCTGGAGAACAAGTTACAGGTAAGTAACTTGTTCCTTCTCCAGCATGGGGTCTGGCATGGATTCACATGCTCATGAATAAAGAATACATAGCAGTACACACATGCACAACCACGGGAGGTGGCAAAGGCTCAACATTAAGCATTACATCAAACTCAACATTAAGCATCTTACCTCCTCACCAGTCTCACCTCAGGCGAACAGGTTGCGCAGCACTGCTTGGCCGACCCTGGACTCCTCCCTGGAATCCCGATCGACGCAGTAGAACTTCGTGAAGGTGTGCGTCGACCTCCACGTAGCAGCCCTGCATATGTCCAGCAGGGGCACACCAGAAAGGAACGCCGTGGTAGCTGCGATCGCTCTGGTGGAATGGGCTCTCGGACGGCCGGGCAGCGGTCGGTTTGCCAACCGATGACAGTACATGATACAGCCGGAGAGCCATCTGGAAATGGAAGCCTTCGAGAGAGCCTTCCCCTGATTGACAGGTCCAAAGTTCACAAAGAGTTGTGACGTCTTCCGAAAACACTTTGTGCGGTCCACGTAGAACTTCAGCGCTCTAACCACATCCAGCGAGTGCAAAGTCCTCTCAGCCGGCGACGAAGGCGACGGGAAGAACACAGGCAACACCAAGGGTTCGTTGAGATGGAAGTCCGACGGTACCTTGGGCATGAAGGAGGGGTGCGTCCTGAGCACTACCCTCGTGTCGTGAAAAGTCAAGTACGGGGCCTTGCAGGAAAGGGCCTGGATCTCTCCCACCCGTCGTGCGGAGGTGATGGCCACAGGAAACGCTGTCTTCCACGACAGAAACTTCAACGGGGCCGAGTGCAGAGGCTCGAACGGAGGTCCCATGAGCTTGGTCAGCACCACGTTGAGCTCCCACGCCGGGGCCGGAGCCTTCACCGGCGGGAACGATCTGAACAGTCCCTTCATGAACTCTTTCACCAGACGATGAGACCACAAGGACGTCCGTCCCGTGGTTCTGGTGTATCGGGAGATCGCAGCAAGATGAATCTTGATGGACGCGTGTGCCAGTCCAGCTTTGGCCAGCGTCAGCAGGTAAGGCAGAACTTGGGGAGCCGTAATCCGTAGAGGGTTAATCTTCTGTGCGTGGCACCAGACAGAGAACCTCTTCCATTTGTGTCCGTAGCATTTAAGAGTCGAGGACGCCCTGGCCTTTGCAAGAACCTCTCTGCAGTCGGCCGGTATGTCGTATCCTCCAAACTCTAGCGCTGCAGGAGCCAGGCCTGCAAGTTCAGCGATTTCGGGTCGTGGTGGAGGATGGCGCCTCCTTCCCTGGAGAGCAGATCCGCGTCCACCGGCAGCTTGATTGGCGGGGACGCTGACAAGTCCAGAAGGTCCGGGAACCATATCTGCCTCGGCCACGCAGGTGCGACGAGGATCATCCTGCACCGTGACCTCTTGAGTTGGTTGACGAGCCGGATTAGCAGTGGCAAAGGAGGGAACGCGTAGAGGAACAGGCCCTCCCAGGGGAACGAGAAAGCATCGCCCATGCTCCTCGCCTGGGGAAACCTGCTGGCGAACCTCCGGCACTTGGAGTTCGTCGCCGTCGCGAACAGGTCGATCTGGGGTGTGCCCCACCGTCGGAAGAGGCGATCCACCAGATCCTGCCGTAGTTCCCACTCGTGGCACGAGCGCAGCTCCCTGCTGAGTGAGTTGGCGATGGTGTTTTTTATCCCTGCCAGATGAAACGGCACCAGAAACATCCCCTGGGCGACTGCCCAATGCCACAGGTCCTGCGCCTCCTTGGACAGTGCTGGGGACCTGGTTCCGCCCTGTTTTCTGATGTAAAACATGGTGGTGGTGGTGTTGTCGGTGAAGATCCTCACCACCTTGCCCTTGAGGGACGGAAGGAAGGACCTGAGGGCCCAAAACACTGCACGGAGCTCCAGGACGTTGATATGTAAGGATTTCTCTGTCGGGAGCCAAAGGCCCCTTGCGTGCAGATTTTCGGTGTGCGCTCCCCACCCTTCCAGGGAGGCATCCGTGGTCACTGTCTCCTGGTGGTCTGGGGTCTGGAAGTCCATGCTCGCCGTCAGATGCGCGCGGGTGCCCCACCACCGGATCGCTCGTCGGAAACTCTCGTCGAGTGTGATCCTTTCCTCGAAGTTGCCCGTCGGTTGGATCCAGCGCGCGTCCAGGAACTCCTGCAACGGGCGCATCCGGAGCCTGCACATGGGAATGAGGTAGATGCAGGAAGACATCATTCCGAGGAGGGACTTGATGGACCTCACCTTGGCCGCGTCGGCCACCAACATCCGCTGTACCTTGCCCAGGATGGTCCTGGTCCTCTCCTCCGACGGGGAGGCCCGAAGGGACATTGTGTTGAGCCTCGCTCCCAGAAACAGAGTGTCTTGCGCGGGTACCAGGTGGGATTTGGCGTAGTTCACGGAGAATCCCAGGTCCGTGAGAAGTTGGACGGTCCTTGCCGTGTGGACCACGGCGAGCTCCCTTGTCTTGGCTCGGATGAGCCAGTCGTCCAGGTAGGGATAGACGTGGATCCCTTCGCGGCGCAGCTGAGCCGCCACCGGTGCGAGGTACTTGGTGAATACCCTGGGTGCCGACCATAGACCGAAGGGGAGGGCTTTGAACTGGTAATGCCGCCCTTGGACCACAAACCTGAGGAATTTTCGGTGCCCCTTCAAGATGGGAATATGGAAGTAGGCATCCTCCAAATCCAACGACGACAGGAAGTCTCCTTCCTCCAGCTGACCTAGGACGTGCTGGAGGGTGACCATCCGGAACTTTTGCGCCTTGATGAACTTGTTCAGACGTCGCAAGTCCAGGATGGGGCGCCATCCCCCCGTCTTCTTCTTCACGAGGAAGTATCTCGAGTAGACTCCGGAGCCCCGCAGCCTCTTTGGGACGAGTTCGATGGCGCCCTTCTTGAGCATCGCTTTCACCTCCAGGAGGAGTTGAGGGACGTGAAGTTCTTTCCTGGCCACGGGGGGGCCGCGCGGACACTTTCCTTGAAACTCGAGCGCGTGCCCCCGGGCCAAGGCGTCCAGCACCCAACGGTCGGTGGAGAGGGACTCCCACACGCTGACGAAGCTCGCCAGCCGGCCTCCCACCGGGGTGCTTCGGTGGGGGCCCGACCCCCCGGCCGGTTCAATCCTGCTTCGACGAGGCTTTAGCGCCTTGTCCTTGGCGACGACGGCGGGGTCCGCCAGGCTTGCCTCGTCCTCTGTAGGCCTCCTGAGATGACGAGCGGGCCGCTTGACGGTAGGAGGAGAAACCGCCGCCGGAACCTTTGGAGGCGCCCTTGCCTCCGCTGCTCCGAAAGGGCGTCCGTCGTTGTTGCAGAACTCCAAGGGCCCGGGCCGTCTCGGGGTGTCCGCTTTAATAGCCTGAAGGGAATCGTCCACCGTTTTCCCAAACAGGTTGTTCCCGTCGAAGGGCATGTCCAGGACTCTGGTCTGAACGTCTTGACGGAAGTCCGTAGCCTTGAGCCATCCACGCCGCCTAAGGCAAACGCCGTTGCCTAACTGGCGGAACCCAGTGTCGGCGATGTCCGTCGCAACGGTAATGGCGTGGTCCGAAGCCACCTCACCTTCCTGCAGGATCTCCAGGGCCTCCGCCCTCTTGTCGTCCGGCAAGAAGTCCAGCAGGGGAGCCAGTTTGTACCAGAGCTCCCTGTCGTATCGGGCCACGATAGCCAAGGCGTTGGCAGCTTTAATCGTCGTCGCTGCAGACGAGATGACTCTGCGTCCCATAGCGTCCAATTTCTTTCCCTCGCCGTCCGGTGGGGAAGTCGAAGTGGAGGCCGCACCCCCCCCCCGCTTTCTTCCTGGCCGCCGTGGAGACGACGGAGTCCGGGGTAGGCTGCGCCCGGAGGCACAGGGGGGCCGTGTCCGGGACCCGGTACTTTTTCTCGTACCGGTCTCTTCTAGCTGGCGTCGTGGACGGGTTCTTGAGGAGGGTGAGGCCCTCATCCCAAATGTCGTCCAATAGAGGCAATGCGAGGACCGTCTTCCTCTTGGCCTCGCGCCGCTGATAAAGGAAACCTTCCTTCTTCTCCTCAGGGCAGAGTTGGAAAAGCTCGGATGCCCTGGCGATCATTGAGTGGAACGATCCAATCTCGTCGGGCGGAGAAGCCCTGGTGGGAGGCGACGACGGTAAATCCTCGTCGTATACCTCGTCGTCCGTACCCGTCGCTGCCGTGTCAGTCCCCGTATCATCCCCTCGGGTGGACGGGGAGGAGGGCTGGGAGGGGCGCGACGGCTGAAAAGGAGGTGGAGGGTGGATCCTTCTTTTCTTGGTAGGGGGAACACCAGAAGGTCCCGGTTCTGGGTCCCCCGACGGGAGAGGTTCCGTCGGCAACGGTAGTCTCGTCCTTATCTCAGAGCATAAGGACTGTATAGCCAACAAAATGGCCGCCGAGTTGTCTCGCGGCGCTGGCAGAGGGGAATCCGACGGGCGATCAGGGGCCCCGTCGGTACCCTCGACGATGTCGTCGTCACCTGCGTCGGGATCCATCCCGACGGGCCGGTCTTCTTCCACGCCGAAGCCGTGGCTTAAGACCTCGACCACCTCCTCCTCCGAGGTTGGGGCCGAATCTACGACGACGCCCTGCCCCCCCCTTTTTCTTCCCCACGGGGGATTTCACGGGGGTCCTATCGATGGGCACAAAAGAGGACTCCCTCCGAGGTGGCAGGGAGACTCTGAGCCCCGAGGTCGCCACCACTGGTGTAGCCTCCACAGGCTGAGCCAGGGCCGCCGCGACAGTTTCGATAGAGGGCTTGGCCGGATGGATTAAGGCCTTCACCACCTTAGGTGCGCTCACCGCCTTATCCTTGAGGGGGGGGGGGGGACACTGCCTCGCTCCCCCTCCGCCTTCGAGCTCGACCGGGGCCTCTCCAGGAGCTTCGCCGGGTGCTCGGCCTTCCTCTTACCCGACCCAGAGCGTTGGCTCGTGGTTGATGGTGCCGGGGAGGGTGCGCCCTGCCTGGCGCCCGTAGAGCCCGACCGTTCGGCGCTCCCGGTGCCAGCGGACTCGCGGTGCTTGGCCTTATGTTGGACCCCCGTCGCCGGGGCGTCCTCAAAGGTCTTAGAAGACCGCTCGGATTTCTTCCTCTTCTTCTCGCCGGACGGGCTCTTCCCTTCTAGCCAGTTGGCGAGACGTTGATGGCGGTCCTTCATGGTCCGCTCCGACATGTTGCCGCAAAACGCACAGTCCTTCTCCACGTGCGTCTTGTCCTCATGTAGGCAGTAAAGACAAAAAGAGTGTTCGTCCTCCTTGAAGACGTTCTGTAGCTGGCATCCAGGGCAGACCCTGAACAGCTTTCCGGGCGTCGAGCCTCCCTTCCCCTGGGCCATAGCCGGGCCTGAGAAACTTCTGGAGTCCTCCAAAAGCGTAGCTCGACGAAATCTTCACCCTTGAGGGGCACAGACGAATCCGAAACGGGTCCCCGTTGATCGGATGGAAAGTCGGTGGAGCTTGAGGCTCTTTTGACCGAAAAAAAAAACGAAGTTTTTTGAGAAAAAACGTGAAAAAAATAGCACTAACGCTCAAGAGCAAAAGCACGAGGATCCCAACACAGTAGAGGGCAGTCATTGGCTGTGGTCAGTATGACGCAGAGACCAGTGATTGGTTATTACTATGAAAGACAGATCAGAAACAAAACTGATACTGGTTTTTTCTTTACCGAGGATTCCCAGCCTGACGACGGGGAATATTCATGAGCATGTGAATCCATGCCAGACCCCATGCTGGAGAATGATGCCTGCCTCTGGGGTTGCTGGGTCGGACCTGGCTCCTTGGAGGTAGGCATCATGACAGGCACGACCTCTATGGCTCCTTTTTCCAGCAGTTGGTCCACTTCTTGGAGAAGGATGGCGAGGTGTTCTGGTGTCATGCGGCGTCCCCTCGGGGGTCTGTGTGTTGGGGAACTGTAGAACTCTATACAGTAGCCGCGGGCTACGGTGGAAAGTACCCAGCGGTCTGATGTTATTCCCTCCCATGCTGGAAGAAAGGATGTTAACCGGCCCGCAACCGGCGTTGCATGGGAGGGGACGCGAATCTTGGCGTCACTTGGTGGTTTTGTTGGCTTGGGAGCCTCTGGGCTTGGAACCCTGGCCTCTTCCCTTGCCACGACGTTGACCCCTCTGATTGTACTGGCCGCTATTACTCTGGTAGTTGCTGGCAGAGTACTGTTGTTGGTTTTGTTGCTGGCGTTGTCCACGAAAAAAGCGCTTATTACTAAATCCCTTCCTATTAGGAGGTTTAGAAATTTGGTCTAAGGTCTTTATAGTATCAAATTCTTTTTTCGCTTTCTCCAGCGCGTCATCCACTGCTCTCCCAAAGAGGTTGGATTCCTCTATGGGTTTATTAATAAGGGATGCTTGTGTTTCCGCCTTAAATCCGGAATTGCGAAGCCAGACGTAACGCTTCAGTAAAATTCCTTGTACCAAAGTGCGGCCAGCCGTCTCTGCTGCATTGAGGGTATTCTTGACAATGCTTTGATTGACCAGAGAACCCTCGTTAACTGTAGCCAGTAAACGAGTCCTTAGGGGTTCGGGAGCTTCTTCGATGTCCTGTCTGAGCTTAGCGCATTGAGCATCGGCGTAGCTTGCGAATAGGGTGTTATTATTGGCGATCCTGGTAGAGAATGCTGCAGAGGTGGTGATTCTCTTGGCTAGGGCATACAGCTTCTTCCCCTCTTTATCTGGGGGTGCCTCGCTAGTAGATAATGGGACTCCTGCCCTTTTTCTGGTGTTGGTCACGACCAGGGAGTCCGGGATTGAGTGACCCTTAATATATAATGGATCTGATTGAGAGGGAGAGAACAGTTTTTCAATCCTCGGATTGACCCCTCTCACCAATGCAGGAGCGGAAAGAGAAGGTGTAATACGTCTCTTAACTGAGGCGAGGATAGGTATAACCTGGCTAGTGGGGGGTTTTTCTTTGATAATCCTCTCCACAAAATCGGTGTCTGGGGGACCGTCTCCAGTTTCGATTTCGAAATGCGCTGCTGCCTTCTTCAGCAGTGCATTGAAGGTGGGTTGATCATCGACAGGCAAAGGGTTCCTGACTGGTGTAGTTTCAGTAGACCTGATGACTATACTGCTACTGCCTGTGTCAGTCGACCTAGCCGGTGACTGCCAGGGATTTTGGTCGCCCTCGCCTGCGTCTTCCTGGAATCCTTCCTCACATAGGTTAGTTTCCTCGTGAAAACCTTCCTCTTCTTGTTGGTCCTCAACATAGGTGAACTCATCTTCCTCTTGGAAGAAGGTGTCTTCCTCAGTGGGATTGTAAGAGTTTATGTCCTCCTGTATGGGGTTATAAAACCTCTGGTATTTAGCCCTTGGACTCTCAAGGGGTGCCTCCTTTGGTCTCTTGGGCGCCCTGTCTTCTGGGATGGACATGAACCTATCTAGTTTGTCCATACAGGTCTGGAACCTTTCAAAGGTCCACTGAGGTCGGCCAGGACGGTCTGGGAAAGAAAAGGGGGTTTCTTCCTCCTGTAATTGTCTGGTTCTGTCCCATAACGTCGAAGAAAGAGAGCCTTCGCCTTCTGAGTAGCCTTCTTGCTGGCTAGGGCCTTCCGACGGCGTTGGGAACTGACCTGATCTGTTTTCCGGCGCCTTGGGCATATCTTTAGCCTTGTGCGCGGTTTTCGGCGTTTCACTCGCCGTACGTCTTTGGCTGTCCTTAGATGCTATGCGCGCGAGGCTTTCGGCGATCATTCTCTCTTCCGAGGGATCGGTCGCCGTCGCGCTATGGAGCGTCGAGCCCTTGCTCGTCGAGTCCTTGGTCGTCGAGTCCTTGTTGGCAACGTGAGCGCTCTTGCGATGCGTGTCGCCGGAAATTTTGGTGTTAGCGCTCTTATCTTTAGAGTGCCCAGTCGCCTGTCGCGGAAGAGGTGGCGGGGAGGGCTGACGACCCTTACGGTCGGTGGAAGACGTCGGTGGGCCCGGCGTCCCCGTTGGCGCTATGGCTGTCTTCGACGAATGTGTGCCTGGGGGTATGTGCTTTGGTGTTTTTCTGTGTGCGTCCTTGTCGCCGGGGTGTTCATCCCCATAAGCTGGGCGTGAGCCGGGCTTGTCGGGGCCCGGGACGGACGACTAGGAGCGTGAACGCTCCTTTGAGAGGTCTACAGCCTCTGTTACGGGGGCCGTGTAGTCACTATCCTCGTCACACTCAGCGGTGGCAGGCGAGGAGTCAGGCCTAGACATAGCGTAGGCCGCCCACCTTTTGACCCTGCGGTCCTTTAGAGTTTTGGGCTTTAGTAATTTGCAGGCCGCACAGCCGTCCTCCTGGTGATCGAGGGGTAAGCAACGGTTGCACCGTTTATGCTTATCCTTACAGGTATATTTACCCTTGCAAAGCGGGCATAACCTAAATGCCGTCCTCTCCATAGCTGAGGGTAATAGGTGTGACTACGACCTCGAAAGAGAGGGAGGGGAAAGAGAAAGGCATTCTTAAAGAAAAGAAAGAAAGACCACAAAGCCCCACTCTCCCTAATGTGTATGGCCGGCGAGGCCAGGCCACGTGTTCGGCAGCGCCGAAGGATCTCCTCCGCTCGTCCTTCCGTCGAAAATCTTGCTCGGCGGAGAAACGGCTCTGCGTCGAGGGAGGGATCTATCGTTATTGGTATTAATAACAAACGACCAAAAGTCGAAGAAACTATTTGGCAATGTCTCTCGAGGAGCTCTGCATAAAGGCGACCAGTAGCTGGGCGGAAAAAACCAATCTGAGGGCCCTCGACGCGTGAGGGATTGTGGGTATAACGCACGTCACTATAGGGATAGTGTTACAGACACGCCTTGTCGACGTCCCCTTTTCGACTACGAAAAACAAAATGCAATACTCCGCAGTGACCACTGGATGTCGGACCTATGCACAGCATGTGATTCTAAGCAGATTAACAAACATCAGAAATATATATATACACACACACACACACACGCACACACACGCACACACACGCACACACGTGTGGCCAGTGACCATCCATCCAACAGCCATGGATAGCCACTGACTGTTTGAATGGTGCAGATGTTTACCATTACCATTGGTGAGCTTGGGCATGCTCCTAGCCCAAATCTTGGATAATAGTGCTGTGCCGCTATTGACAGATCATCATTGGAGCCAAGACCTCTAAGAAGTGCAGACCGCTACTGACCAGAGCATGACCCACAAAGAGGACCAGGATCAACTCCAGTGCAGTCACAGGGAAGCCATGCGCTCCTTTGTCCTGATCTCAAGAAGCCCTCATCATTGCTTCAACACCTGCGCTTTTGGAAGTATCCCTGGATAAACCGGTGGACTGGGCTACCTCACAGCAGCAGCCACCGTTGCAAGTGAATCCTTGGAGGACCATCACCTTGTGTAACAAGATGCCTGCTACTGCATTTTCAGTCTTCTTGCATGAACGCAAACTGTGTTCCTTTGTTCATCCCATGAAGATAGCCTGTCATCGCCTGAATGTGGTGACTCCCATTACAAAACTCCTTCGCTCCTTGGCTGTGTTCTGAGGTGGTTTGCTCTGCAGACGTTATCTTTCCACATTTGAGTGTTGTGAGAAACCTGAATGTGTCTCCCTAGCTAGTCCCTGGGATCTGTCATCCAGGTGGCCAGGACACAGCTATCACTATTGAATCCAGTTCCCGGGGGTGGACCAGTGATGAAGGATCACCTGGATGTGGGGTCCTCGGTGAGATGAGGTATCCACCTTCCTTTTTCACCTTTTCCCCATCCTCTCACGGAGGACATTCCAAACCACTGCCCCCCCTCCTTTCCTAACTAACACTTTCGCACAACACAAAGGACAACAGATTAACACCAGAGCCGTTTACCTGACATGTCCCAATAAAAGGGTCAGGCAGACTCCCCTTTCCCTTCCCCACAGAGTTGAAAGGTGGAGCCAGAGAGCACAGTACGAGCAAGGTGAGTACGGCAGACAGCACAACGAGACGGCTACCACGCGGCAGTTCAAGAGAAGGAGAAAGGCGGCAGGGATCGAGAGGGTGGCGAGTAGAGAAGTGACCTTGCCCTTTTCATCCCACACCCGCAGAACCTTTGTGGAAGAGAGCCTAAGACCACGAATATTAGCAGAAGTGTCTTGCAGCTGATGTCAATGGTACACAGGGCAAGCCTATGCAGATTGGCAGGATCGAGGGAAGCTCCCATGCCCTTGGTTCTGGCCGGACTCCAGAGAAGCCAACAGCTGCAGAAGGGAAACTGGTACCACGTGGGTGCTAATTGAAGAGACTCTGGTTGAGCCCCATATATGAGAAACTACAAATAGCAGAAGTCTGTAGGAGGGCCGGGGAAATGGGTCAAAGTGGTCATACAGAGGGTCAAGCAAAATCCCTGTACAATCGAAAGACTTTGATCTACCAACAGTGGGAGAGAAAGGGAAGTGAATCCCACAGTGAGAGAAAACATTGAGAAACCAATGGAAAATAAATCCTGCAAAAGGAGAGAGGGGCCTGAGCCCGACGAGGGAGATCCAGGGGTGAAGCCATCACCCAAAGTTGATTGATAAAGGAACCAAAATATTTTGGAATACCATTGAGAAGGGTCAACGCCCAGAAGAGGGGGATCTAGGGGTGAACCCATCACTGAGATAACCTTAGAAAATAACTCATTTGTTAAAGGAACTTTTGTTTTGTTGTTTGAACACATTAGGTCCTCGAAGGCAAGAGACTTTCTAGTGAAACAAGACTTGGCCATCGAAATCCCTGATAACTGAAAGCTTGAGGGTTAAAAGCTGAACTGTTATCTCGACCTACAAAGGCCAGAGAGAGTGTCCGGAGAGCTGCCATTGGAACAGTCGTCTTGTCCTGGAGAAGCCCGAGACTGTACTGTGCTTCAAGCTCCCATTTTACCCAGTGTCCAAAACGTAGGGAAGGGAGGCCCAGACTACTGCATCTTGACATATTATTTGAGAACACTTCTTTCTTTTCTTGAGAACTATCCCACACCCCTTATTGTATTAGTTGTGAGGTTTGGCAATAGGTTTCTTAGTATAGGCCCTTTTATTTTGACACCACTAGGACTGCCTTATATTCATTTGAAGGTTGATGCTTGCTCCCATCTTAGATTTAGGTTTAGATTAGGCGTTTTGCCAACCTGCATACAGCATTCATTGTTCAATAAACACCCTTGAAATGACTGATCACTTGTGTCTGTCTTACTTGTCACCATGAGTTCCTCACAATGTTCTACTGGAAGTTGTCTGGAACAGATTCCCAAGTACTGAATCTGACCAAAACTAAAGCCAGCATCGAAAGTGACCTCTGCACCCGGGACCTGTGGGCCTTCATCAACAGGACCAATCACAGAAGAATATTTCCCCAATGGATTATAGAATATCAGCAGTGGTGTCTGGATATGAGAGAGGGCTAGGTTATGCATTGGATTGTGTTCCCATTGTTCTCCATAGGGTTACATGGGCGTAAAGTACTGTCCCCAAAACACTCTTTCCCGACTGTTATTTGGAGGCAAGGTCAAGGATCCCTTTCTATGACTATCCTAAAGACTGGGATTGAGTGAATTTATTGTCCTGAACTTTATTTTTACTTTTTGACTTGTATCAATCATAACCATTGGCCTCACCAATCTCTTAATATGCCTACCTGTGAAGTATCTACCATTTGGAACTGGTGACCATCTTAGTATTGCACTTTATAAGAGGTAGGGAAGCAGTTCTACGATTATCCTTAAGTTTTCTTTCTATTTCTAATGCATCCGAGTACTTTCCTGTGTTTCACTGGTAATTGAATAAAATGCTATTTTTTTACTCCCACGGGTGAATGTATATATTGGTATTATTGTGTTGACGTGACAATATTTGCCTACAGGTTTTACCTGCTTAGTGTGCATTTTAAAGGCCTAATAAACTCTTATATATTTGCATACTTATCTGTGCAACTAGAAGTATTGGTGTTGCTCTATGTGGACAAGTAGCCCTAGACCACTCTCACACCCTTCCTGAGACAAAGCCTTGCCGCTCTGCTACCTTACACAGATTGGGTTTGTCTAAACTCTCAGGGCCAGATTCTCAAAGCATTTTTTGGCAAAAGTGAGGTGAGGCGCTAGCGCCTCAGCTCACTTGCACCAATAAAAGGAGAAGCCCAATTCACAAAGTATATCTGGATGAGCTCATTCAGATGCCCTCCACCCTTCACGCAATAAGGGTACTTTTCAGGGCATTTGAAAGCGCTTTCTTAATTCATAAATGAGAATCGCTTTTAAATGCTCTGGAACAAGAGTCAAACCCCATCGCCTTAAGAAACAGACGCATGGGGGGCGCAAATCAGGACAGCGTAATTTCTGACCCAGTCATGATTTTCTTTTTGAAGCACAACAGTCAGGGGTTAAACCATGGCGGTGACACTAGCATTTCCACCCTCCCTTTTACTTACTAATTTTACTCAAACCGGCCCTTTAACAGTTCTCATAAGCAGACTTCCAGCAAACACATGGTTGCTAGTATCAAATTTCACCATTGTTGGTCAGGAACAGCACACCCCCGACACTAATGTATGGAGGGGGGGATGAGGGGGGGTGGACAGCGCCTCTTTGCACAACTGTCAAGCCCCTCCAGAAATGCTCAGGGTACCTTTATGAGTAAGGTCAACTGAAAGCGCTCAGTTGTGGGTTCTTTGGGCATGAAGACAGTGACCCAGGCTACTTAAGGGAAGTTTATTGGTCTGCAGGTAGTGACCCAAGTAGGTATCAAGACAGTAAGGCACTGTCACATCCACACCTTACAGCTCCAAGATGCAACTGCCACACACAGAATCCCCAGTAGTCACCCTCACACAACATTCTGCAATGACCTAGCTAAATTCCAAAGCACATCACAGCATTCCACAAGCATAGTACTTGCACACCAGAGCAAGACTACTACACACTCCTTTAACTTCTGCTATTTCTTGAGAATCTGGCCCTCAGCATCTTCCCTGTTCACCATACTAGGGTTGCCTCCTAAAATCCCTCCTCCCCTAACCACCACAGCCGATTCTAGAAATCCATTTCAACAGCCGGTCATATGAAGTGTACTGCAGGCCAGTTCTAAAAAGTCTCACTATTCAAGATTAATATTCACTGAATGTGTTGCAGAGAAGTGCTGCTCACGGCAGGCTGCCACAGGGCCGTTGAGATGCAGTCTAGCTCTTCACCAGATATAATCAATGCGAAATGTGATGAAAAACAGTAAGGATATGTACGTGGCAAAAACCCTGCACAGCCTGCGCTTGAACCTGAAACGGTTACACCACTGAGGAATCATGGTTCCCCTTGCTCTAGAATGATCAGGTATTTGGTAGTCTAACATACATAAGCTTACACAGTGGGTAAGGGAGAAAGAAAGTATGGCAAATTAAGGGACATCGCAGAGAAAACAAGGGGACAAACAGACTGGGCAGAAGATAGGAGGCTGGTCGTCCACAATCATAGGGATGTATGCACAACTACGAAAAAAAATGGTTTTGCTGTATGCAGAAATTTGCAGTTCTACTCACACACACGCAAGCATACAAAGTTCTGCCTGGAGAAAATTGTCACATACCACCTAGACACTATATTGTACATTACTATTGTTCATTTAAGCTCCCTACACCATCCTTAGTGTATTGTTAATCATCTGTCCCATGATGTTAGCACCTTACTTGGAAAGAAATGACAAACACGCCTCCGGTTTCACTCCCGTATTGTTGGATAGCATCCTCATCTTCAGTTATCATGACAATGGGAATCTGTTCCATACAGTGATGGTAGTACCATGCTGATGCATTGTAGATGCACCTGTAAAAGAACAGACTGACCTGAACAGGGCCTTAAATCAGAACACAAACATCCTTCACAGTGCAGTCAACCAACAGAGAACCTAAACGATTAAAACAATACAAATGTTAACTTTTTTTCCTTTTTTCTTTCTGCCATACATCAATCAACTCTACAAATAACTTAATACTTCAAATTGCATAACAAATACAAATTAATTTTGTTTTACAGATCATACCAAAGACACCCGCAGAAAGAATATAGAGCATGAAAAAGAAACAACGCATAAAACTGAACAATTTTGGAGAAAACGTGGTTAAACTCGGGCTCCAAAGTTTGCCTTTTTCATGAGGAATTATTTGTGGTTAGAAAAGTCGTACCTTACAGAAAAAATAAATGATCGCCTAGGATACAAGGCACACAGTAATGATTCGAAGAGCTACACCTGGTTATGGCAAAAACCTACTTTTTGCGGCCAAACAAAAAAGTGGCTGCATTATGCCTAAAAAGAGCAGATCGTGGATTCCCACAATAAATGTTAGGGGAAGTTCACTGATAACCAACTTAACTGTACCTGGTCTGCCATTTATCTACGCTTTCACCCTTCTCTCTGGGAAGGTACGAGTACACCTGGAATTCGTTGGCGAAAAGAACACAGTCCTGTCGAGGATCTTTCAGAAGGTTCCTTAGCTTGTTGTACTGTCTGCAGGAAGAAGACAGAAAATACAAAATTACTGTAGTCACGTTTAATCACTAGAAAGTCCTCCCAGTAGAATATCAGCATAGACCAGGTTAGTACAACAAAGTGCAGTTCAGGTTTGCCTGCACTGCCCTGCTCGTGTTTAGGTTCATTCTGCCTGCTTCGCTGACAAGCTCCTTTTAGCTCCATTCAGACCAAGAAAAACATTTACAAGGCGAGGGCAGCAGGCTGATTGTGTGGAGGAAAAGATGGCTGTAGTGCTATGAATCCAAAAGGTCTCTACAAAATAACTTGTACTTCAAAGCCAGGCTCTTAACCCAGACTAATGATTGCCAAGATTGTGTGATAGATTGCAGGTACCCAGAGGGTACAAATACCCAACCACATTAAAAAAGGAATGTGGGAAACAGTACAGAGAAGCAGAGGAAAAGAAGAGGGGAAGCCAGCAAAATAATCAAGGCATGACAGACCAGGTTTTCAATAGCAGTGACACAGCAATCAAACAGGAAGGGATCACCTCTACTACCCGTTCATCAAAATGTACAAAAAGGTAAGAAGCAGGTGCAGCCTCCTTGGGCAACCACACGATCCACCTGAGGATACAAGGGTACTACAACCATAGGTAAAGACTAACTGGCCAAAGGACAGAAATGCAAGACTGACCAGTTCACGCCTGCCATGTACAGAGAACAAACAAATGTCATGAAGTGGCTGAATTAAACAATCAGTAGAGGCTTCAGCCTGACATCGATTAACAAAACGTTTAAGAGCATAGGATCACAAAGATTACTCTGTTACCTCAGGATAGTGGGTATACTAAAAAGAGGAAAGTACCCTGATGAAACCATTCCTAAATGGTATGATGGCCCAACAAAACATGACATAATATATGTGGCCCTACTTAAAACACATGCAGCATCGTTCACACAATTAGGCCCATCTCTCATTATATGCCGCAAAGCGAAGAAACTAAGTACCTCTGAAAGTAACAAAAAATTGTCTTTATATGAAAGACGCACAAGAATCAGAAAGAGCAACACTGCAAGCCCTTCAAGTGAATAGTGACATAATGACTAGTGCACAAGAAATAAAATATTGGAAACCTGAATGCTTCATAAATGGAGCGAAATTGACTTTCTCCCATCAAAAATCGACACAAATGGATATGCTGGAATACAAGTGACTACCGATCATTTCTAGTCCACCCTGTTGGGGTGGAAACTATAGAGTCTAGCAACGTCTTCATCATACAGGAAACTTGATTTACAAAAATGGTTGCCATAGACGGATTCCAGATTATCTCCAGTCATGCAGTTCCCTCTGAAAGGGGACATGCTAGTGACGGCCTGCGATTGGCGCCAAGTCAAATTATATCTTGCCACAGTTTCCAAAGGCCATCTATTCCCACCAGGTCTTATCTGCGATCTTGCAGACATCAAAGTAAATACTATGCAGTAGTCTGATCATAAACTTATATAATCCCCCGGGGGGAATACACACCAGAGATATTCATGGTGTAATTGATGACATTCTCTCAGTGTTATGAAACCGTCCCTATCGGTTATATCGTAGAAGTGGGTGATCTAAACAAAAGAAACCTTCACCTGGCTATCCCTTCTAGGGTTGATACAGATTGTTACTGGTCGCGATGTACTGGCAATTATGATTTGTCGTATTTAAGTTCCTCTTCTTCCAAGGCAGTTGTCGATGGTCATACTTGGACAAATGGAATTGTAGGATCACATATTAATTATGTCATCACTGATGCAGTTTTGAAAGAGATGTGGTCCTATAATAGTCCTGTTTAACGATTTGAGTCACCATGCTGTCCTTAGTTGTCAGTTGAAATGGTCACTACTCCTGCAAATATGATAATAAATTTGAAAATTACTTCAAACATACAGGGAAATCGACTACACTGGTCTGCTATAAATATAAAAGGTGACAAATGATGCACTGTTGCTTGACCAAAAAACGATTGAGAAAGCTTTATTGTTGGCCGATTGGGACTTGGAAAGTACGATCAGTATTGAAGTGCAAAATATGCAGATAAATAGCTTTAAGGGGTTAAATACCTGTAATCTTAAGAATAACGCACCATTTGATCTGATAATAGAAGAAAAGAAACAGTCACATCGGAAGGACCAAGCAATATTCAGGAGTAATCCTTGGGTTAAACAATGTTGGGAAACAGAAAATAATAAATCTGGCCACCAGGTATAAAAACAGCATAAATACTGAACTAGTAATCCAAATTGGCTAAAAATATTCTGATGGCTCAAAACCTATGATGCACATATATTTTGGTCAAGTTACAATGAATTCAGAAATATCTGGTCTCCCTCTGAACTTTTTTATAAACACATTGAGTAGTTATACAACAAGCCTGTGAAGATTCATTTAGAAAAAGGAACTGAAAACAAAATATGCTATCCTACAAACCTAAACATACGAGGACACACTGTAGAGTGTTATTACAAAACTCAAGGATTCACGTGCCCCTGGATCAGACGCTATTCCAAATGTATTCTTTAGAGGAAACCCTGAGCTATGGGCCAAAATATTTTTCTATTCCTGACAGCTGCGTAAATCGGCACTTGTCCCAATTTTCAAAAAGGGCAATAGATCGGAACCTTCCAACTATCGCCTTTTGGCTATGATGGACACTAGCCCTTTGCCAGTATTTTATTTGGCCTGAAAGTAGTCAAATACACTGCCCATTTCAGACAGAATTTGTATGTATACTTCAATATTTAATAGCGGACTATAATAATAAGAAAGTTACAAAGCTTTTGACTATATTGCACGTCGCCGACTATGGGAAAAACGTAGACCCTATAGTACTTTATTATATACACATACCTCAATTACAATTTGATTGATATCTGCAGGTGCCCACACTAATTATTATCAAACAAATCGTGGTTCAAAGCAAAGTTGCGTACTGGGTGCCATATTGTACAATTGTTATACCACTGATCTAGAAAATGAACTGCAACTAGCTCATAACTACCCACCAAACAAACGGCAAACAAATACTGTGCTTATCGCACAATGACATAATCTTGTTCGATTAGACAGACAATCGGACTGCAGCGTACGATAGCTGCCTTAGCAGTATATGCCACAAATAACTATATGATCATTAATACATCTAAAACCAAAACCATGTGCTTGAGAAAAAGCACCTTAGGGAAAGTTCCTTTTATATGGAAATTGCAAAATGCTGCCCTCTAAAAAAAATTAAAAAAAAATAATAAAAAAAAAAAAAAGGCATTATCTACTTGGGCTTTCCTGTTAAAATAAACCCCCCCCCCCCCCAACATCTTACTATGAAGAAATTATCACAGTGAAATTTGGAATAAAATGGCTAGTTTTGAAAAACTACATAGTGCACTGCAGAGGATACAACATGGAGGGTGTTTTGGAGGTATATCGTCTGAACATTGTCCCTAACATCTTATATCTGCTTGAGGCACTTTCTAGTACACACATTCGGTGGCTAGATAGACTCGAAGGTAAATTACTTAGTTTGTTTATAAACGTACACAACTCGATGCTGGTTGAGGCACTAAGTTTAGAATTTAGCTTGCCATCAATAAGGACAGCATGGTGTGTATGGAGAACACTGCTACACAGTAAAGTCCAGAAAACAAATACAAATTCAAAAGGAACAAGTTACTTACCGGTAACTGTTGTTCTGCAGCATGGGTCTGGCATGGATTCACATGCTCATGAATATTCCGTCGTCAGGCCGGGAATCCTCGGTATAGAAAAAAAAAAATCAGTATCAGTTTCGTTTCTGATCTGTCTTTCTTAGTAGTAACCAATCACTGGTCTCTGGGTCATACTGCCCCCAGCCAATGACTGCCCTCTCCCTAAGCCCCGCCCCCGGCAGCCATCCTCAGATTTGGTAGCACGTGAAGTGGCAGTATGACCAAGTGAAGAGCCGCAGAGGGGTAGGCGGGAGGGTTCGCATGTGAATCCATGCCAGACCCATGCTGGAGAACAACAGTTACAGGTAGGTAACTTGTTCCTTCTCCAGCATGGGGTCTGGCATGGATTCACATGCTCATGAATATAAGAATACATAGCAGTATACACATGCACAACCACGGGAGGTGGCAAAAGGCTCAATATCAAGCAATACAACAACTCAACATTAAGCAACTCTTACCTCACCAGGCTCACCTTAGGTGAACAGGATGCGCAGCACTGCCTGGCCGACTCTGGACTCCTCCCTGGAATCCCGGTCGACGCAGTAGAATCTCGTGAAGGTGTGCGTCGACCTCCACGTAGCAGCCCTGCAGATGTCGAGCAGGGGCACACCAGACTGGAACGCCGTAGTAGCAGCGATCGCTCTGGTCGAATGGGCTCTCGGACGGCCGGGCAGCGGTCGGTTTGCCAACCGGTGACAGTGCATGATGCAGCCAGAGAGCCATCTGGAAATGGAAGTCTTCGAGAGAGCCTTCCCTTGATTCACAGGTCCAAAGTTCACAAACAGCTGTGATGTCTTCCGAAAACTCTTTGTGCGGTCCACGAAGAACTTCAGCGCTCTAGCTACATCTAGCAAGTGCAGAGTCCTCTCAGCCGGCGACGGGAAGAAAACTGGCAACACCAAGGGCTCGTTGAGGTGGAAGTCCGACGGTACCTTGGGCATGAAGGAGGGGTGCATCCTCAGCACCACCGTCGTGTCGTGAAAAGTCAAGTATGGAGGCTTGCAACACAGGGCCTGGATCTCTCCCACTCGTCGTGCAGAGGTGATGGCCACGAGGAATGCTGTCTTCCACGACAGAAACTTCAACGGCACTGAATGCATAGGCTCAAATGGGGCCCCCATGAGCCTAGTTAGTACCACGTTGAGCTCCCACGCCGGGGCAGGGGCCTTCACCGGCGGGAATGATCGGAACAGTCCTTTCATAAATTCCTTCACCAGACGATGAGACCACAAGGACGCCCGTCCTGTAGTTCTGGTGTAACGTGAGACGGCAGCCAGATGTACCTTGATGGAAGCGTGAGATAGGCCAGCCTTGGCCAAATACAGTAGGTACGGCAATACTTGAAGGGCCGTAATCCGAAGAGGGTTAATCTTCTGTGCCCGGCACCAGACAGAGAACCTCTTCCATTTGTGTCCGTAGCACTTGAGAGTTGAGGATGCCCTGGCCTTTGCAAGAACCTCTCTGCAGTCGGCCGGGATGTTGTATCCTCCAAAGTCTAGTGCTGCAGGAGCCAGGCCTGCAAGTTCAGCGATTCTGGTTTGTGATGAAGAATGGCGCCTCCTTCTCCGGAGAGAAGATCCGCGTCCGCCGGCAGCTTGACTGCTGTGGACGCTGACGAGTCCAGAAGGTCCGGGAACCAGATCTGCCTCGGCCACGCCGGTGCAACGAGGATCATCCTGCACCGGGACCTCTTGAGCTGGTTGACGAGCCGGAGTAGCAACGGCAACGGCTGGAATGCATAAAGGAACAGGCCATCCCAGGGGAACGAGAAAGCATCCCCCATACTCCTCGGTTGGGGAAACCTGCTGGCGAACCTCCGGCACTTGGAGTTTGCCGCCGTCGCAAAGATCGCTCTGGGGTTCGCCCCATCGTCGGAAGAGTCGGTCCACTTGATCCTGGCGCAGTTCCCACTCGTGGCACGAGCGCAGCTCCCTGCTGAGTGAGTCGGCGATGGTGTTTTTTATCCCTGTCAGATGAAAGGGTACCAGAAACATCCCTTGGGCGACGGCCCAATGCCACAGATCCTGGGCTTCCTTGGACAGGGCAGGGGATCTGGTTCCGCCCTGCTTCCGAATGTAAAACATCGTGGTGGTGTTGTCGGTGAAGATCCTCACCACCTTGCCCTTGAGGGACGGAAGGAAAGACCTGAGGGCCCAGAATACTGCGCAGAGCTCCAAGATGTTGATGTGGGGAGTCTTCTCCTCCGAGCACCAAAGGCCTCTCGCGTGGAGACCCCCAGTGTGCGCTCCCCAACCTTCCAGGGAGGCATCCGTCGTCACCGTCACCTGGTGGGCCGGGGCTAGAAAGCCTGTTCCCGCTGTCAGATGAGTGCGGACACCCCACCATTGTATCGCCTGACGCAACGTCTCGTCGAGCGAGATCCTGTCCTCGAAGCTGCCCGTCGTCTGGATCCAGTGGGCGTCGAGGAATTCTTGTAAGGGCCGCATCCAAAGTCTGCAATGGGGCACCAGATAAATGCAGGAGGACATCATTCCGAGGAGGGACTTGATAGACCTCACTCTGGCCACGTCCGTGGCCAGTAGACGTTGCACCTTTCCTAGGATGGTCCTTATCCTTTCCTCTGACGGTGAGGTCCGCCGCGCCACTGTGTCGAGCTGTGCTCCCAGAAACAGGGCGACTTGCGACGGGACCAGGTGGGATTTTGCAAAGTTGATGGAGAACCCCAGGTCCGTGAGCAGCTGGGCGGACTTCGCAGTGTGTTCCACGGCGAGCTCCCTTGTCCTTGCCCGTATTTTGATGTATTTGTTTAGTCGTCGCAGTTCCAGGATGGGACGCCATCCTCCTGTCTTCTTCCTCACGAGGAAGTATCTTGAGTAAACTCCGGAGCCCCGAAGCCTCTTCGGGACGAGCTCGATGGCACCTTTCCTGAGCATCGCCCGTACTTCCAACAGCAGTTGAGGGATGTGATTTTCCTTCCTGGCCACGCGAGGAATGCGGGGGCACCTCTTCTGGAACTCGAGGGCGTGCCCCAGGGCGTCCAGCACCCAACGGTCGTTGGAGATGGACTCCCACACGCCGACAAACTTAGTCGGCCGGCCTCCCAGCGGGGTGCTTCGGCGGGGGCCTGACCCGACGGACGGTTCAATCTTGCTTGGAGGCCGCTTTGCCTCCCTGACCACCTTGGCGACGACGGCGGGATCCACCCGACTTGCCACGTCCCCTGTAGGCCTCCTGCGACGAAGACCTTGCCGCTTGACGGTAAGTAGAGGAGTTGCTGCCGGCTCCCTTGGAGGCACCCTGTCTGCCTCCGGAGCTCCGAAAGGACGGCCGTCGCTGTTGGAGCACACCCAGTGCACGGGCCGTCTCCGTGTCCGTCTTGATCGCCTGAAGGGATTCATCAACCGCCTTGCCAAAAAGGTTGTTCCCATCGAAAGGCATGTCCAAAACCTTGGTCTGAACTTCCTGGCGGAAATCCGTTGCCCTGAGCCATCCTTGTCGTCTCAGGCAAACGCCGTTGCCCAACTGACGGAAACCGGTGTCGGCGATGTCCGTGGCCACCGTAATGGCGTGGTCCGAGGCAATCTCACCTTCCTGTAAGGTTTCCAGGGCCTCAGCCCTCTCTGCATCCGGAAGGAAGTCCAACAGAGGGGCGATCTTGAACCACAACTCCCTGTCGTAGCGGGCTACGATGGCCAGGGCGTTGGCCACTTTGATGGTCGTCGCTGCAGATGAGATGACCCGTCGTCCCATCGCATCCAGTTTCCTACCCTCGCCGTCCGGAGGGGAGGTTGAAGTCGAGGCCGATGCCCCCCCTGCTTTCTTCTTGGCCGCTGCCGAAACGACCGAGTTCGGGGTAGGTTGCGCCCTAAGGCACAAGGGGGCAGCGTCGGGGACCCGGTACTTCTTCTCGTACCGGTCCCTCTTCGCAGGAGCCATGGCAGGGTTCTTGAGGAGGGCGAGCCCCTCATCCCAGATGTCATCAAGAAGCGGTATGGCGAGGACCGTCTTCCTTTTAGCCTTGCGCCGCTGGTAAAGGAACCCCTCCTTTTCCTCGGGGCAGAGCTGGAAGAGCTCGGATGCCCTGGAGATCATTGCATGGAAGGATCCAATCAGGTCGGGCGGGGACGCCCGGGCAAGGGGCGACACGTCCCGTCGTCGCCTCAGTCATCATCCGTACCCGTTGTAGTCGTGTCCATGCCTGCATCATCCACGTGGGTAGTGGACCGGGGGGGGGGGGTGGGGAGGCAGAGAAGGCCGCAGAGGCGGGAGAGGCGGCCTAGGATGCGTCATCCTCCTCTTAATCGGTGGGCTCCGCGAAGGTCCTGGCTCCGGATCCTCCGTCGGGTCTGGCTCAGGCTCCTCCGTCAGGGGAAGGGGCAACCTAGTCCTTCTCTCCGAGCATAAGGACTGGATGGCTGACAAAAAGGCCGCCAAGGTGTCCTGCGGCGCCGGAAACGACGGGAGCGAGGGCTCTTGAGGAGCCTCGTCTGCGTCACTGTCGCCCTCGTCGGGATCCCTCCCGATGGTCTGGGTCTCCTCCACGACTTGGATGAGCTCATCTTCACAGGTCGTGTCCGTATCCAGGACGGCCACCACCCCCCCCTTTCCAACGAGGACTTTGTGGGGGTCTTCTCGATGGGCCTGAAAGACGACTCCCTCCGCTGTGGCAGGGAGACTCTGGTACCTGAGGGCGCCCCACTGGTGTAGCCTCCACAGGCTGAGCCAGGGCCGCGGCGACATCCTCAATCGAGGTCCTAGCAGGGTGAATCATGGCCAACGTCGCCTTCTGTACGCCTGGGGCCCTCAGCTTCAGGGGAGGGTCCGAGCCTCGCTCCCCCTCTGCCGGAGTCTTCGAGATCGACCGGAGCCTCTCCAAAAGCTTTGCCGGGTTCTCGGACTTCCTCTTATCCGAGCCAGAGTGTTGGCTCGTGGTCGATGGCGCCGGGGAGGGTGTGCCCTGCCTGGCAGCCAAGGAGCCCGACCGTTCGGCGCTCCCAGTGCCCGCGGACTCGCGGTGCTTAGCCTTTTGTTGGGCCCCTGTCGCCGGAGCACCTCACAGGACTTAGAAGACCGCTCGGACTTCTTTTTCTTCTTCTCGCCTGGCGGGCTCTTACCTTCCAGCCAGTTGGCGAGACGGAGGTGGCGATCCTTCATGGTCCGCTCCGACATGTTTCCACAAAACGCGCAGTCCTTTTCCTTGTGTGTCTTGTCCTCATGGAGACAGTAGAGGCATAACGAATGCTCATCCTCCTTGAAAACATTCTGAAGCTGGCATCCAGTGCAGGTCCTGAATAGCTTCCCGGTCGTCGTGCTCCCTTTCTCCTGGGCCATGTCCGGGTAGGCCTCGGAACTTCTGGAATCCTCCAAAAGCGTAACTCAACGAAATCTTCACCATTGAGGGGCGTAGAAAACTCCGAAACGGATCCCCGTTGATCGGAAGTAGAAACGGTGGAGCTTGAGGCTCTATTTAACTGAAAAAATGAGAAATCTGAAAAAAGCGTGAAAACGCAGCAAAAGCTCGAGAGCTAAGCACGAGGACTCCCAACACTTGAACGTGCGGTAAAAATCTGAGGATGGCTGCCAGGGGTGGGGCTTAGGGAGAGGGCAGTCATTGGCTGGGGGCAGTATGACCCAGAGACCAGTAATTGGTTACTACTGAGAAAGACAGATCAGAAACGAAACTGATACTGATTTTTTCTATACCGAGGATTCCCGGCCTGACGGGGAATATTCATGAGCATGTGAATCCATGCCAGACCCCATGCTGGAGAAGATTGGTTACAACTGGTGGGAAACCAAATGGACGATGGTGGAAAATAAATTGCTTTATAGAGGAACTCAAATCAACTCTATGCCCGACTTTGAGAAGATCGAAGTTGTGGGAGAGAGTCCAAAATATAGAGCTGTTGCATACTAGGAAAACATATAAGGTATATTCATACCAGAGTTTTCCCTTTTATAAACTTAGTGGCCATTTATCTAAACTCTGCACAATTGAGCTGAAACAGTTCATATTGTATTTGTGGCTAAATCTACTCCCCACTAGAGAGTTCCAGGGAATAGGGCAAATTGGACCACTAACTTATTGTTTATGCCGGCTTGGCCATAAGGACGTTGAAACTAGCCACCATATATTAACAGCTTGTTCCGAGTTGGCAATGTGCTACAGGAAAGGTTACTCTGGAAACGTCACAAAAATTCTAAACATTCTTCATGACCAATTTTGGTCAATGTTATGTGGGGCAGAATCCATAGTAGTAACTGCAGCAGCTTTTGCAGTTGGAAAGAATCACTGAAGAGATTTGATTGATTTGATAGCCGATTCTGTATAAACTTCAAAGAAATCTTTTTTATTCTTTTTAGAATTTTGTATATTTACTTTTTTATTTGATGTGCTTAATGTTTTGTAATTAGCTAAATAAACAAAAATAAATTACAATAAAAAAAAACAAAAAAAAACAACATTTACAAGCACGGGTTGGTTAGGATAAACGCCTATAGGGTACACGTTTACCACTATACAGAACAAGAACCCACCACTTTTCCAGGTGTGAGCCAAAAAAAAGTGTTGGGATACGATAACTAAAGTGTGAGCTAGTCTTATATTTGGGATGCTGGTCTCACCCAGCCTCTCATAGCAACTCTGTCAGGGATGAAATGCCTAGACTATGTCGCCGATACTGGTGTTCTTCACAAGGTAATAGCACTACTCGTTACTTGTAAATCACTCAAGGGGAAAAGTAACTGGTAGACCTTTAGTCGGTCCTGGAACATAATGCTCTGTTACTAATGGATATGGTGAACTTTGCACCAAGGGATATATTCTCTTCACACACACTGCAGAGGAATGGTTTGTTGCATTTGTATTTATTACTTTTATATAGCGCTTTCATCCAAAGCGCTTTACATTATAACAGAATACATAGAACATTATAACAGAAGAAGAAATTTATAATGAATCGAACCAATAAAAACAGTAAGTAGAGCAATTAATCTGTGAGCGGTAAGGTGAGGAAGGGAAGGAGGAGGGGAGAAACAGAAGGGATATAATGGTGGAGTGAGGGAGGATAAGGGGAGGAGGGAGGGAGGAGAGGATCATAGGGAAGATTCGAGGGAAGTGGAGAGGATGAGAGGTGGGGAAGGTTTAAGGTGGGGAATGGAGAAGAACCAGTTATTTTCTTACCTTATAACGTTCTTTCGATGGGATTTTCCTCCGACCTATTCCTCATCTTTGATGTTATCCATTCCAGCTTGCTGGCCTCGGAATTTTTTTCAGTAGAGGGTGCTGCACGTCGACGTCCCTCATGTTGGTGTCCCTCGACAGCCTCTGTATCGGCGCTGACGTCATCGTGCATATAAATAGACTCACGCAGCGTCCGTTCCGTTTTTAAGCTTAAAATTAGCTGGTCATGAATTGGTTATTGACCTTGAAGGAGCGTAAGCTGCAACTACAAGGGAAGTTTTACTACGGGGATGGATGGGAGGGGCGATAAGGAATATGTCGGAGGAACATCCCATTGAAAGAACGTTACAAGGTAAGAAAGTAACTTGTTCTTCGAAGGGATTGTGTCCTCCGACGTATTACTCATCTTTGATAGACTCCCATAGCAGTGGTGGTAAAAAAGGAGGTGGGAGTAAAATTGGAATATTTCCATTTAAGAATGTACAGAATGTAACACAGCTTTCCCAAATCTTGTCTCCTAGCTAGAGGAGGAATCCAGGCTGTAAAGGTATGTGCGGACGACCATGTGGCAGCCGCACAAATGTCTCGAATTGGAACCCCTCTTTGGAGAGCCGAAGAGGCTGTGATATCTCTGGTTGAATGAGCCCTAAGATGTTGAGGGGGTTCTTTCCCTGCCAATTTGTAGCATTCTAAAATGGTTAAAATAATCCATCTTGAAATGGTTTGCTTCGTGATTGGCAATTCTAATTTGAGTCCTGCATAACCAATAGTTCGTCTGCTTGCCTTATCCTAGCAAGTGTGCGGATATAAAAACTCAAGGCACACCTTGGATCCATACCATGTAACCTCTCTTTGTCTTTCCTTGGGTGGGGAGGAGGATAGAATGAAGATAAAGTTATTTTCTGCGTAATGTGGAATTCAGGAACCACCTTTGGGAGAAAATTAGGCTTCACTTGTAAAACAACCTTGTCTTTATGAAAGGTTGTATGAGGAGGTTTGCAAGATAGAGCTTGTAATTCGCTCACTCTTCTGGCAGATGTTAGAGCCACTAGGAAGACCGTTTTAAGAGTGAGAAACCTTAATGAACAAGAATGGAGAGGTTCAAAAGGAGTATCCATCAGAAAAAGTAAGACTAGATTTAGGTCCCACAATGGAACTTGTAAAGGCTTTGGGGGAAAAACATTAGTTAACCCTTTCAGGAATTGGATTACCAGGGATATTTTGAAATATGAAGGCTCCTCCGCAGTGTGCTTAAAGATTGACTGGCTGCGAGGTAACCCTTGATCGTAGCAACTTGAAGGCCTGAATTTGCTAAGTAGAGTAAGAAAGATAACACCATTGGTGTGCTGCAAGAGAAGGGTTCGATATGCTTTTCTCTACACCAGCTGCAGAATATGTTCCAACGGCAGCGGTACAAAGTCTTTGTTGCTGGCCTTTTAGCTGAAAGCAACACCTCCATGACGTCATCCGGGAGATCCCAATCCTTGTATCTCAACCTTTCAGAAACCAAGCGTGAAGGTTGAGGGTTCTGATGTCTGGATGGAGAACCTGACCTCCCTTCTGCAAGAGAAGATCCTCCCTTTGCGGAAGACGAATTGGAGGGCAGATGGACATGTCCAGAAGGTCCGGGTACGACGTTCTCCTGGCCCAATCTGGGGCAATTAGGATCTTCGTTTTCCGGAATCGTCTCAACCTCCTGAACATTTGAGGAATGACAGGGACTGGAGGAAACGTGTACAGAAGTGTAAACTCCCAGTCTATTACGAATGCGTCCCCTAGAGCTCCTCTCGGGGGAAATTCCCTTGAACAGAATTGATCGCACTTCCTGTTGATGCTGATGGCAAACAAATCCACTTGAGGGGTTCCTCAAAGGGCGAAGATCTCTTGAAGGACTTCCTGAGCTAATTCCCACTCGTGGGAGACTGTGCTCTGCCTGCCAGAGCGTCCGCCGTCAAGTTCTTCTCTCCGCCAAGGTGAACTGCCGATAGAGAGATTCCTTCTTGAGTTGCCCAAAACCAGAGCTGCACTGCCTCTCTGTACAGTGGCAGTGGCCCTACGCCTCCCCTTTTGTTGAGGTGGTGCATGGCCACTGTGTTATCTGTTATTATCAGGACATTTTTCCCCCTGTACTGATGGCAGAAAAGCTTTCAGCGCTAGTCTGATTGCTTTCAGCTCCAACAGGTTGATATGTAGTCTGGACTCCGATGGAAACCAACGACCGCTGATGGTCAAGTCGTTGGCATGGGCTCCCCACCCCGCGAGTGAGGTATCCGTGACTACTGTTATCTCTGCCCATGGTTGCCAAAACTGTTCTCCTTTAAAAAATTTCTCCCAACAGGCCCACCACTGAAGGTCTTGAGCTACTCTGTCTGGGACTTTAAGGAGGTCTGACATCTTTCCTGAGAATTGCGACCATTGGGTTCTTAGTGCCCACTGGAGGGATCTTATTCTCAGGCGAGCCTCTGGCACTAGGAAGATGCAGGATGCCATGAGGCCTAGCAACCTCAAAATGTCGAAGGCTGGAAGAAGTTGGGCATTTTGAAACTTGTTGACCATCTACAGAATATCTTGAGCCCTCACCTCTGATGGCGAGGCTTTCCCCAGGGAAGTGTCCAGGACCGCTCCAATGAACTGGAGTCTATGTGATGGTATCATCTGTGACTTCTTTAAGTTGAGGGAGAAGCCCAGCTTGTGAAGGATGTGGCAGACATAATCTAGCTGGATCTGAGCTTGTTCAGAAGATACTTCTCTGATTAGCCAATCGTCCAGGTAGGGGTAGACGTGGATCCCTTCCCTCCTTAGACTTGCAGCCACTACCGACATTAGTGTTAAGCCGAATCCTGTGCAGTTCCCTTGGGGAACACTGCAAAAAGATCAAGACTACAGGAGTAAGCAGTAAACCCAATTGGTAGCAGTCTGTACCACCCAGATTTACCCGGTAGCTGTGGCTGAGCAGTCAGACTTCTCTCAAGAAGAGTTAGACAGTATACAGAGGATACACAATAGGGCTAAAACACAGTAGAGCAAGCAAACACTGACCAGAGCTTGGTATCAAAAGTATATAATTATTTAACACACACTTTAGAAAATACACTAGCACTATAAATCAAAAGCAATTTCCAACACAATCAGAAACGTATTCACACCTCCCTTAGCAATTACTGGACAAGTCTGAGTCAAAACACCACTTTGTCAAAACAGGGGTGAGCGTGTAACTTAGATGGCACTCCAATAATTAGGTTAAAGGGAGAGAAAAAGGCAGGTCATAGAAATAAAACGGTTCCCAACACTTTTAAGAGACAAAAAAGTTACTGAAGGCAGAGTATACTGTAGAGCCAAAGTTCATAGGCCAGGCCCACTTTGAATGGAGCAAGGCTAAATGTGCCCAAAATCACACGGTTTAGAAATGCATTCAAGTCTTTGTAGAAATGTTAAAAAGAGGTTGGGGTGATTCAAAAGACAAAAGTTAGAAGGTCTGGGGGCCAACCCAGTTGGAAAGCCAAGGATTTAAGGGTCACCTTTAGCAATCCGGAGAAAGGGAGGCCAGGCAGAACAGTACCTTTAAGAGTGAGGAAGCTCCAGCGGTGGCATTTGTTCCTGGCAGCGGATGCAGTTTGTGGTTTCGACCAGGGGAAGAGAATCTCGTCGAGGAGGAAACTGGAGTCGTTGCACTACCCAGGGAAGAAACCAGCTGCGGAGTTCGTCCGTTAAAAGGTGCGTTCCTGGTATTCGCGGTCACAGTGGTGAAACTTGGCTATCCGGCCGCCGGGTTGCTTGGCACGGGCGATTCGACCAAGAGACATCCTGGAAGGCGAAATGGCGAACTGGTTGATCCCACCAGCTCAGAGGGAGAAGACTCTTCCAGCAGAAGATCTCCTCTTGTCGTCAGGAAAGAGGTGAGGTTGTTGCAGCAGGGCTCCACCGGTGGTGTTGTCGTTGCAGATGGCTCAGCTTCTTCCCTCTTCGGATTTCTTAGGTCCTGTGGCGACTTCTGAAGTTCCAGTCCCAAAAGCCCTGCTTTTATGCAGAAAACCCCCCATTCAACAGCCTAGCTGTCACTCAAACATGCGGCTCACCACTGGGCCAATCAGAACAGAGTGCGACTTGAGTTGCTAAGGCAACGCAGTCCAGGGTGCCAATTCCCCCAACCACACATCCTGTGGAACCCAGGCAGAGTGGCACCAGTTGGAGGGCTTCTGTGGACAAGCCCACCAAAAAGTGGAACAAAGGGCCCGTCCTTGGTTGGAGTTATAGAGACGGACACGCATGCCATTTTAGAAAAGAGTTCTGGCAAAAAGACCCCACCGGTGATTTAATATTAAATAAATAACCCGGCGGTATCTTTAACATTGCACCAAAAAAGTGGTGCGTTTAAAATCAATGGGAAAATCCCATAGGAAATATTCTGGTGGAATATTTTGCATGGTAACCACTGCCACCAGCCAGAAACTTGAAAAGGGGGGCCTGGACAGAGCCCCCTTGGAAACAGACCAAGGGGCAATCGAATTAACCCCTTCCAGTACTTCCACAATATGATGGTTTGTACTGTTTCTGTTCACAATTTGGGACTAATAAAGTCCATGGTGACTTTACATGCCCTGGGAGACAGTAGTCAGTCCCAGGGTATGGAGTCTATGTCTGGGGGTCACTGACACCCCCGTGTTACTGCACTGAGGGTGCTGTGTGACATACACAAAAACAGATGATACCCTATGGAGTAAAAGACCCCATAGCCCATAAGCACACAAAAAGTCAAAGACATACCTCAAATCATGCCTAAGAGTGAGAGGAAAAGAGTCTCACTCTTTGCTGGAGTTTTGGGGTTAGTTTTTTTTCTCCTGCTAAGCTGCTGGGGGACTCACTAGGTTTGGGAAATTAGCCTTATAAGAGAATTCTCCCTAACACTTAGCTTGGTGAAGACCCTCAGGCGGAGGTCATCCCAAATGGCAGAACTCACAATTGATAGTGAGAGTTGACAATTGCGAACCTCAGGTATTTCCTGTGTTTCAGATGGATTGGCACATGGAAATAAGCACCCTGAAGGTCTAGAAATACCAACCAGTCCTGAAGCTGGATGGCCTGGAGGATCTGAGAAAGAGTTCCCATCTTGAACTTGTCTTTCCTGAGGAATTTGTTCAATTCTCGCAGGTCCAAGATGGGTCTCAGTCCTCCGTCCTTCTTTGGTACTAGGAAGTAGGGGGAATACCAACCCTTGTTCCTCTCTGCTACGGGTACCGGCTCTATGGCACCCTTCTATAGCAGGTCTACAATCTCCTGCATAAGGAGTGGGTCTGGAAATTTCAAAGAGTTCTTCCCTAGTGGATGACTGAGGGGTGTGTAGGAAGGGCAGGCTGTAACCTTGGCAACTGTTTCCAATGCACAAACATCTGACGTAATAGCCTGCCATTCTGCCAGATGTTGAGGTAACCTGCCCCCTAGAGGTGTCTTGTGAGGGGAGACCTCAGAGGTGTTTAGAAGTGGCTGACGCAGATGCCGCGGGTAAAGTGGCGCCTGCTGCTGCGGCTTTTGTACCTTTGACCCGTCCACCACAGGTGAATCGTTTCTGGCCCCTTTGAGCTGGCTGTCCTCTGCCTTTTCCGAATGCAGAGTAAAAGCGAAAGGACCTACCCCTTCAGGAGGTTCCTGAGGGGCGATTTAGTCTGCCGGATTGCAGCACCAAGAGATTTCGCTGCTGCCTTGGATGTTTGTAATCTCTCCAGGCTGTCATCAGCCTTCTTACCAAATAAAGAAGTGCCGTCCAAGGGCATGTTCAAAAGTCTGGCTTGTACATCTGGAGCAAAATCAGACTTCCGCAAGCAGGCAAATCCGCAGATTGTGGTACTTGCCGCCATGGCCCTGCTGATACTGTCAGCAGAATCAATGCCTGTTTGAAGGGATTCGCACATTGCATCCTTTCCATCCCTGATGATGTTTAAGATTGCTTCCCTTTCCTCTCCTTCCGGGAGACAGTCAGCCGCAGATTAAGCACACTCCCAAAGTGTATGGCTGAATCTCGCTAGCGTGCAAGTGGCATTAATAGATTTAAGCGCCATGCTACATGCCGAAAAGACTTTGACATGGCATCAAATCTTTTATCATCCCTGTCCTGTGGAATAGTAGGGTATGCAGACTTACTATTTGATGAAGTTGCTGCCTGTACAACTAAACTCTCTGGAGTTGGATGCTTGCTCAAATATTCAGGATCTGAAGCAGATACCCTGTATTTAGCGGAAAGTTTCTTGTTTACTGCCGGGATAACTTGAGGAGTTTCCCAATTTGCAGAGATTTTTCTCTGCAGGGCAGTATGAAAGGGAACAATAGGATCTTCCTGTGGACCTTTATCCAAAATATCCTACTCCTTGTCGTCGAAATTGTCGACGGCATCCTCGATGTAATGGTCGAAGTCCTCGACACCTCTACTGTCTGAGATGTAGTGACAGTTGGAGGTCTGTCTTTTATCGGAGTCGACACTAGCGTCGAAGTAACCGATTTATGAGTCGAAGGGCCCTTCGACAAAGGCGTCGATGACGCAGATATGTGAGTTGAAGAAATCTTCGACGACGGGGTCGATTACGGGGTCTTACTGCCTTTACTCGAGGGTTCATGACACCCTCTGGCAGTTTCTCTCGCCGGGCTCAACGACTGCGGCGTTTTGATTTTTCAGGCTTTTCACCCAGGGTATCACCTTTAGACATCTCCGAGGGGGTCGAGGCCTCTTTCTCGAAGACGCTAAGCATTTTCTTATGGAATTCCTCCCACTTAGCTGGAGAGCTGTGTTTTGTGGGGCAGGTGACCCTTTCTGGGGAGGTAGAGGAAGAAGGAGATATACGACGCCTCTTCTTCGAGTGTTTTGATCTCGAAGACTGATGGGAACCGCTTTGAGACTTTGAACGGGAATGTTTCTTGTGACGACGAGGAGACAAATGTCTCGATTCTGCTGAAGAAAATTTAGAGGGAGTACAAGTTTTAAGAGTATTTCCTCTTTCTAACTTCCCCTTACGCGCCTTCAAGGCTTTCGCTGTCATGGACATACAGTCCTCACATTCCGAACAGTGATGCTCCGATACCAGGCACCCCAAACAGATCCTGCGAGGATCCGTCAAACACATTTTCTTCCCACAGTCGCAACACTTCTTGAAACTGGACCGTGGGGTCGATGGTTCGGATGAAGAAGCCATCGCGTTTAGATGATATCTTCGAAGATTAACCAGAATCTTCCTGAAGAAAGGAACTGAGCATCACGTTTACGAGGCCCACGAAGCGTGGAAAAACGGAATTGAACAACGGACACTGCGCGAGTCGATTTATACGCACAAGGACGTCAGCGCCGATACAGAGGCTGTCGAGGGACACCAACTCGAGGGACGTCGACGTGCAGCGCCCTCTACTGAAAAAATATTCCGAGGCCAGCAAGCTGGAATGGACAACATCAAAAATAAGGAATATGTCAGAGGACACAATCCTTTCGAAGGAGAGATTTCAGGGAAGTGCGGAAGGAGGAAAAGGTAGGTATAGAGCAGATTGAGAGAGGTAAGGAGTTCCAGTGGAGGGGGGCTAGCAGCTGTAAGGAGCAGCAACGTGAGGAGGCACATGGGGAAGGGGGAACAGTGAGAAGGAAGTGGTCAGCTGAACAGAGGGAGTGGGAGGGATTATAGAAAGAGGAGAGAGGAGAGATAAGGGGAAGCCAGGTCATGGAGAGATTTAAAGACTAGACAGAGGAAATGAAATTTAAGTTGGGAGTGAAAGGGAAGCGAGCCAAGGGAGGAGAGCGAAGAAGAAATTGAGTCATGCGGGGCAAAGAGACAGTGGGTACGGATAGCTGAGTCGTAGATAGATTTGAGGGGAGCAAGATGAGAGGCGTGTAGTCCAAAGAATAGGAAGGAGCAGTAGAAGAGGCGAGAGAAGATAAGGGAGGAGATTAATAGTTTTGTTGCATGAAAGGTAAGAGGAGCAGACTTTGCAAATATTGAAGAGGTGGTAGCGACAGGCGCGAGAGGTAAGAGAAATATGGTGGGCAAAGGAGAGGGAAGAGTCAAAGTGAATGCCTAAATTGCAAGCGTGGGCAGAGATAGGAAGATTAGAGGGGGGGGGGTGAATGAAAACTGGCGGAGAGGGAGGGGGAAGAGTATTGGAGGGAAAGAACAAGACTTCAGTCTCATCAGTATTGCGAGAAAGAAAAAACAGGATGACATCCAGTTTTAATGGCAGTAAGACAGGAAGAGAGTTTAAGGTGGAGGTCAGAGGAGAAGGAAGAGAAAGAGAGGAAGAGGGCCAGCGTTTGTTGCCAGTGGAAAGCCGTAAACACCTTGTACAGGTTCCAGTTCCAGAACCTGCAAGCGTCCTCTGAGTTTGTTGCAAAAAGCCTCATTTATTTCTCTGCAGCCTCCTCAAGTCCCGGCCAGGGTCTGCGTGCAGGCTTTCAGGCCCACTGGTAGCCTCAGTCATCCACGTGCAAATGCAGTAGATGCATAGGCACTCGAGGCAAAGAGATGGTACCGCTCCCAGTACCACCAGCTTGACCATCATAGGTTCCTCAAGGGGTCACTTCCCCCGCCAAACTTCCTGCCCTTCCAAAATTCCCACACTGGTTACTTGCTTTCCCAAGACGGCTCATCCTTTGCACTTTGTTGATTGGTTGGGTAGGACTTTGCTTGGGGCCCTCAGATTGGTGAAAAATCCAGTCAGTCCCAATTATCCTGCACTGTGGGTCAGCGGTCACAAAGTGATAAAATGCATGGCAATAATGTTAGAGAAATGTAAAAGTCCCATCTCTCCAACCTTATGTAACTATTGAGTGGTATGAACCCACCTTGATGGGTTAGAGTATGTGAGATGTTGAGTCTATTTACGATTCAAATTGTTTGTGAAGGTTTTGAAGAATGCCTGCAATTGTCCCCATCCCACCCGACCCAATTGTTTTAATGTGCATCAGTTTACTATGAAGTAGTGTCTCCAATTAGTGAACAATCATTGTCAACTGTACTTCCCATTTTACCCATCAACCCTGCAGATGCAAATACCGGCATAACCGTCCCTCTGCCTTTCCCTTATGCACTTCAAAACAACTTGTGACCAACACAATTTAAAAACAAAACTTCTTGCCTGCGGCCCCTACAGTGCTGCACAGCCTGACACGCTGTCTGAGTGAAGATGATCCCTCTCAGTTCGGGCATCTCTAGGATCTCCAGATAATCCTGAGCCACCATCCAGTCCGGAACAACATAATGCGTCAAATCTTCAGACAACCTTTTTCCACCTAAAAAGTCAGAAATGAAAGAATAGATAAAGCCACAACTTCAAGAATGTCAGTAACAGACAAAAGCAAACAACCGCTTCTAGTTAAAATACTGCTTCCCTGAACCTACAGCTCTTAGTTGAATACTGCTGTCCTTGCAGCTAAAGATTGAGGCCAAGTTACAGTTCATTCCACCATGCAGAGGAAAGATCTGGTTCATTAAAAGCATGAGAGCAGACCTTAAGTAAACACTTTACTTAGGACTTTTGGTGGGAATCTCCTGTGCTCTTGTTTGTAATATGCAGGCATCCAAAGGCTGGGATAAATGGCAGCCACAAACATGGTAAATATTATTAATCCACTGTTACATCTTCAAGAAGCATCAAAAAACGAAATTCGCTACCCCATAGCTGCAACTTCTCTCCTCTAATCTATACAGTTTCCTCTTCCCCTTACTACTTTCCCCCACTTTTCATCTTTGTCCATCCTCTGACATTCTAATCATTCTCTTAATCATTCTCCTACTATCTTTTGCCTTCGCCCTATACCCTCACACTACCCCCTGTAACACCCCCTCCCCCTCTCACAAGCACAGTCATTCCACTAGGAGCTCCCATCAAACTGCTCCGGAGACTTTTCAGCGCTCCGCTTCACCGTCCTTCCTCCTTCTGATCTCTCATTCACCTTCGATGCCTCCTGACGTCACTCAAACACCCCATTCACTCAGACTCTCAAGGGGGGGTTATATGCATAGGTTCGTTTTTCTGTCTCCGTCTTCTCCCCCATTGGTTGCACGTTCCACCTGACTCTGTGGCCAATCTATTTCTATTATTTTTCCCGGGGTTGGGTCACTGCTGTGAGGATAAGAAACCCCCTCAACATGCACAAAAATGTGTGCTGTCACTTGAACAGTTTCTGCTGGGGCTGTGTCGGTGCGTTCTTTAAACCAGGCGGCAAGCAGTGAGGCTCTTTAATAACCAGCACCAGAGTATCATGCAGGTGTTCTCCTTCCGCTGGACTCTTTCACCATAGCATGGTATGCTGGTCATTTAAGTCCTGCAATGAAAAGAGAACTTTGGCCAGAATGGAGGGTGGGTGGCGTAAGGTGACAATGTGGTACCAGTGACTTCACACATGGTCTGAGCTTGTGAAACCCTCCCCACCAACCCTCACACCACCTTTGAGTAGGTTTAAAGGGGTCCCCGTTTCCCGCAACATGAGGGAAAGGGAGATGGATAATTTTTATCCAGATTGACCTTTCAATTGAGGAATTCCTAATTTATGACATCTTGAAGGCCCTCACCAGATCAAGAAACTCTTTTGGCAGACTCATCTTTGTGGCCCATTCCCTGAATGCCACAGAGCTAGACACCTTAACAGTGCAGGCGACATCAAGAGTTGATGCTTGCTTACAAGTATCATTTTATTTTCTTGCAAGTACTAGCATGATTTTAGGAAGTAAAATGGACAGGTACGATGCTCATCTGGTGGCCAATGATAGCTGGTTACTACAGCCCCAATCCACTAAAATACAGGATCTCTGACATTTTTGTTGATGATTTAGTAGTGGGCTCTTACTACGTTGGCTAAGATGCTGATCTAACTCTACCCAGAGAGAAATCCTGAAGCAACAAGCTTAGGTAGTACTCTGCAAACTAACCTAATCAACGTTAATAGATTTAGTAGATGCATGACTCAAGAAGCATCAAAACATTGGACAACAAAAGCATATTTTACTTGTCATAAGAATTTCTTGCAAGTGGATTTTTGCTCAGCCACAATGCAGTTTGTTAGCAAATCGGACCTACT
The DNA here is from genome assembly GCF_040938575.1 of Ambystoma mexicanum. Lineage (NCBI taxonomy): Eukaryota > Metazoa > Chordata > Amphibia > Caudata > Ambystomatidae > Ambystoma > Ambystoma mexicanum. The sequence continues at coordinate 1,027,322,383 of NC_090934.1, forward strand.
TTTCAATACAGGCCAGTTAAAGCTACTATGTCCACTTAAGAAGCAACAAACGATTGACAAGGGATAGGGAGTGAAAGGACGATCATCAAGTCCAATTATGTTAAGAAACATTAATGAAGGATCCACAGGATTCCCACAAAGCTTTTATCCGGGGTCAGATACTTATTCTTTTAACACTGAAGCAGCAGGCACTCAGATATACTTTTCCTTTGAATTAGACAACATGGAAGAATGCTTACAGATAAACCAATCCGACATAAGCTTGAAACGGACTAGGCAACTCAATAAACTTCACCAAAAAACAGGAAGGAAAAAGAAAAGAAAAAAAAAAAAAACAAACAACTAAGACAAACCAAGTATGAACAAGGAGGGAAACTATGACAAGCGTGAGCAATTCTGTGTCCGAACAGATATACCAATAACAGGGCGAACATAATTGTTTCATAAAGAAAAGATAAACAGGCGATCGCATTCCCTGCGCTAAGTCAAAACTATTTATTAGTGGGATGTATGTCGCTAGACTTCCCTCACGAGCAGCGGGGCTGAAGGGGACTGTGCACTGTGTCCTTGTATCAGCAGAATGAAATATAATCCGTGCTTAGCCCCATCAGAATAAACCACAAACGCACACATGCCTAGAATCAATTACCTGGAGGTGTCACTTATATCATGTTCAATATTACAATTACTAGTATAAATTGGTTAATATATAACTACGGTGAAACCACCATCATATAGAGGGATTTCAATTTAAAAAATGTAAACTCACTCTTCAGAAATGAATTTTAAAAAGCCACGTACTAAACTGGCATTCAACGCTTTTTCCAACTTAAGATAGTAAATCATCCCTTTACATCTCATCAATAATATTTATTCAATTTTACTTCAAGACATGTTTATCTGGGCTGTGAACTGCGATTCCAAAGCATCCTCTCAACAAGTCAATTACTTCCCCAGGTCCAAGGATCATTCATAATTGTTATGGATGAGCTTAAGCATGGATGCATGCATTGTTTCTTGCAACCTTGTTACATGCAAGCACGTTGTTTATTTAGCATAGTCCTTGAACTAATGGAATTTAATTATTTTTCCCCTTTTTTCTTAACTAATAATTATTTGTATATGATAGTTGCTCTATTCAATTTGTCTTCGTCTTTGCAATGTGCATTACTGTTCACAAAAACTGTGCATGTAAACATTTACGGATGTCATTTCCACTCAAAGCTGGAGGAAGCACCTCCAAGCAAACCCTGAGCCAAGTGCCAGCATGTTTTTTTTTACATAGCTTTAGCTCAAAAACATGAAAAACGAAATCGACCATTGTAATTGATATTAACAATGCTAATAGAGTTAGTTCAAACATACCTTTCGGGATCATTTCAGTAAAATAAATGTTTGCTGAAGTACCTCAAGCAACCTCTGCAAGAAAACGTTCAAGCAGTATTGACATTTTATGAAGCGTTATACTTGGATGACACTACCAGCTGAGCAAGAAATTCAAAAGGTATCTCCATCCCATAACCCTGAAGATGGCAGCACCATTTCGGAGCACCAAGCAAACCTTCTCCATTTCTGAGATTCCTGCAGCTCTGAGTAGCACTGACTTGCTAGGATCTGCCATTTCTGCCAGTGGAGATCTCATGTGCAGATTTGGGGAGTGGGGGGACTGGAGGGGTGTGCCCCTCCAGTGTAGCACTCCTCTGTAAGAGCCCATCACCAATACATGACAAATTGGAGGCTGACCCACAGCCAAAGTGCCAGGCTTGACCTGCTGTTTAGAGTACTCCAGAAGCCTGGTTACCAAATCAAAGAAGCAAGTTGTGCTCTTTGCCGAGGGGATGAGACGTGGGGAGAAGAGCTAGAGAACAAAGACCGGTAACACCAAGAATAGGGAGTGGAAAGACGACGTTCAACACAGCGGATGGTAGAAAAGTCCACTGCAAAGGGAAATCCAAGCTACTCTCACAATATAACAATTAGAGAAGTTCGGGGGTTAAAAAGTGGATTTTCACATTATGTGATCGGCAATCAGGAATCTAAATGGGTCTGCAGAAGGAGGGCTAGAAGGAAGGTGGGGAATCGGACCTATTTTTCCTGGAAACAGTTTGGGAGGAAGAAAACACTATCCCCTTAAAAAACAAAATGCATAAAAAAATTTTTAAAAAAAAACTTCAACCATGGCACCAGTAACCTGAAAGGGCATGTATGGAATCATTTCCATGCCAAATATGTTGACAACTGATGCTGGAGAGTTAATCAAAGGGGGAAGAGAATGTCGATGGCTCCTCTACAAAAGGTAAGACCTTTATGTTAACACAAGCTGCAGCTGTGAAAGAACTTGACCGTATCACAACCTGCACTTTATGAGCTAGTGGAATACATTTTGCTGATGAACAAAATTAGAATTGCTGCGGAAACACTTGTTGCCTTAAGAATTGTATTGGTTGAGGACTGTTGATGCAAGTGTGATTTCCCCACCAGTCCAGTCCCTCCGAGTTGTACCATTGCTGGTCATTCGGCCTCTCCAGAGCACCGTATTCTAGGAAGGTGGTTAGGGGATATGGTGGAACCTGTTATCCATTTCAATTGGTTCCTGTCCTCCCCACGTCGCTCTTCCATGAAGGTTGTTGCACTGTGTGGAGCAACTCATGCGATTTTTATTTTAAGTTTGGACTTATCCATGCTTTGGACAAAGACTTTACAGATATGTTGTGTTTGTCTTCAAATTCTAATAAGCCTTTAAACAAAATTTCTAAAGTTAAGGCCGATAGCGTGTATTTCGCCAATAGAAAAGTAGCGTGCCCATAGAGTCTTCCTAACGACCTTTGCAGACTTATGAATGATAAATTGACGCTAAACTTTATTCATGCAAGTAGACAAACAACAAAAAATGGTGTTGGAGTGCCTTGATCATGAAGATATGCTAATAGCCAGAATAACATTTTGAAGTTGACAGTTTGTAAGGAAAGTATGTCCAACCCAGTGACGTAGCCCAGACATATGCAAGGAAGCCGACGCAGCCGCTTGAGTGTTGGGGCACGGTTGACGAGATGACGGTGCTGCCAGGCAACACAAGACCACCAATTCGCAACTCATCAGCATCGGATGACAATGATGAGCGGGACTTGATCTGCTGGATTCAGAGGGAGGCGAAGAACGCCGAAGCAGGGGAGAACAGACCCACATTCACGAACCCAAACCCAAAACCTGCAGACCGCATGGACTCCACCATTACGCTCTGAGAGAGAAGGGAGGAATTGGCCCTACCCATTCCGCTGCTCGGACACTCACGGGGCGAAACTACTATACACACCCTCTTGTGCTTACTGTATGCTCCGGAAGGGTTGTCCTATTCCAGACGTGGAGTGTGGCACTTCCCGCCGGAGACACATGTTGACGCCTCATGGCAAGCCACGGACGCTGGCAAAGGGGCCGGGGCCTACAGGGGTTAATATGGGGGTTGTCCATCAATTGTCACGGATTGGCTGAGACTACACCAGCCCCTATATAAGTTCAAAAGAAAAGACGGACAAGGTGGAGTTATTTCTGGTTTTTTTCAGAACGGACGTGCTGCGGAGGAGAGAACAACATTAGTCGACCTGGGCATACGAGGACTGAGACCTGTACCTCTTCTTGTTAGCCTTATTACTGGAAACCCAAGGACAAAGGGTCCAAGAGAAAGAAACTGCAAACAAGTTTAGGAGTTTGTGGTTGGAGACGCTTTATTTTATGCCTTTTGAATGAACAACATTTTGGTTCAGGCAATCTTTGTATCTCCTCATTGTCACAAAGTTATAAACCAGGCTTAAAAATAAAAAAAAACACCATTTCTTATTCAACCAGAGTCAATTACAGCTAGTCAATGGCTAGTTGCAAGCGCAAATCTAAGGCTGGATAGTGGAGCTTTTTAAAAAAGAAAGCTCTGTGCTCACATTCTGGTAACGCGATGAGCACTATGTATTGATTACTATCTTTGTCAATGAGGAAGAACAAAGCTTAGTGGCGAACAGGAACATAAATGATCACATGCAAGATGTAGTCTTCAACACGAATGCACCAACAAAAATAGCGTACTGCCACTGTGATGAATCTGATTAGGTCATAACTACTTTCCCAAGGGTGGCCAGGGGCGGCAGCCGCTACCTGATCCTGACCCTCGGGGAGGCTATACGAGGGAGGAACACATGAGGGAAGGTAACCCTCAGAGGCGAAACGATATCAGATGGGACATGGTATCCCGCTTTCCCTTTAAGGGCTGTCCCCGTCCATGCCTCATGCCTTGGTGGCCTATCAAGATTACCCACTTTAAGAACCTGCAAGACTTGCTGTTGGCATCTTTCAAAATCCTCTAATCAACAGAATGACTAGAACGTATTTTCAAACCCATGTATATGAAGCCTTTGAAAATACTGGGACTAAGAAGAGGAATGGAGTAGTAAGGATCACTAGAGCACCCAAGCCAATGCTGCACTCTAGTCATTGGAAAGAGGCATGCATTGCTGGGATATTTAAAAACCCTGACAGTAGAAGGCAGGGGGAGAGAGAAGCCAATGGCAATAGGCTGCTCCCATCAGGTGGATAGAAGGTCAAGGATAGCTCTGCTGCAGTTGAGACCAGACGAACAGCGAGAAGCCAGAGAAGGGCCACCCGAATGAAGTGGACGGTGGGACCCATTGTTCCCTGTACACAGGAGGTCAAGGAACATAAGACCGGTGACAGCACAAGGCTGTCAGAGGAAACCAACCTGGCAAGCGGCGAAGCTGGAGCCAGGCGCTCCACCAGTCCGGAGAGCAGCAGCACTAGCCGAGCAGTGCAAAGGACGCCAAAGCGACCCCACAAACCGCTGAGACCAATGGGAGGAAGTGGGATGCAAGGACGTTTAACGGCAGATACCACGCAGCCTGTGAAGCCATAAAGGAGTTGATTGGAAGAGAAACCTTTCACAAGTGGAAAGTAAATCACAAGCTAACAAACAGGGCTGTGGAACCAACAAGTGAGCTGTACAAGTCTGGGCCCACACCTAAAGTGAACTGCACTGTAAAGTGAACTGCATGAAAGTGTCCTGGCAGGAGAGCATAGCAGTCAAAGTCATGTGTGTAAAGTCAACTGCAGATCGTAAAAGGAGAATCCCAAGGAAGACCCATGCCTTTAGGATTTTTGAACTGCATTGAATGTGGAAAAGAACCTGGCAGGAGAGTATAGCAGGTTCTTACGAGTCCGAGACCCCCCTCTCAAGGTGTGTTTTTGAAAGGTGAATGCCAAGGAATATCCAGGTTAGGATTTGCGTAATACTGAATATCATAAAAAGCCTGGGGAAAGCGTCTTTTCTCCTGGAGTGAATTGTGATGCAAAGAGGAGGAAGTTAACCTTCTTGGCTAATAAGTTGTTTCTTTGAACTTTTGTTTTGCTGTGAAGAAACCCAGGGAAGGGAGTAATTCCCTGAAAGTGTGAAAATTACCTACTTTCGTTGGAGTTTTACCTTTTTGTTGAACATTTTGTGCACCTTCAAGATAAAAAAAAACATATCTTTCATCCCTTTGGAGTTAAGTTTCTAGCATGTGAGTGATCGGATAGGATTTCGAAAACAGGAAATTTTGCTTTGGACATCTTGACATCAGACTGACTCATAGTTTTGGTTGAGATAAGGAAATACCTCGTAACGTAAGGACAGTGAGGCTTTTCACAACCCTTTTATTATTTAAATAGAAGTTATAGCAACCACTGAGTACTCTGTCCGTGTCTCCTTCGTGGTTCGTCCCACACCCATAGCAACAAATGCTGAAAAGGCATTAGATCACTGTGTTCAGTCGCAATATGTGTGGGCAACAAAGCTCAGACTGTTTTCCCTGATCAGGTAACGTCATACAATTAAGTTAGGAGGAGGTCTATTTGCCCATCTCAAGGGAGCGAGAGGCATCCACCTAACACTAGGCAACAGGTTTACCCCACTCCTATTGGTTAACACGGCAGAGCAACTAAGACATCAATTTGGAGGGAAGCTGGGTTGTTAAAAGTAAATGCTTTATAACATACCATAATGGGAAATCCCCATTGAATATTAGTTCAAATAGATCTATCTTTGCTGTACAGACAAAAATGGAACCACAGAACTACAGGTGAGTAACTTTGCTGAATGGGTAGTTCAAATATTTAGGTTGCAACCCGTCCAAATAGCGGGTCAAAGGGGCATCCAAGCACCAAAGGTGACCAGGTTAGGGATGGAACAGTCCCAAAAAGGTGTATTCCTAAGGGACTACACTTCTACCACAGACAAACCGAAGCCGTGGTGTAAAGACAATAAGCAAATGATGTGAACTATGAAAGTAAAATGTGAACTCCCCACTAGCCACCAATGAGTGATAATTGACAGTTGGCGAGTAATAAATGGCATCTTGTGTGCATGCATGTGGCAATGTAGGTGGGGGTGACTGTGCTTGGCTAGTACCATGCATCTTAAAATGGGCAAGAGGTTGCAGTTACAAGCGGACAAAAATAAAATCAAGTTTTGAAAGGCAAAGGTCACCATCTGAATAGAAATGTTTTGGTTAATGAGGGATATGGTTCTCAACTGGAAGGGACACTTTAGTGCTAATAAGGATGTGGCTAGGTCAGAGAAAAAGGTGATGTGATGTTGGGGTACAGTGCATTTGTGTGGTAGTCGACCGCAGAGGGCTTTGTCTGAATTCCAGGGTTCTTTGCAGAAAGTTTGATGGTATATAGTCTTTGGTAACGGGAGGCCACTGGTTCCACCTGTTACTCACCGTAAGTCACCCAGTGCTCCTCCCTCTGTGTCAGGCATCTCAGGGCAAGCAACATAGCTTCTTCTGGGAGCAGAGGTCTTGGAGGTTTTAACCCATCTGGTCTGACCTTCTCAATAGACTATAGCACCGTTATTTCTGGTCAGTTGAGAAGACTGATGGCTACAGATTCAAGCAGGTCTTTGCCTTTAGAATGTGATCCTGGGCAAGATGCTGCAGGAGAAGGTCTTCAATATAATCAAGGTTACTTCGCTGTGCTTTGGGACTTGTCCCAACGATTGACAAATGACGCATAGACTCCCCAGTCGTCTTCCAATATTCCTATAAGAGTCTACACTCAACCTCCAATCACAGTCCTAAATCCTTCCAAACATTTGGCAACCACTCAATCATTGGGGGTTTCCACATTCAAACTTTGCCAAGAAAACAGAGGATGTGAATTCAGCCTTTCACACAAAGGAATTCTAGTGCAATAGCACCCCAGGAGCTAAGACTGGGAGCAGGTATGTTCTCTACTTTTATACTGGCAAGTAGTAGGGCAACTGGACATAGAATTCTGCTGCACCATCTCCCAATACTTGCAGATAGTTTGCAAAGTTCCTTGGCAAGGAAAACATGGGATACCTTTTCGGCACACCACTCCGAGAAACCTTAAGGAATGGTTACACCGCTCACTTTCTCCATAAATTGCCTGGATGTCCTCTCTGCACCTCATAACAATGTATTCGATTCAGGTTTTCTAAGGAGCATCACTTACGTTTGCATGGCATGAACATCATGACCCCATCGTATTGGGCATGGCCATCTTGACTTATTAGACAGTTAACCTGGTTCAAATGAAATATCAATCTCACAGCACATATCAGGGCTTACACCTTGTCGCCATGGAAATGTAGACTGCGCTGTTGCCAGCATATCAAGAGTTTCTCATTTCTTACCCAGGTTTGTGTCTGGTGACTTGATCTCACGATTGAAACTGTTTTTAAAACTACATTATTGCTATATCCAAATCGCTTTCAACATAATGGTATGTTTTTATCTATGTATTTTTATTGGCATTTTGCATGAACAAATAGTAACAGTGCACTACTGAGGGACCCTGGGGCTTCTTCCAAGCAATGGCTATCCGCCGTTTGGCTAGCATCAACATAAACTGGGCCAATTGATTTAGTATTTTATGTTTCCCCCCTGGGGTTATACCAGATAAACACTCAAAGCTGGAGCTTAGCAGCCCATTAATCTTAGACATCACTGCTCTCCAGTAGTGCGCAATAACTGCATTCCAATATCATGTGCCAGTTCACCGGCCTGCTCAACCCCACATAGAGGGCAGTTCTGACTAAGGTTGTTCATTGCATGAAGTTTGGCCGGGGTCACAGACTATGTAGTATGTTAAATTGAATAACTTGAAACCGAGCATTCCTTGAGGCATTATGGACCTGCTCCCAAATTTTCGTCCATTCCCCCTTGGATATCTGACAGCTCATGTCCTCTCCCACTTGCTTTTAACCCCCAGTTCCTTCAAAGGGAGCAGTCTCCGCGCTGCCTGCCAAATACGAGAGAGTTTGGCTCCTCCCCGACGTGAGTATCACCAGCATCTATAGGCTCATGCTTGCTTCCTTAGGTATCACCCCACCATATTACAGCCAACCTTCTATGCACCGCCTCATACATTAAGAAATGCCCTTTCAGGACACCTTAGCAAGTGCCGCTCTCCACAAACATCAATCTCTACCGTCTGACACCACATCTCCCTCAGACCCGAGATACATAACCTACCAAGTGCCTGTCGTAGCCTTGGATCCACACTCCATGGCAGGTGTACGCTGTATAATCCTACAACATGCAACCTCCCAAGAAACATTTTCCATGTAGCCCACACCAACTGAAACACAGTTGTCCCGTTGTCTCCCACAGTGCCCCACAACTATTCCATCCCCCGTCGACGTTGGGAGGGCTCCCAACAGCCCAGTCAAAAACTCTCCCCTAGCGTCTTTCCATGCAAATACCACCTGTAGCTGTGCCGCCATAAATTACAGCTCGTAGTCTGGCAAATTGAGACACGCCCTCCGAGCACTAGCATTGCAAAGTCGCTAGCGAGACCATTCTTCTCCTCGCATGCCACAACAGTTCCCCAACCTTCTTGTCAAACATTTTAAAGCATACCCATTTGAAAATGCATGGATATTAGTAAAATAATAGAGTAACATTGGCAGTATCACCATTTTACAAAGCGCCACTCTCCCCATCAATGAGAATGGTAGCTTTTTCCAGAATTAACCGAGTCTCCTATCCCCGAAAGTGCCCTACCTGTATTAAACACAAATGTGTCCTCTATGGTCGTGAAACATTTGAATTCCCAGGTACCCAAATGATTCCCCTTCCCAACATATCCCCCAATTCAAGAGATCAGCGGGATCACGGCCCCAGAGACCTCCCAGTGGGAACAGAAGAGACTTGGCTTTATTGATTCTAAATCCAGATAGCATCCGGAAGTTTCCCCAATTTTTCAAGCAGCATCGGCATGCTGGTCCAGCGGGTTCCCCGCATACAGCAGATTATCTACGTACAGCAATACCTGTTGCACTCCTCCTGCTAGTATCCCTGCTTCACTCCTCTCCTTCCTCAGAAACCGTGCTAGCGGTTCCAGTGCCATGGAAAATGAAATTGGTGAGACTGGGCACCCCCATCGCTTTCCTCTGCTGCGATATTCAGTCAAATGTTTTCAGCATCGCTGTCTATTATAAAATAGCCTCAAACATCGGCAGATATTAGCCCCAAAACCAAAGCCTCCCAGCACTCAGGCATTCACATTCTAGAGAGCCAATGACCTTCATTGCATCAAATGATGCCAAAGCCATTTCCCCGTCGAGATTTTTAACCTGGCCCATAGCGGGATGCAAACGACAGATATTCAGTGCTGTGTTTCGGCCCCCAATAAATCAGCACTGATCAGGATGCACTGGTATAGGAGCCACCCCAGACAGTCTGGTGGCCAAGATTTTACCTAACATTTTCACATCCACATTCAATAATGAAAAAGGATGATAGGATGCACAATCCAGGGGGTCCTTTCACCTACTTTAATAGGATTATCACTGCCTCCCTCATTGAAGTAGGTAGAATCCCTGTCCCAAAGGCCTCATACACTTTATGCCCTGAGACCAGAAGATCTGTGTATTCACAGTGAAACTCTACCAGTCCCTTTCCAGATCCACCACTTTCAATTCGATCTTTCTCAGTGCGTACTGTAATTTCAGTCAGATCTCAGTAAAGTTAGATATGCAGCTCCTCCCCCACCCCCCACCCCTCAACAGGGTCCCTGCTGTCGCCAGCAACCCCTCATTAACCTCTACGAACCACACCAACTCAGCGCCCTGTAGGGACGCAGCCTGTAGGTGCCGAAGTTGCCTTGGGGAACGTTGCCACAGTCCTTGCAGCGGTGTCACCAGAGGGAAATGGTCAGATAGGGTTCACCCCAAGTATTCCGTCTGGTCAAAGGCATGATAGTCTTCTGTCCCCAGAAATATATATATATATCAGAGTGATCCATGTTCCCCACCAAAAAATAGCAAAAGCTGTTCTTGCTCATGCGCCTACCGCCACAGCTCCACCAAATCTAAACCCTCAACTACCCTTTGCAGTGCTGCTGCCTATCGTTTCAGGAGACCTGATTTCCCTGTACTATCCAGGTCTAGATCAAACAAACAGTTGCAGTCTCCCACCTTACAAATACCCCCTAATATACTACCCCATCAAGTCCAGCACAGCAGGGAAGCAATAGGTCTTCAAAATTTCACGCTTATGAGTTCACCACACAGATTCCTCCCCTCCAGTGTTCCCATAAGCACCACTGTCCTCATCTGTCACGACCTTAGCCAAATTAAAGAGTACCCCCAATGCAACTCAGATTAGGACACCACCGTTGGCATGGGAAGAGTAGGATGTTCACACTACTATCCTCCCCCACTGTGTGAGAAACCTGAAGGTGTCTCAGCCACTGGTCCCCAGAGATCTGTCATCCAGGTGCCCAGGACACAGCCATCGCTATTGGATCCAGTTCCTGGGGGTGGACTAGTGGGGGAGGATCACCTGGATGGGGGAGGGGTCTTCAGGAGTGGAAGTGACGGGTGAGACACGGTACCCCCTTGCTTTTAGCCCCTTTTCCCCATCCTACCCCTGTTCCCCTTTTCCGACACAAACACTTCCCTCCACCGTGAAAGATGAGGGACTAAAACCAGAGCCGTTACCCTAGCCTGTCTCAACACAAGGGTCAGGCAGAGTCAGGTATCTGACAATAAGTACACCTGACAGCCCTTTCCCTTCCCCACAGGATTATCAGGTGGAGCACAAGAGAACACTTGAGCTAGGCCGAACGCACAAGGAAACTGCAACACCGGACCAGCAGTTCAAACGCAGGAGAAAGGTGGCGAGACCTGGAGGCACGACTAAGGGGGAACTACACTTGCCCTTTTCAATTCAGACCAGCAAAGTCTCTGAAAGGGAAATCATAAAACCAGGAAGTCCAGCTGGCGTGTGGTGAGACTAGTGTCAACGGCACACGGGGCTCCACGCTGCACTGATATCCAAAGCGTGAGGAAGCGCTTGCTGCCGTGCTGCAGTCCTCGACTGCGGAGAAAAGAAACTGACGGTTCAGCACAACCGGTGAGGCGAAGAAGACCGTAAGGGCGCAGGCGGCAACCTTGATGAGCAAAGAACTTGTGTAACTGAAGTTTAAAGAACCTTTGTATAAGATTCAGAAGCAGAGTGGTCAGGCATTGTGGGGCGCTCATTTGAAGTACTCCGACTGAAGCCTTTGTGGGTTGTATCGTTTGTTGAAACTACAGGAACCAAGAGGCCAGGGTGGAGTGTCAAAGTGGTCCTACAAGGGTTGAGCAAAACCCTTCGACACATTGGAGAAAGCTGATCGAAATGTGATTGAGTGAAGCTTGACTGCTTGACTGAGGGCTAAGAGAAAGCCTGACTGGAGGCTGAAAAACTCAAGTGAAGTGAATTCCACATAGTGTTAAAACATCTATGAATATTGTGGCGGCAAATGTGAACCCGGCTGAAGGATGTCCACTATGGATAGTTGTTCAAAAGGACATTGAGATTCTTTGAATGCTACAATTTTGGAGTTAAAGGCCATAGTGAACCCGACTGAGGGACGCTAACTTTACAAGAAGGATCAGAGCCCGGCTGAGGGGTATCCAAGGGGCAAAGAGCAATTCCCCAATGTGAAGGATTATACAAGGAACTTTTGTTTTGTTTATCGTTCAGCAGGCCTTCTAAGGCAAGAGGCTTTGCAAGAGAACTTGGCCCAGAAGGTCCTGGCATTGTTGAAAGGGAACTGTAACCTTGTGCTGGCGAGGCCCAGGGCTGTGCTGTGCTCAAAGGCCCTGCCTTGTCCAGTGCTTTACTGAATTTATATGTTTTAGGTTGCGGAGAGGAAGTGTTGAGGATAGTTAATGTTACTCATGGTTACCTTATGCATCCCCTCCCTGGCCCATGGCGACTGGTCCAATAGGTGTCTTCGATGTCCATCCAAAAACATTGAAATTACAGCATTAAAAGAAACAATCAGTGGTTATAAAGCAAGGCATCAGTCTTTGAACGAAGGATTTAAACACAATGCATGCTCACGCTATTGTCCATTCTCTCCCCTGATGGCTGCAGCCAGGAGATAGTAAATATCTTAGTATAGAAACAGCAGCTGCTCCAGTTGGTTGTCTCACCTCTATTGTGATTTATTTGACCCTCGTGTGTCTGCAGTTAACCTCCATACACTGTAGGAATGGGTCTCGAGTAGCTGTGGCAATTGTTTAATAGAAATGCCATCTGTTAATTCTGTAACTACAAAGGCTTTTCCCAGCAAAGACAGACATTATTGCTCTCTGAATGTAACCCCAAGATAATGGTTGGCCTTTTTTTTTTTTTAACGATCTTCAACTATTGAGCCGGAGGTAAAAACAAAAAATCTGTTGTATGCGACTGGTCTTGGATTTCAACCGAGAATAGACCAGGTGTCACATTGGGGTATAGTTCCACTCTCAAGACAGCATGCACCATTTTCTCTTGATTTTGGTATGCAACTTTGCATTCCATCAAGCACTCAAGGTATATTTGTTTATTGAAATGTACTAGCTGCAAGGCCAATTAAGAATCTGTCCAGCTTTGTTGACAGCAATACGCATCATGGGTCTAGCAGGGAAACGATAAATGATCAAACCACAAAAAGCTAAAACATTTCCATTAAAGGTTTTAACCACATAGAAACCCCAGTCTATAAAATAGTTGTCACTGCCAAAGAACAGTCACTACTGGAGTCTCAATTGGGTGCACAGTACTAGCCAAAAAAGCATTTTTGGAAACCACCAAGCATGGAAGGAAAGCAACTTACTTCTATTTCTCTTCACCCTTGTTGCAAAGAGAATGAATTACTTGCATATTATTTTTTAACTGGGACAAGTCTAGGATATAAAGCGCAAATTGCGATATTACTTGATGGAACTGTCCAGGTTTCGTACACTTTATTAGAATATCTCATGTCCTCAATCTTAGTATTAGGAACTATACATAAATGTTAATCTTTATTGCACATTTTGCATTGGTTAGTAAAATGCAGGCTTCAATCATCATTGGTTATTCTACCATTAGACATAACAAGCAGCAAAGCACCACACTATTTTTTCCCAAAGACATTTAAACAATCCGATAAAGGCAAAGCAACTGTGGAGCTCAAATAAATGATATGGATAAAAATACAAATGAAATCTTAGTAAAGAGGAAATCCTTAGTGTGTATGTAGTCATAATGTCAACAAAGATTTGCAAGCCTGTGCAATTCCCCAAAAAGTCTATCCCAGGACCAACAGATCACTACCTACTGCTAGAAGTCGGGAATGAAACTCAGGCACAAGTTAGCCATGATTTTGGTTAAAGACGTTTACTGCAAATAAAAGGGAGTTGAGAAAAGTCCTCTCTGAACCTGCTCCTAGAGGAATTTCCCTACCTAAACCAAAAACGAAAAATATGTCTGTCAGAATGTCCAAAACAAAAACTGCATGTGTCCAAAGCTCTATTCTGACCCTTTCACTATAAACTAAAACGACCATCGTCACCTTAATGTCTTTAACCTTGGGTGGTTTAGAAAAGTGTCCACAAAATAAGCAGAAATAGCTCCAACACAAGAGTTCTGTAAGGATAAAGGTCCTTGCTCCAGAGGGTGGCTCCCGTTCCCTGAATTTCCCTTTACTCTCTGGTGTTGTCACATGGGCCTTTCTTGGCCAGCAACACTGGCACACAAAACTCTCTGGTTTTGTACTTTTATCTCCTTCAGGATATCTGGTATACTTTTCGGCCAGGGTTTTGCTCCTCTTCATCAGGTTAACACAATCCTTTTCCTAGTCCTGATATTTCTTCTAAGGACCTCTCTATTAATGATTAACACAATCACTTCTTGTAACTGCCTGGTATACTCTCCCACCAGAGCTTCTCATATTTACACACTTCTAGGTGCAAGGCCTACAATAAGAAGGGTCATAAAGCAATTTGATGTTTTAATTCTGCAGGCTTGCTTCTTTAATTGACACCTGTGTAGCACAGACTGCTATTTAAATTACAGATTCTGGTTGCCAGTAGGTTTTGTATTATTTTATTGGAAATCTAAGTGGCCAGCCAACGAGTGTTTTGACCCCTCCAGGTCCTTATCAATAGTAGAGCTAACTAGCCACACCAGGACACACAGGCAAGGTATTCACCACCCAACCGGGCCCCAGACTATTAAAAAAACACTAGGGACACTACCAGACTCAGCCACCATGGATGGAAGACAACCCATCCAGTTCTGCCAAACGTGGTAGCTGTAAAGGATTCCAATCAGGAATCACACCGAACCAGGACTCTTGCCCTTAACCTAGGATGTAGCGCTCAATTAGAATACTTTTATTTTTTATTTTCTACGAATTTGGATTAAGCTGGCAACCAACCCATCTCAGACCCCCTTTTACAAATACCCCGGGTCCTAATGGACCATGAACCAGGCCGGTAGTTGGGAATACAATATTTTAAAATTCAAATGAGATCACACAATTTTAATATTGGGCAGGAATCACCAATGGGGTGATAATTACAGAATAAATGATGACATACACTTAGTTTGACCTTCTGTTATAACATTTCCAAAGCACAAACGTATAGGAGCAATTTTACGGTTCGGGTAGATGGCACCAGAGTTAAGATCTCCCCCTGCAATGCTCCCTCAAACCCCTATTAATCGAATTTTGAGTGGATAGAAAAGGGCAGCAAGGAGTCAGGGATACTAGGCAGCAAATAGAATTAAAATCCCTCACAAAATAAGAGGCAAAAACCCTTTGCAATTGCATCAAATGACACGCGGAGCTGGTAATAATTAATTTAAACGTGTGGTTAAATAAATGAGGTAAATATGATTTATCTCAGTATCAGGAATGTAATATCACTAGCAACTACAAGGCACGGTATCCATAAAGGGCATGCAGTTCAGAAAGCAACTTGAAAGTAAGTACACAGTGTAGCCAAAATCACACGTTGAAAGTCCATTTTTTTCCATTTGTAAATGTCAAAACTTTTTTTTTTTTTAACTAGTGAAATAGATAGAATTGGAATGTGGTTTTTAGGCTGGGTGATAGATGCACATCACAGGGATAATATAGAAGTGAAAGAGTGGCTCTAGCTGAATACCTGGATGATATTTTCAATGTGAAAGGAAATTCCGTTTTGGGAAAATAAAACGCAGTTAACAAAGAAAATCGGTTTGGAAAGAAAGGACAAGTTTTACTTAAAATAGATTATCAAGACTAGATTGTTAAAGGAAGACAGTACGCTCCAAGGTTAATTTGCAACGTTAACCTTTTCACCCTGTGTTGAGCTCTATGTGGGAATTACTTAAATTATTCAAAATATGACTAAGAATCTGTGCAAGACAGATGAGTAGAGGAATGGCGCTAACGCTTAGAGATAAAGGAAAGGATGCACAGAATACAGACAGTTTGAACAAGTTAACAGGGTATGGATAGGATTACTTAGAGAGTGGAACAAAGACAAAGTATCAAGATGGGGTAGGCTATATGTGGCTATGGGATGGGGAAATACTCACAATCCGCACTCGAGTTTGGGATTTGGGACAGCCAACCGGGTTTCTGGACTCAGAGGCTCTAGTCACAGCACGGCGGGCTCTCCTAACAGCCAACAGCTGGGCCCGTCTAGTCACTGGATAGCAAGGCTACAGAGGACATGCAGGTAGTGGGGCAAAAAGTCGGTCTGGTCACAGGATACTCCCAAAAGGGTACCACAGCGTCCCCCCTAGTTATTGGGATTTTGAGTGGGGTTTCTGGATCAACGGTCCTGCTGGATAAGGTCAGCTTTGCTCTGGCCTGGCAGTAGAGTCTGGAATCTGCAAAGTGAATGTGGAATATCTGGATACGCAGGCACTGTAAATTCAGGAGAGAACGTCCGGTTCCTGTGAGCTTCCTCCATTTATACAAGGCTGGTGACCTCACAGGATATATTGTTGGGCAGAACTAAGCTAGACCTACCCCTAAGAACCAGATAGGTCATCCTAGGTTGGTCGCCTCCTCCAGGAGGGGAGTGAGTTTGTGGGGGTCGCATTTTATGAAGTACAAAGCCATCCCACAGTCATTTTTGCACAAAATCAATGATGACATAAAAATCTCCTTTTTACAATTGCGGCGCCTTTTCAAATTACATATTTCACACAGCACATGGCAGTCCAATTCCCAGGTCTGTACGACATTGTTTCGCCCTGCTAATAATTTGTGATTTTTAGTGGGAACCGCTTCACCCAAAATTCCACAATTTTAGATATATGTGCATATTATCATAGAGCATATCTCCATTCATTTTTAACATTCCACCATATATACTTTTCCCATGATTCACATTTTCCTGGCGTTTGCATCCCATACATGCCATGGAAGGCCACGATCTTTTGTTTTAAAGCCACCAAAATTACCTTTAAACTGTAAAACTTTTACATTACTGTGTTGTCCGGTTGTAGAAATAACAGTTTTAAAGTTTATTCATTAAAATAGTCTTTGGAGGCAGATGGGTTGTGTCAAGCTAGAGTCCAGACAGAACGTCTGATGGGGGTGGTATATTCTTCCTCTTGGTCATTCAAAGTTTCCAGGGGCAAAAAGTAATACGTAGGTGTTCCCAGAAATCCATTGTGGCTCCTTTTCGGGGAAGGCCACTCCTGTTGCCAGTACACACATCTCCTTCGAAGCCAAGCAGGAAACCTGTTTGGCTGGTTCCCCAGTACAGCCAATTTATTTATTTATTTAGTTCTGAATCCGAAACAAGCTTGTTGAAATAAAACATTATATTAGATTTTACCCAAACCCCCTTACATTTCTAGGCAAGGACAGGGCCTTATTCAACATTACACTTTTAAAACATTTTTCTTGTTTGTAAAAGCACATTTTGACACGTGGTAAATTCTGCTGGGATGTCCCTTTCAACTTCTGTTTTCTCTCCTATCTGGATTCCAAACATGGTTTGCAGCCCTAGTCAGTTTCCCTTACCCAGAAATATGTTCGAAGCAAAGGTTCACTGAAATTGACATATGCACAGAGAGCTAGGGTTTCTTTTGAAGAGTTTATTTTGACATTTTGTAGTATAACCAGTGTTTTTCCGCATGGCTGAAAGTAAAGTTTCTGGTGATGTCCCAGATCTTGTCTGACACAGCCTGTCATTCATTGAGAAATGCTTTCTTTTGCTAAAGCACAACTGGGAGATGTCTGGGCATAGTTGGGTCCTACTGGATCAGAACTGTAGATTGTTGAACAGATGAAAAAGAGCATCAGAGCGCCAACATTTTAAATGTAAAATATTTCCTTTTTCAAAGGAAAATTGAGCTAGCAGCAAAGCGGCGCTTTTTTTCAATTCCCTTCTTGGATACACCCAAGAAACACACTGGCAGCCTTTCTCGGTGTGCTTCCCTGTTGCATCTTGCCCAATAGATGCTTGGCAATACAGTGCAGCCAACATTTTTGTAGCTGCAAAACGCAGTTTTGATGTGAGGCAATGGTGCTCAAGGAGCCAGCGCAGCCATTCTGCTGGTGACTGCTGAAGTGCAGCTTGGTGAGTGGAGGGTAATTCTGCCGAGTGATAGGATATGGCATTTGTAACACGCCTATACACAAGTGTTTCAAGGCGCAACAAGGCGGGGGGAACAGAGGGAGACAGACAACGATCGTACTAGGCCAGGTGTCATTCAGATTGCGCAATTGCAATGGTAGGGGGACTGGGAAAAAGTGCAGGGGAAGGGGACCGGGGAAGTGCAATACATGGTTAGTAGAATACAAGATAAATAATAGGGCCAGCTGGTGGCAGGTGCAAAGGTAAGTGCCAGGAGAAGGGGCTGTAGGATACAGAGACAGTCCCGTAGTGCATGTAGGCAGTGCAAGGAAGAGTGGCTGGGCCAGGACATGAGATCGGTGAGTGGCCCAGTTGCTGATTTAGTGCAGGTTCAGTGATTTTAGCAGGGGAAAGAGGGAGAGAAAGCGGAGGCAAAGAGGAAGGTTTTGAGGTGCTTCCCGAACCGGAGATGGCTCTCCTCAAGTTTCAGGGAGGCAGGAAGGCTGTTCCAGAGGGAGGCCCCTGCTGCGGCGAGAGATCTACCACCAGCTCGTTGCTCTGAGAAGCGGATGACCCTGAGGTAGTTGGAGGTGGATGAGCGAAGGGCTCGAGAAGGAAGATATTTAGGAAGAGAGAGTTGAAGGTATTTCGGCCCAAGGCCCCAGAAGGCCTTATGGACAATGCAGAGGGTTTTGAACTTAATCCTTGCAGCCACTGGGAGCCAGTGTAGCGATTTCAGTCCTGGAGAGATACGGTCCCTGGGCTTGAGGCCAAGGACAATTCTCGCAGTCCTGTTCTGGATGAGTTGCAAAGGGCGGAGAGTAGAGGCAGGAAGATTTAGATAGAGGCTGTTACAGTAGTCCAGCCTAGAGAGAACCAGAGCTCTGGAGACAGGGAGCTTCTGGGGGAAGGAGAGAAAAGGAAGGATACCTCTGAGGAGGTGTAGCTGGTAGTGCGACTTCTTAGAGACGTCAGAGATGTGAGGAGAGAAGGCGAGTGTGGAGTCGAAGAGGACCCCAAGGTTTTTTGCCGTGCAGGTAGGAGCAGGAAGAGGGCCAAGGGAGGCCGGCCAGAGAGCTGCAGGGAAGGAGGGAGTGGGTGTGCCGATAAGTAGAATCTCAGTCTTACTGGCATTAAGGCAGAGGTTGTTGGCGGCACACCACTCCTGTATAGCAGAAAGACAGTCAGAGATGAGGGAAGTGGAAGAGAAGGCCAAGGGTAGCCTGAAAATGAGCTGGGCATCATCCGCGTAGCACTGAAAGTTGGGACAGAGAGCGGCTATGCGGTGAGCAAGAATAATGATTGAAAAGCCAGGGGGAGAGGTTAGATCACTGGGGGACACCACAGGTAGAGAAAAAGAGGTCAGAGAGGAAGGAACCCAGTTGGCCCTGGGATGGTCGATCTGAAAGTTGGGACAGAGTGGGTAAATGTACCCCACACAACTGAAAACAAATCAATATTCTCTTGATAAAGACCTGGAGGGGTTGAAACACGTGTCGGCTGACCACTTACATTACTAATTAAATAATGCAAAACCCACTGGTAACCAGCATTTGTATATTTTTTCTTTGAGCGCAGGGTATCCAGGTCAAACTATCTGCTAGCCAATACACAAGATGTGGCCAACACCTCCCCCATGACCTTGCTGCAGAATTATAATTCCCTCATACACAGCACACTAAAATCATCCCGGTGCCGTGCAAATTGATTCAGTACCTAGTGCCCAACCCCTACATGCCATTTAAATTACAGTGTTCAATGAAAGCACATCTTTCAGTGCATTCCTCTTGAGCCCCAAGCTCTCTATGCCATCTTTTCTCTGAATTTCCAGTGAACAAAGGGGTTAATGAAGAGAGTGCAGCAGTAATCATCCCCTCCAATCTGAAAGTGCCAAAGGCCTGTGCGAGAGTCCTAGGCGAGACAAGTTCTTTCTTTTTTATATAATTGCAAACCAGAAGTAATCAGGATGATACTATCCTGTTTGGCTAAGACCAGTATGTGGTAATGTGATTTCTTTAAAAAATGTAAATTCTTTTTAAAGAAAGTCGTGCAATTCCATCCTAAAAATATATAACTTGTTACATAATGCATAATAAAGGCATTGTTACTGTAAAACACTGCATTGTCTCCATTCCACATTTGTCAGTAAAGTTTAAGTTAGAGTACCTAAATCTTATAGTTTCACTTCCATTTCATTTTGTTGGGGAAGATGCATCATATTGACGAACTGACACTTTTGAAAATATACCTGATCACATGGCCACATTCTTTTGATGGTCAACCTTGTTCTGTGACGTGCTGGTTGCATGCATCTCTGCAATTGGTGCTCCACCCATGAGCTGATCCCACACTCTGATATTCTGCCTGATCACCCTGTTGCTTTATACCAGCTACCAGTGAGCTGGCCACAAACCACGATATTCCACCTAGTTTTCGAAGCTGTCTGCTTGCTACACCATTCACTCTGCTTAATTTGTTCCTTCGTTTCCTCTTACATAATAAATACACAAAGCAGACTAGATAGTTATGCAAAATATTGACCAAAGTTCCATCCTGTCTGTACATCTACAGATCTACTGCAATGCCATACACTGTAGTCAGCCTCAAGGCTTGCTTTGCTCTACTACCGATTGCATTATATATTAGCACATGCGGGGGAGCGATCTGGCCATTCTGGAATCTGCAAGGAGCTGAGCGCCTTGAATGCTGGCCCGTGGTGTTGCTTGCCCAACCGGGCCCTGCAAGTGGTGCCTCGCGTTGAATCTCCACTAGAGTGCCACACCTCAAACCCTGCTTCCTGCTGACCTGGCTCACCTTCAGTTCCTGCGCGTAAAGCCGGATTCCCTTAAAAACAAACAAAAAGAGTCTGCACCAAAGATGGCGGCTCATAATGGTAATAGCGATAAATACTGCTTTCATGGCCATACAGGGCTGGAATGCAGTGCTTGGGCCTACATGCTCAGGCTTGAGGGCAGTTAGCAGCCCTGCCATCCACTGAATGTGGTATTTACACTATGATGAAAGCAGTTCATATCAATGACAGACAAAGCCTCCCACAATACCATTTACTCTCAGGCTATGAGTTTCCTTTAACATTTGTTTTCAATTCATCCCACTTCTCCTTACACATCAAATTATGGGTCAAGCAAACAATAAACAGGACACTGCCCTGTGCAACACTGACTGCACACAGCTGCAGAGCCTTGTTCTGAAAACTGTTTTCATAGATTTATTATCCTATCTATTTGCGGCCACGCAGCTAACATTACCATTTTACAGGCAGTTATCTCAATATAGTCTTACTTCAGTGGTACACAAAAATGCTACATTTTTGTTCATTTCCTGTCTTGGATACAAATAACTTCTGGTGACATTAAAAATAGTAGCACGACATTGCAGGATTGTTTGCTAAACCAAGAAAACTTTAATTACATATGCTTCGTTTGATAATCTATATTCTGGATATATTATCCTGTCTGGATTCCCCATATACTTGTAAGAGTTTTGACCGTAGTTCAATTCCCCCTTTATCATCAAGTTATTTTGTTCTCTTTTGGTTGCTTTAGTTACAATTGCTTGCATTTGGCGAGGCTGCCGATACGCCCCGGTGTCCCTGCTGTCTCTGGGTCGACTCACTGACTCTTGTTGGCATTCCTGGATTCTCCCATGGTTAGCTGATGAAGATTCCTTGTCCGCTTACTTCTCTCGACCGCTTCCTCTTGGCTTTCCCGGTCTCTTGCAGCTTCCACTTGGGCTTGTCCGCTTGGTTCCAGGCTCCGGTGAGTGAAGCGCTGCTTTCTTGCACCTGCAAACGCCTAGGAGTCCCACAGGCTCCTGTCATTCCCACAGCTTGTCCTTCTCGAGCAGCAGCTTGTCCCCCCTTGGTTCGCGAGTTGCCTGGCACCACCACACCGGTATTAGCCTTTCCGTCTCTTGATCCTCTCATATAGGCGCAGCTCTCGCTCGCCAGCAGCAGACATTAACTCTCTGCTTCTGCTCTATACATTACTTGGTCAAAGGTGCATGCGAGCAACTAGAATGCTTGCTTGGTTTAGGGTCTGGTCTACTTTGCTATGCATTGCTCGATCCCTCTTCATCCCAGTATTTCAGTAATTCTGGGAAAGGAAGTCCACTCTTTATATTTTGCACAAAGAACTTAAGTAAACATTCTTAATGGTTTTCAATGGTAAGTCAGTCCTGGATAACTGAAGGGTGGAACTGCAGAAGGTTGTTTCACAAGTTTTAGAAGGCAGACCAGAATTGTACGGTTGGCCTATAGGACTTGGGGAAAGGTTTTCCCTATTTTTCCTAAGAGGGCGAGTAGACGTATGACAATAGGCCATAAGGGTATTAGGTATGGGAGGGTTATCTTCAAGGGTAAAAGGAGGGATACCATGTCTCACCCGATGAAGCCATGACAATTCCCCGGAGGTCATCTTCCCCCCCATGTGATTCTCCATCATATAGCCGACCCCATAATCAGGATCAGGTAGCAGCTGCCGCCCCTGGCCAAATGGGAGGAGTTCACCGCTGGGAAATCAGTGAGGACTCATCGGATTCATCACACTACCTAAGCTCCAAGTAACAAAGCTCTTGCCACCCACAAAAAAGGGCAAGTACAATATGGCTCAGTGTCATTAATTGATAAGCATGTCGCCACTGGATGTGTACATTTGGTATGTCTGAATTGCCCCATTTGCTCTTCACACATTAATTTCTATCTCACAGGAGGAGAGTGAGGAAGTTCGGGTCCAGTCTTTGTCTGCTGAGTCTTCGCAACCAGCGCAGGTATGACTAGTATGGTTGTGTTGTCCCTCAACCCAGAATTCTTTTTATAGACCCAGATCAGTGTTCAATGTATTCAATTTACCGCCCTCAAATCACAATACCCCATCCCACAACCCCTCATTCAACACTTCAGGTGTGAAGTACACAAATAACAGAACATGCCATACACAAATGCACTTAAATTATTCTTATGTTTTATTCTAACCTAAAACTTGCAATGGCAGAAAGTCTCTTGTACAGATCCCTCGTCCAAGATATTCAAGGTTGAGTATGTGGACGTACTGATCACTCGTCATGCAAAATATGCTTAAGGTGCCATGTTTATACCCTCAAGTACATTTTTTAAAAATATCTTTATTGGTTTTAGTTGTCAAGCATACAACAAAGGGATCAAATCGTGCGTGACTAACTGGACATTCAGCAGATCAGATTAAAACAAACAAAATCCCCAACTTTACCCTTTCCCTCTGTATTTCCCTCCCCTTGATTTTGTTTGCCCAAACCTAGAGAAACTTTTCATCAGATGGTGGTGACCATGCAATGCTTGCATCTTTAACTTCACAAAAGGTGCTAGCTCAGGCGGACTTGTCGGTTCAGATTCTGTTGACTCTGGGGCGAACAAGGTCTGTGTTAACATATCCCAAAACATTATGTCTGCATTGGTTTCAGCTTGACCGAGGTGAACTGCACTTTGCCAGACCACCGATTCTGCCAGAGAGCATTTATGTAGATCTCGCCACCATCTACCTTAGGGCCCACTGGGGATTTCCAGAACATAGCAACTCTGCATTTGGCTAATGTATACGCCAAGTCTTTCATCTTGTACATGTAGCGTGAGTTCCGTGGTCTTGTGAAGTTTCCCAGCAGACAAGCAGCCGGGGATTGGACATTCAACAACCGTCCTCCTTTTTTCAGTCTAGTGGGGATCTCCGTCCAATAACCCGGCATGCCAGGGCAGGACCAGAACATGTGCAACATCCCTCGCTAGCTCTACATCTGAGGCAACTCTGTTCTTTCGAGACAGGAAAAACTGGAGATCTCAGGAGTGTGAAGTACACCCCATATGTTATAAACAATTGGATGAGTTTTAATTTTGCGTTTCTAGACACTCACTTATGAAATCTGAGTATTTTTGACCATTCTGGGTCTGTGAAGAGGGCTCCCAAGTCTGCTTCCCACTTGACCCAGATTTCAAGGCCCGAAGAGAACCCACCTGCCAGGAGCAATTTGAAGATCCTCGACACTGTATGGCCACCATCACATACATTGTTGGGTATTATTTTCAAATACAGATTCCTCTAGATGATTCAGCATTGTTTATCAAACAGGGTATTTAACAGTAAATGCATCTGATCCACATTGCAATTTCAAGTGTTAAAATGTTCAAAAAGCCTGAAGGGGAAAAAATAAAAGAATGTTGCAAAAACAAACTTTGCCACAAACAAGGGACAGCGTCTGTCAAACATTTAATTGGACAGATTTGCTTTGCAATATGAAGCACCACCTGCAACCATACTCATGAAAGACACTCATGCGCAGTGGCCAGCATTTGAGTTGAAACACTAGTGCATATGCGTGGAAGATTTTTAAAGACCTTGCTATTTTCAAATAGCTCAATCCCAACAGACTATTTCCAGAAATTGTTATGGATTTTAATGCAGGTCATTCTCTGCCATCCAAGCCTGTGTTGCATAATGAAACTAACATTTTACTAATATCACCAATTCCATCATGGGCACTCGAAATGTTTCTTATAGTAGTTTCAGAAGAGATAAAAAGTATTGCAGATAATAAAGTTTTGCTTGGAACCAACTTAAAAGTACAAGGGTCCTGTGAGGGCAATCACTGCAGCCTTTCGTGCTAATGTTGCAACAGGTACTTTGTTTGTGTGCTCCTTTTGTTAGTTCAACCTTCACCAAAATATCTCCGTTTTGTGATCTTTTTAAGGACTACAGGGCATGTCCAAGAACACTCACAACAAATACAAGAGGAAATATCTCACTATTAAGTGCCAAATATTGCACTATTAATTTTCAGGATTTGGACAGTAAAATAATTATAAGCTCTGCCGCTGCCCATGTTACAGAATACGGCAATGGTTTTCACAACCGCTTCAATACCCTGGTCTAAAAGTCTGTTGGTTGCTACCAGTTCGAGACATGAGCACAGCTAAAATAATGCAAGAGAAGTTCACATATCTGGCATTTTTTTGGCATAAGTCTAAATCAGTGGGCAAGAAAATAAATGCTGCTGTGGAAAAAAGAAGGCTGATGTGATCTCACAGTCGATAAACCATCATCTATGGTGGAGTTCCCAAATGCGTTCACAATCAGACATTTTACTTGGCGCACAGTGGCAATCGCTTATGCACCATACCACCAACAAACATGCTTGGGACACAAACCAATCCTGCCATGTGTGTGCTCATCCTCCACTCTGCAAGGAACCGCATAGGAGGGGAACGGCTGGTGCCTGAGTCAACATCGGATAAGGTAATAGCGAAGAGTGCCTGTAACAAAGTATGGACTGGGGTTTTGCATTGCCTTCAGTTTTGCCATACAGGGGATTGAAATATTCCACAACATGTGTCTGAAAGAGTGTTCTGAAAGACTGCCGACCATCTGTGCTTCCATTCCATGATATTAAAATGAAATCTTGACTCACAATGAAAATGAGGGCAGAGAACAGGCCACATCTGGTGCAGGTGTAATGGGCAAGCAAAATAGGGCGAGTAACAGCACGGATTAGTGTTCCCAAAAAGAATGATTGGGGTGCCAAGCGAATAGATGAAAAATAGAACTTTACATTTACATTTCTTAAAGATAGAAGACAGGAAGACCAAAGCTGCAACAGTTTGTAACCTTGTCATAGCACTCATTTAACTGAAAGGCACATTGATCTGGTAAGTGAAAACACCTCAAACAATTTGATCTTTTCCAGCGTTTACACAGACCTTATTGTTGTTTACATGTTTATCTATGTTATTCACATGGATATCTATGGAGTCCCATAGTTTTGAGCTATAACAGTCAACGCCTCATTACAAGTTGGGCAGTGAAATCAGCGGTAATTCCGCCAGATGGAACTACGATTACCACGCATGTTCATCGAAATGTACATCATACATTGAAGGGTGCACGCAGCAAACATAGGCAGTGACAATTCCGAAAGCAACTCCCATCAGTAAAACCTCACATTTTTGGCAGAATTATTATTACTGCTACAAAAGTGAAGGAATTGACAAGCATTCATTACGCTGCTGAAATTAGTGCAGAGCGGAAATAGCATCATGTGCAAACAGAGAGCTCCGCAGCAGCCATTTTAAAAAATACAATCCTTTCACAATCCCTCACTTCCTTTAGCCATCCAGACCTCATACACAGGACAGATGTCAGGTGACACTGGCAAGGCCAAGGTACCAGAAATACGGGTACTTTAGCCCAAATTTGGTGATGGGGAGCTACAGGTAGACAATGAAAAGGAACCGTTTGGTGCCCAGCACCATCTGGAACAATATCAGGGACAAGGGGGTGGCAGTGGGCACAATGCAGCGTGCAGGAAGTGCTGGAACAACTTCAAGGCACTTGGGCACACTCCGCTTGCCAGCTTCTTAGGCGAGACAGCAGCTACAGCAGGAGAAACTGTGGGGCCATTACAACTCTCACTCTGGGAAAAGAAAGCAGCCAGCATCATCGACATGGATGTCGGAGGGAGTTGGTTCAGAAGTGGCTTGAGTTGGCAGACAAGCTGACACAGGTGAGTACAAATAAGGATGCAGGGTACATTGGAGAAGGAAAAGCACGATTGTCACATGTGAAGCTGCAAGGTACACAGCAGATAAAATGATGTCAATGTGGTGTGGTGGGCAGAAAATAGCAGTACTATTGGCACTGCCATAAATGTGTCAGCAATACATTATCGCAAGATGAAACCGCACCACAGAAATCTTCCACTTCAATGTAAAAATCTTACCAGAAAGGGGGGTCACTGTTGGGCACGCGAGATATGGCCACCTTATTTTTAGCCTCCGCCTCGAGCAACATCCTGAATCTTATAATCGTCTTGCTGGTGCGGTTTTTACTACATAAAAATTGTGGAGCCGATTCCTGTTGTCGCCGCGCTGCAACTGCTGAATTCTCCCCACTCGCAGTGCAACTGATGCAGAGAAATTCATCCCGACTCAGCCACCGAGGACACGCTGATCTGGGACTCTCTTCGCGCCTCCCATCTGCCTGGGCCTCCGTCGACTTGAGAAACGCTGCTGGTGCGGCTGGGCCGGGGGGGGGCGGAGGGAGGAGCCTCCACTTCTGATCGGTGCTACAGACCCAGCTCTGCGATCCTTGGTCGGCACGGCCCGGGCATTTGGGGTCGGACTGGGAGGCCCGACAGGATCATATTCATACGCCCGAGGAACCCTGTCAACCTAGATTTGATGGCCGTGCCATCTACGAGGCGGACGCCTCTTCATCAGACTCCTGTGCGGGGCCTCCTCGCCTAAGTGACACTTCAGCCCCATCCTTCTCTATACGGGGGCATCAGCAGGGCTCCCGTGTATCACTGCATCTGGCGTGGGACATGCGGGCCGAGCATAGCCCGCATGAGGGGTACGGGGTGACCGGTCTCCCTCTTCTGCTCATCGGCACCGGACGCATTAAGCCACGCTCACTTTGAGCTTGCCACCTCACTGCAGCACTGCATGGGTGCGAGCTATCCCTGGATTTTCCTCTGCAGACCTCCCCCCCATACGCTGCTGAATTCCTGGACCTGTGGAGAGGCGCGCACCCTCTTCTCCCTTCCCGTCTGGCCTCCTGCGGCCCCCTTGGTGTAGCTGCACCCCAGACCCTGTGAATCTCCGCTGCGCTGGCTGGCCGGACCTCCAGCTTTACGCCTGCACCGCAGCCTGGACGGCGCTGATCACGGCCACCTCATTTAAGGCCAACCAGAAGGGCTGTATGACCTGCTGCGGTGCTCTACAGTTAAAGCCCACAGGGATCAACTCAGAGACCCAACCATATCGAGACTTGGCTCCCCTTTACAGCACACTTGCTTATAAGAGGGGTTTCCTTTCTACCTACTGCTACCGCTCTTTAAACACCCTGGAATACATGCTTACGCCATTGGATACCAGATTCCTTCCTAATGCTCTCCTATTGTCTCCACGGTTCACCGATCTCCTGGAGTCTTCCACCTCACTAGTCATCTCAAGCGCACTGCGGGAGGACCTCCTCTTGCTGTTGGCAGTTGGGACGATCACCTTCGCTCCACACTCTGGCCGTCCCACAGAACAGCCCCCCCCCCCCCCCCGAGGCGACCATGACAAAGGGAGCCAACAAGAAACAGAGCTCTATTAACATGTTTACAAAGGGGACACAGAGGTCCGGTGAGACTCCCCTCCGAGCCTGAATCTCCCCTCCCAGGATCCTCCAAACCCAACTTCAAATAATGATGGAATATATGCGGGAGGGATTCACCGCCCTCCACTCGAACCTTGACGACATGAGTGGGACAATTAGCTCAATTAAAGCCCGAATGGAGAAGACTGACTGTAGGGTGGCGGAGGCTGAGACCAGGGTTTGAGTGGCTGAGGATGAAATCGGTGGGCTCCGCACAGAGGTGGGCACACTCACCAGGCAGGTCCAAATGGTCAGCAAGAAAAAACAACTTAGAATCGCGGTCTAGGTGAAATAACTTGCGCATCATTGGTGTTCCTGAAGACAAAATAAAGGATACCATGTAAGAATACGTGGAGCGCCTCCTCCTCAACATACTGGATTCCCGAAGCTATTGCCCCAGTTTGCAATCGAACAGGCCCATCACTCCCTGGCGGCGAAGCACAGACCCGGTGGTCCCCTCCCAACCCATCATCGCAAGAGTTCTAAATTACCATGACAGAGAAGCCCTTCTGCGCGACGCAAGAGTCAAAGGAGATCTAGTGCTAGGCTCAGCCAGGATCCACCTATACCCAGATTTCTATGTAGCTATCCAGCAAGAACGCAAGACTCATCGCTGTAAACAAAAAAAGCTACATGGACTAGGGGTAAAATACTCCATGCCCTATCCCGCGAAATTGAGAGTTGAGCATTCGGATCGAGTCTTTTGTAATTTCACAAGAGTACCTTTCATCATTATTCGGGCGATTGGCACTAAGCCCATCTGCTCAAGTAATTCCCTCAACATCAGTTCTGCTGGAACAATCCGTGACCAGTACATATATTTCACCAATGGTTACCGCTCTTTGTTCCATTTCGCTTTAAGCACCATGATACGTTACTTTCATGCTCATAGTCAGAGTAACAGCCGTCACTGGCTAACGCACAGGCCCCCAGGCAAAGTTGCTACAATTTTAGTTGGCTAATAGGTTTCTGGGCCATCACCCCCCCCCAGGTCGGGTGGTGGGCGGTGGGGAGGGTGTTGGGGTGGGCGGGAAGTTTTAAATACTGCTTGACACGCAACCTAGATCTCGAGATTTGGACTACCATCAAGATAACTACACCAGCGAATCAGGATTTCCAGCCTGGTTGATGACTCAGGGGACACGTCCCTATGTGGGTAATCCTTCACAATCGCATACTTATCGGTTAAATGGTGGATAAATGTATTGTTTGCATGTGCTGGAATATCAGGGAGCTAGGTAACCCACCCAAGATGCGTAAACTACAACTATATGTGGAATGCCATAAGGTGAAAGTTCTCTTTTTACAAGAAACTCATGCATTTACTGGGGGGGAGGGGGTTCGCTAGATCATGGGCGCCCCAGCGGTATTACACTACTTATTCCACTCAGAACCGGGGTGTCATGATACCAATTCAAAAGTGTCTTAAATGTATACATAAGATAACACACATTGACCCGCTGGGACGTTATGTATTGGTGTTCGGCTCTTCTTGGAAGAGAGGTGGTCCTGCTCAACATCTACAGCCCCAACGTGGACAATCCAGATTTTCTTTCTCTTACTGTTGTTGATGATAGATGATGATGATGATGATGATGATGATGATGATGATGATCTAGACCGGTCTGGCACCAGGCCTCGCCAGCTTACTAAGTCCACTAAAACCATCATAGAAATACAATCACAACTAGATGTGGTAGATGCTTGGTGATGGCTGCACCTGACTCTCGACTCTTCGTTTTATTCCACAGTTCACTACTCGCACTCACGCATAGACAGATGGCTGGACTCTAGCATCCTTGTGCTAACTGTTGCTCAAATGACCATCCTGCCCAGAACTCTCAGGCCACTCTCCAGTATCGCAAGATTAAATTGGGGTGAGGGATGGGAAGGGAGCCGCTTGTGGAGACTGAAACCTTATGCCCTACACGATGGATGCAGTATTCCCATCTACTGTTACCCTGGGTGAGATAGGTATGGCTTTGGATGCTTTCCGCGAGCATGCCGAACTTGAGTGTAGATTCCTAGATGACCCCAGGACTGCCCAGAGCTATGGGGAGGGCGAGCGTCCCTGACGCTTCTTGGCCAGATTGATCTCTCAGGAAAGAGGGGTCTCTCATATCCCGGCCATTGAAAGGATGGACGGCTCTTTGGCACCCTCGTCCCAGGACATTAATGACGAATTTCACTTCTACAAAACTCTATACACGAACACGGATTCTGCCCCCACCGCTAACATCGAGTCTTTCTTGGATAGTTTACCTCTATTGAGACTGTCAGCAGAAACCATAGACTCCCTTGAGCGGCCGGTCACAGTAGAGGTTCTTTCTAAGGCAATAGACTTTCTTCTGGTAAAGCACCAGGGGCAGATGGGCTTACCACCAAATTTTACAAGTGCTACAAAACCAGTTTGGTTCCACATCTGCTCTCTGTCTGGGAAGAGTAATGTTAGGCCGGTAGGCTTCCTCCCTCCCTTAGGGAGGCATCACTTTGGTCTTACTTAAACCTGGTAAATCAGCAACACAATGTG
The DNA here is from genome assembly GCF_040938575.1 of Ambystoma mexicanum. NCBI lineage: Eukaryota > Metazoa > Chordata > Amphibia > Caudata > Ambystomatidae > Ambystoma > Ambystoma mexicanum. Next base: position 1,027,352,987 of record NC_090934.1, read on the forward strand.
GATCCTACCGACCACTGTCACTTATTAACTGTGACATGAAAACGTTTGCTAAAGCACTTGCTCTCCGGCTTGCCCCATATATGTCATTTATAGTCCACCCGGACCAATCCAGCTTCATACCGGGGCGTTCCACCTCTCTTAACCTCCGACGGCTATTCAATATTCTTGAGCGTATCGATCCAAGTGCACAAGCTGTGGCGGCCACCTTGGATATACAAAAAGCATTTGATTGGGTTTCTTGGCGATACCTGTGGTTGGTACTTGAGAGGTGCAACTTCAGACCCCACTTTATTTCCTGGGTAAAACTTCTATACGCCGCTCCTGTGTCCAGGGTCCACACAGAGGACCGATGCTCAGTCCTGTTTGAGATAGCTAGAGGTACCAGACAGGGCTGTCCCTTCTCATCCTCAATTTTTGCATTGGGGTTCTTGACATTATTTCTTTCTATGCAGATGATGCTCTACTTTATATTCGCTCCTCCCAACACCAATCTTGCCCCCATCTTAGTTCCCAAGAGGACAACGTCATCTATCAGGCCTGAAGGTCAACTGCACCAAATCTATACTGTTTCCATTGACTGACTCCAAATTGCCTCGGAGATCCCCGTGGGTTCGCCTGGTCTCAGACGGAAATCACCTATCTTGGGGTTTCGATCACACATCACCGGATCCCTTTGTACGATCTCAATTTCAGGTGAATATCTCATCTCTCTTGCACAGAAGACAGCCAATTGGTCCAAATTAACGTTTACACTAGCTAGGAGAGTGGCAATTCTCAAGATGATTCTCTTGCCACAACTCTTCTACAGATTCCTTAATGTGCCGCTCTGGCCAGACCATGAATTCTTCAAGTCGCTGACCGGGACCGTTAACACTTTCCTATGGCATTCCGGGGTGGTCAGTCTGAAGCTTGAAACATTGGCTACCCCAACTACTCTGGGTGGGTTTGGTGCCCCCGATTTCCAGGGCTACTGGATTTGCTGCGCAGGCCGACTTTGAGGCCTTCTGGTTCGATGCTGACGGATTGCACCCTCCTGTTAAACTTGAACGCCTGGCGGCTGGTGATTTGGATGTGCGTTCCCTGGTTCTTCCCTCACTGGGTTTTAAATTGGAGCCTATGGATCCCGCCGGTTCCACAATAGTAGCACGGAACAAGATTTGGAGGAAAACTAGCGCCCCACACCCATTCCATGGCAACTTTCCCCTATGGAATTACATTCCTGGCTCCCCTCGGTGGAGGTTATGGCACTGTCCGGGACGCATTTACCTTGGGGACATTCATTAAACGGACGGATTTACCTTGTCCTTAAAAAGGGTAGACCCTCTTGCTGGCTCCAATATGCTGGTCTCCGCCGCGCTCTTAAGAGCAGATGGCCGGTTTTCCCCTCACTACCCCAGATGAGCCACTCCTGTCCGAGGTTATGATGGGGAGTGTCACTATAGGTCGGGTCTCCGGATTCTATGACCTTCTGCAGGACCGAATGGCCTGTTCTTGGGAGGAACTTAGAGAGGCATGGGGCAGAGACCTTGGTGTCGATATAACAGATCAGCGATGGGAGTCTGTGTGTGTACCTGCAAGATCTCCATAAACTCCCAATTTAGGCTCATCCAATTTAAAATTCTTCACAGGGACCATTACACTCCAGTCAGGCTTCACCACATGTCGTTAGATCGCCCACATGCCCGAAGTGCCAGGCAGACAATGCCGACTACATCCATATGCTCTGGTCCTTCCCGAAACTTTCAATGTTTTGGTCGGAAGTATGTACAACCATATCACAAATTCTTGAATGTTCCATCATCCCATCCCCTTTAGCTTGCCTGTTCCAAGAACTTGCCCGGATGGGACGTAACTCTAGGAAACTGGCTGGTTTGTGCATGCTGCTTGCGACCAGTTGTATTCTACTCTCCTGGTTGCGACCCAAACCCCCCACACTTAACCATTGGCTTCAGGCCCTCACCTGGGCCTCGGATACCAAAGAGCGCTGGGCCAACATGCAGCTGCTAACGAGTAAACCCTGGAACATCTGGGCCCCCTTCCGATCATACCTACTCTCCTCTCCGAGTGATGAAGGGACTGGTTATTCATCATACTGCTGCTTAACTCATGTGCCCCCTTGGCGTGGTCCTGTGCAGCCACTACGCTGGTACCCATGTCTATATGTATTTCTCATACAATGCTGGTTATATTACCCATGTTTCTCGGTTGCAATGTCAAGCGATTATAAATAAAGGTTAAAAAAAAAAATCTTGCCAGAACACAGGGGTCCGGATCCCCTCACAGGGAAAATAAAATGTTAAAAAAAAACACCAACGTAGTGCCATGGACCCTGAAATGGCGATAAACACTTGGATGCCACCACCCTAATCTTCGAAAATATTGAATCATCAAGTGAACACCTGGCACATTGCACAAGCGTACTTCACCATGGCATTGATTACTGGAATGTCTCTACTCTTCTAAATAAGTGTTACCAAATACAAGCGTGTGAGCCACTGCACCATTTACCCATGCCCTTCCGCCTCACTAATCAGTGTAAATCAACAAGAAACCATCACCAGGTCAACTAGACAAATTATCCAAAAAACATGTTGGAACCAAACAGATGCCAACACTCTTTATGATCGTTGCAGTAAGGAACATAACCCCAAGGACAATACGCATCCCAATATAAAATCATGGCAATGTGAAATCCAGGCAGCCTGCCAAATGCTACTGCCATGAATGACATTCCTGTACCTTCATTCTGACCGACGCATTGGTGAGGAGCATGTGCATGCTGTATGCACAAATGTGGCAAACAACACACTACTAAGCAAATACACCACGCCCAACAAAAGCAAGGGCCTGGCATTAAACACAATTGCACCAAGAAATACCCACAAAAAACCTCTTTGGTGACGCTAAACGACTTTGATGATGTAAATCACACTAACTCCATAACTCAAGGACAACAGCTCTTAGGCCGTGATATGGAGCAAGTGGGCTTGAAGTCATCAAAGTTCCCCTGAGACAACAAAACAGCTTTTTCGGGTGGTGGGGTTTACAGTATATCTCGGATAGTTTAGCATCGCTGTTCTACTACTTGAAGTACGGATTATCCCCTTCAAGTGACAACTGCGAGACAGGCATGGTATCAAGAGATGACACAGACACGTAAAACACAGTTTGAAAACATTTAATCTCAATGGTCTGGATGGCAGAAAGCCTAACTTGCCCTAACTTCAAGATGGGAATGTTCCCTAAAGGAAAGCAAACTAAGGGAAGTCCAAGTCTGTCAGTCCAAAATAAAATAGTGTCGAAACATATGCTTGCCCTCACTTCTATAGGAAAACAGGGTGTTTGGGATTTGGTCAACTCAACAGTGTTCAAAGTAAAGTTGATGTGACGGGGGAGCTCTTCCGTAGCCCCTTCCCCAAGTTCAAGACACTCAGATAATGTTCAAAGTAAAGTTAGCATGACAATAGAGCTCCTCTGCAGCTCCCTTTCCAGAGTTCAAAGCAGTCTGGTTTAGAGCGTTCCACAGGTTCTCAGGATTAACTTGGCAACTCAGATTGGCTGACTGAAGTTCCAGTACCTTTACCTTGACAAGATGTACAACTGCAACGGGTCTCTTGGGCTTCCCTTGCCTTCAAGCCAGACCCTCTTGATTGTTCTCCAACTCACAAATGCTCAACTGGTTAAATGTGGACTCTTGTTAAGTACCCAAGTTCAATTTAAAAAGTCCTACAATAAACTGTTCTTCTTCCCTTGGTTCCGGGTGAGACTCCCAAGTTCTTTTGGTCTGTAGCCTCTGTACTTCATGCAGCTCTCCTTTACAGCTAAGGCGCCCCTGGTCGTGGCGCAGTTTTCAGACAGCACGGTCCACCCACTACAGATCACGCAACCAGGTGCCTTATGTCATTGGTGCTTTCCTGTTCTCCTTGTGAGGCCTCTGCAGCCCTCCTGCATCAACCTCCTGGCTGGGGGCCACCCCAATGCTTCTCACTCTTGGTTTAGTGGAAAGTTTATTTTCCTTTACTTTTGGGGATGTTGCTCCCACTTCGGGTTTCGCACAGCTTCCCCTTTAAGGATCTCTATTTTCCTGGTTTTACCGTGCTGCGCACAGCTCTGCTTTATTCACAGGAGCTTCCTATTCAGCTACAGAGTCTTTTGACAATGTGTACTCCTGCACATGACCACTCCGTTACTTTGTATCAGCAGAATCCTCTGTCAGTTTCACTATAGATAAGATTGTAGATTGCACAAACACATTGGGCTTTCGCATCACTTGCCTCTCCTCTTGGGTTTCCTTGCCTTTTATTAGTAGTCTGAGGTCAGGGTCTTCCCACCTGCCCCTCAGACACTCCTGGGTCTCCGACTCGGCCCAGGGGAAGGCGCACTTGGCATTCAAATTAAAAAGGGATTAGCATGCCTCCCTTTTTCCAGACCTCTGAAGAGGTTGATGTGCCTTGACCTCCATCATCTTCTCAGTACTTTAATGGCGTTTCTCATAGGAAGTCTGTACCGCAAATTCCTCTTCTTTGTCACAGTATTTAAGTGATGTTGGGGGAAAGAGGAGAGCGTACCTGAATACATCCTATGAAGGCTGAGGGTTTTGTGGGTAGGTCATTATCAAGGAAAGGGGAATACCAGGTTTCTGGTCTAGGGGTGTCCTTTTAATAGGAAAGTGGTGTTGGTATTAGCTTTCTCTTCCCCTTCTCAATGTTAAGGTATGATGTGTCAAATCTTCTCTATCTTATCACAAAGATGTTAACAAGAGGTTGGTGGTTTTGTCTCTTTCACTCCGGTATCCTCAAAGGATGAGGTTAACAGGAAAGGTAAACATTGGGTCTCTGATAATATTAGAGGGGAAGGGGATAAGTCAGTGTTGTATTTAGAAAAAGGGGTTCCTGCTGTGGGCCTTTATATTCCCTTACTTTCCTTTGTGGGTGAATATTTGTCAGAAAGTTTTGGGCTGAGGCAGGACATGCATTGCAATACCCTATAACAGTAGAGGAAGGTACACTAGGTCAGGGCTAGAAAAGTGGGAATACCATGTCCTTTGGGCCCTCCTTTCTCAATCCCAGAGGACCCCCTTCCCAGGTGATCCTCCCTCACTTGTCTGCCCCAAGGTTAGGATCCAAAAACAACAGCCAGTCCTTGGCAACCTGCTTAAAAAATCCCCGGGGGTAAGGCAGGTAAAGACCCTTAGGTTTTTCACACAACGTACAACTGAGCGATCATGTGTATTCATTTGCTGAGATGTATCACAGCCAACCCACAACAGATGCACATTGAGCAGCCTCTCGCTTGCAGGGATGAAATTAATGTTAACAAATATCTAGGAACTCACAGAGTAGAGCTCCTTTTTCCTACAACAGGCTCCGAAAGCACATGACGCCATCAGCAGTGCAGCTGGACCTTCAAAGGCAGAGGGCACAAATGAAGCTCAGCAAACAACTGACAGAAAAGGTTTGTCACCCACTCATGCTACTCATAGTCTGCCAGAAACACCAGCTAAGAAACCTGTTGCCACTGCAACACCTGTACCCACAACACCACAGACATCACTCCCACTGCAGGGTCCAAAATGCAAACCAACACCACTGCTGGACAGGTCACTGCCACTTCTGCCAAGGAACAGACTACCACTACCTGTCAAGCCACAGGCACTCATGATACTTCCCCAGTCACCAGCACACTGGTGGATGTATACTCTGGGCTAGGAATGGGGTTGTGTGCAGGAAAGGCATTATCAGAGTTCCCTGCATCATCATCTCAGTGTTGCTCCGTTGCTCAAGTTCTACATTGACAGCCCTATCTGGACACAGATATCGGCATAGAGGTCAAAGGCTCTGCAGCTGATGGGGATGATGGAAGTAGAATGCACTCCCAAGGTGACACCCCCCCAAATGGATCAGGTGCTACGAGATACTCTCAGTGCCATATGCCAAAGGCCTACGAGGATGGACCACTGCCAGCAAAGAATGTAGGAACTCACAGACCTCCAACCACCTGCAGCATGTGTAAGCAATGCGTGACATAGTACAGGGTGCCTCTCGCCAGGTGGCAAGGGAACAGTGCAGACACCTCACAGAAGCAACTGCTTCAAATACTGCGTTTGGGCAGAGACTGGGAGAACTGAGGCCATCTCTGCAGGTCATGAAACCATGCAACATGTTCTGCTGCTGACACTGCAGCACATCTGTGGACTTGCTTCCAATAGCTTTGCATCAATCACCCCAACATAGGGATCTCTTGCCAGTAGTCCACAACGTCCAGTAGTCCACAATGCAGGTCTCAACTTACTGCCATGGGTGTGCCAAAGTCTCCATCTGGACCGGGGAAGAGCAGCAAGAAGTGAAGAAAACGGCCTCTGGAAATTGATTTTTGTTGGGGGGTGGAAGCAGGGAATGGGTTTTGCGGAATGAAGAGTGGGGAGGGGGTGAAAAGGGCATGGATGTCACATATGTAAACAATGGAGTTTACAAAACAAGTAACGATCCGGTAGTCTTTTGGCTTCAGTCAGATTTTACTACAGTGAATTCACTCATTGTGCAGTGTGTATTTTATTGTTAAAAAAAAAAAAAGTCTATCAGTTCCTAACACTGCACGCGGACATCCCTGCCTTCTGCACAGGCATGTGCCAGTAGTTCATCCCATGGCTCGTCATCCACCTCCTCTGCTGAGTCGGCCAGTGCCAGGTCCTCCTCAGCAGGCAATGGTACATTGTCCTGGCGCACATATTATGGCAGCATCACACAAGGTCCATCTTCCCCAACCTTCTCTGGACTGCATCGGAAACTTCCTTTCAGGAGTAGAAAACATCAAATGCCTGAGCCATGGTATTTGTGGGTAGCCAGAATTACCTGCAAATGGAAGGACATTGGGCCACTTGCATCTAGGTAATTGTCGTACTTGCCCCTCATGACGAAGTGGTGATGGCATTTGACTTCAATAAAGTACTTTGGGATCACTCAAGTACCATCTGGTTAAGTATCTCTTACATTTGACATTGCCGAAAAGTTGTGGTCATCCTGCTCTGCAGACTATGTATGCTTCCCTATATACTGCATCCAGTCATCCCTGCACACCCCACACGGTACTTGGCACATTGCAGCCTCTACACATTTTATCCTGGTCATTGTGTTATATGTGATGGGTGCCTATTGCAGTTTGTTCGATTAACATATTCTAGGTCTCTAGACAGTTGTGTACTACTTACTACCAGTGGTGGGGCGCTTTCCTTTCAGCTTCCATGGGTAACCAACTGGGCTGTTCACAAAATCGGAATTATGGGAAAGGGTTTATTCCAGCAATAGAATGCAATTCAAATCATGCAGCTCTATGCATTCTGGAACATGTGTTCCCTTCATCCCAACTGCTCTAGTGTGGAGGGGGCACGTTATGGGATGTTAGCAAGGCCATGTCGGTCATGCCCCAGTAATCTGAGGGTTTGAAGGGGTTTTAAGTATCTAAACAATAGAGGATGCTCGGAGGAGCATCTTAACACTACAAGTTTCCGCTATACTTTTTTATATTCATGGTGAGCTAATCAAGAGCTAATCCAAACCTATTTTGGATGAGGCAAGGCTGCTACGGAAATATATATGGTTATCAATGTCATACAATCCGAATGCTCTATAACTAAGAAGATTGTATTACATTTACTAGAGAAAACCCATCTAATATCCACTGGATTAACTAGATCAAAAAGACACTTGTTCATTATATAATTTTACAAATTAATTTAGATTAAAAAAAAAATTCCCATTGAAAGGACCTACAATCCTGCCAAAAAAAAAAAAAAAAAAAAATTGAAATAAGGAAACAAAGCTCATTATGGTCCTCTCAGTATGGAAATGACCTTATCTGGATCCTACAAAACCCCTGAAGAAGAAAAAAAAAAAAGAAAAAAAAAAGTTTTTACTTGTCCACTTCAGATTTAAGTTGAGTTGCTGCTGATCTGCCATTTGCTGGTCTGTTGGAATGATAAATCAGACTATCGTGTTGTGTCTTCTTTGCACCAACACAGCGGAAACTATACTCCATTTTGTGTTGTTCTGCCCAAAATATGTTGCTATTAGAAAGTTTCCCAGAACAATTTTAAAGTCAAGCGTATCCAAAGAACGTATACAAGTGTTTGACTTGAAATTAGTCCTTGATCGCTTTTTAATACCCATGCCACCATTCCATATAGAGGTGGTGCGAAAAGAGCTTCTGAAAGAATAATAGAATTATTTGTTAACAAACTATTTTTTTTTTCACCATTACAATTTATTGGTGTTTATATGACGGCAATATTTTTTTTTTAGAATGCTAAATTAGTATAGCATGTGCCTAAATAAACTTTTGAAGTGTCATTGACATTAGTATAGCTCATGGCAATGGAGCACCATGTAATTTAAACAAATTGTGCCCTTACGCTGACTTATTGCCACAGAAGGTTGTGGGAAAAGAAGGTCTTAAGACTTCCATTGTTGCCCAACTTACTAGCTAATTTAAGTGAAGATCTCCTGTGCTCTACTTTAATAACCATTTACAAAAGCATAATTCAATGTCCTATCGGATCAACTATTGATGTAATGCATTGTGTTCACCGTTACACATACAGTTTGCACATTCACTACACCAAATGTGTGGGGCATTTCTGCCTCTCATTGAGGAATATATACGGATTAGGTGCAATAACCAAAGTTGCTCAGGGCATCATCCCTTCACAAGACCCATTTGAAAAACATATGCAGGTGTGTGAAGCATATTCCTGCACTTGTCTGGTAAAGAGTTTTTCTGAAATCTATTGGTGGTCAATATGTTGCACCAGAGTTTGCCGATGACTGTGTAGAGTTAAGTTATACCAGCATCCAAGGTGACAAAGGGATCTAAATGATCTCAACCATGTCGTTACAGAGGAAATTAATGATTTATTAGGCACATTACTCCATGCTAATACAATTGCTTAGCTTCAACTGCACACTATACAAACAGTTACATGGGTCAAAATGCGCTGCACCTACGCACATCTTTTAGTGGGTCACTTTGAGGAACACACATTGCAGGCTTAATAATAATATCAACCCCATTATCTTACGGGGGTTGGGGGGATTCATTGATGACATACTTATTTGGAATAGTGATCTTGAATAACAAAGATTTTATGCAGATAGTGAATGAATAGAATTTAGAAAGAGTCAAGATAAGTCGATAAACCTAGTATCAACTTTCCAGACAGGACATTGACATTTAGAATCAAGAACTGTGTACCAAAATCCACAGGAAGACAGTGTAAGCAATGCAGTGCTGTAAGTGGTTTGTTTTTATCCAAAATGTCTGACAAACCGTATTCCTTATAGTGAATGATAGGCAATCGTCAAAACTAGACTCCAAACCACATAATTTTGGAACAAGCAATCAAGACAATATCCAGATTAAAAGATAATTAGTTCTGTAAATCCTAAATTCCAACGGCCGAGGTCTCCTCAAATAAACACACTAGTAAGTGGGTTTAACAATCATTTATTTCAATCAAGACAAGGGCTTTCGTGAAAGGGCTGTCTCTAACACAGCACCAGAAGGATAGTGTCCAAGTGAGCTACTAACATTACAGATCCAATACCCTTTATACAAAAACACTAACATTGAGTCATATGGCTGACAAAAATAAGACACACCTAGTCAACTGCAATTTCCTGCCCAAACACTATTGCCTGTTTTCCCAGACGTTGCAGGAAGGAGCACAAAGGCCGGACAGGGGCTATTTTGACATGTATTGCAGGAAGGAACACCAGATGCCGGACAAGGGCAGCGTTTACATACATTGCAGGAATTGGCACCAAAGCCGGACATTCTGGCTATGAGTCATAATTGGTCAAAACATGTTCAGGATGCAGCTGCAAAGCGGACGTAGGGGACAAAAACTAGCTGTCTCATCAGTTTCAGGATGCAGTGGAAATATACTGTGCACAGCATTTTTGTCTTGCTGAGAAAAATCAAATGGCAGTTTTACAAAAATGGATTTTATATTAACAAGCAACCCTTTTACCATCAGCAAGACAATACTTCAATAGGGCCATACCTGCTCGCCCTTCAGAGTTATGTCTCTTATTGTATCTTCATTATCAGAAATATCAATTTCATGTCATCCGATCACTTCCTCCATGTTTAGAACTCCATTGGTCAGCATAGCATTAGTAGGTTTAGGCGTTAGTGCTCCCATCAGTTTTTTTTAGAACAATTACCTATAAGAGACACACATAAAGGGAAGCATTGTATACAGCAGCAGCAGGCAGCCATTGCTCCTCCAATAGCCAAAATAAGAACAAGAGGTTTCCATCCCCAAGATTTAACCAATTCCCGCAACCATGATTCACTGTTTTCGTCCCCAATGTTATAATGCATTTGAGCTGCGATCTTATGCATGTCATCAATGTCCTTAAAGATATCGGTATTGTAGTCAGTTATAAGGGTGCAACATGATTCCCAATTATTTTACAAGCTCCTGCTACCTCTACTAACATTTTATCTAATACCAGGCGGTTTTTTAATGCGGCCATCCAGATTGCTTGCCTCTCAAAGGTGATATTGGTAAGGATTTTACTAGCGTGGACACGTGTGCTGTTGGGCTGTGGCAGCGGTGCTTTTTATTACTAACTTTCCTGGTGGACTATTCATTTGAGTACTTTTGTACCACGAGGACTCTGTATGCGCAAGGTGAAGGGCGATTTTTATAAATCAAGGCGAAATGTTGCCATATGGACTGAAGCAAATGAACTTCCAATTCCAAAGAAAATACTCACTTTACTTATTACATTGCTACATTCACCTCCCTGCTTCTTCCGGAGGTGGGCTGGGCTGTATCGCGCCGACTTCGGTGGGCTGTGCTTCCTGCCTCTATCTGGTGCAAGCAACACCACGAGGCCGTTCTTGTACATACAATACTTATGCTGTTTCTTTTTTTTTTCCTAGAACCATTGTATGCTCTAGTCACGCCCCCCGGCACCCACGACACCCAGAAGCCTACAAAACCCCAGCATGCGCATCCAAGTGTGGCCAACTGTGCTGTTGGCTGTGAGGGTGTCCGGTAGGTTACTGTAGTCTTTATTCATTTATTTTTTCTCTTAGTCTCTTACCCTCTATTCTTGCTCTTCTATTTACTTATTTCCTTTTCCCCCTTTTGACAAAATTATATTGCAAAATGTTGCATCTTATGCTCACTGACTCACAATCGCGAATTATGGCAAATGGCTTACGCAGTCGCTGCCTTGATGTCCAACTATCTGGCATTTCCACTAGCAACATTGATTTAACGATTTGTGCAGGGAATTACTCATATTCGGGTTTAAATGCCCTGGAAATTGCCAGTTCTAACATGGCAACTGTATTTAGTAACCATGCCCAACTTAAACACGGATCGATTTTTGATGCAAATAACATGACTCCGACAGTACCAGTTAATGCTCACGGCTCAGCTGACCATGTTGTTCTTGTACACCCCTATATAATGCCCAATGTTTATTGCCCTGACCCTGCATTAACTGGGAGGAGTTCTCCATTAGACGATACCTCAATATTCGATTACCTTAATCAGAGCGAGATAAAAACACACTCACCCAATAACAATAGCCAAAATTATACTGCTACTATACGTCCTTAGGCAATGGCAGCACTAGACAAGCAAGTGCATCCTTCTATCGGACTCCTCATTCCACTGGTCCCATGTGCTCGAGATAATGTGCTCTTTCCCCTTAAACTGACGAGAACAGATGATCACTCGAACAGACTTCTAATGAAACCCTACACCACTCCTAAGACCTCTCATATTGATTCCAATAAAAGAACTAAAGAAGATTACTTTAGATTCCACCAGGTTCCACCGGATCGAGAGGGCGCTGGGGGATACCCCGCTGGAGCAAGAAGCAGAGCGGTGCATCCCAGCAGGAGGGGCGCTTCAGAGACCCTAAAACGTGTTTTACTGACCTTTGTCCACCAACTGAACCTGCCCTACATCGTAAAGGCGATGCACCCTCCCACCTGGACAACAGGTACACCTTATCATGTGGTGACGTGGTGGGCAGCGCAGGCATCCTAGTAGAGGATTACGGCAGCGGGGCCGTCTAGGCGACGCGAGGAGACTTGATCAGGATACGGGCGCGTCCTGCTGGGGAGAGAGGACTCCAAGAAGTGCTGAGGCAGAACCTGTTAGGCAGGGTCTACGGGAGGCAGTGGAGATAATCTGGCCTTGAGGATGTTCTGATCTTGATGGTTGTGCACATTATTGTACCTCTGTCCCCAAGTACCGCACAGACAGAAAGGATACACTGTCTGTGCAATCTTTGAGGCCACAGGTGTGTTGAGCCGTCAATCAGGTAGCAGGAACGCCGGAAGGACCTCTGACTGCTGCAAGGCAATGGTTAAACGGGAGCAGTGCAATTGGTACGGGTAACAGGTAACAATCAGTATTAACAAGGCTTACCCAGGAGTGTTGTAAGTGGGGTCCTAAACGTGGTGAGAGCCACAGATTGCTGATGATGGTGAAAGAGGTGTTCTGCACGGTTTATAGGTTAGTCACACCTGGGTCTGATGTAGATGGACCAGTAAGGCAAGAAGTTCAAACCAAGTTCCAAGATTCTAGGTTCAGAGAGGATAATCCAAAGGCAGTCCAAGAGCGAGTTCCAAGGTCAAGGAGCTGGGGAAACAAGGCGGAATCCAAGAGACAGAAATCCGAGGGGCAGGCAAGACAAATCCAAAGAACAGTCCGAGGTCGCAAAGTCTGTGATCATAAACAGGTAAACCAGAGCGCTAAACAATCCTCAAGAGATCAGCTGTGAAGCGCTGTACCCACGTTGCCAAGATGCTTTTAAACTGATTAAGTAGTCACGTGATGTGTCCCATGGACGTGTGAGACGTGACATGATCATGTGGTCACGGGACACCGGATGTCCGGGGTTGCCGTGGGAGTCTCTGTGGGCGTGACCAGCCGTGAGTGCGCCTCCATGGCAACTGCCAGCGAAACAAAGGACGGTAGACGCCGGGGCTACAGGCTGGTGTCCTCCTATGCCAGGAAAACTGCTGGGTCTTTCTATGTGCCGGGACTGCTCTTGAGGTTAGGTGTGGTATGGGGTGTGTGATCGTGTGATTCTTAATGGGGCGAGCAACGGGAGACGTGACAGAAGATGTGATCCTGGCTACAGGGCACCTACCAGGATCGGCCCGAGACTTTAGCGGCGGGGTTTTGGAGCGGTTGGGGGACCATCCGCCCGGGTGCTGTTCCCTCCCACAGAGAGACACTGCTCTGGCTCCCCACGCTGTGTGCAGTAGGATTTGCCCTCCTCGCCCCCTTTGTGTAATCTCCCCTCTGCTAGTGTTGGAACCTTCGGGCCTCTGGTGTGAGGGGCAGGAGCCCTAGCCCTCTTCCTCCCCCCACCCCCCAGTGCGAGCCTGACTGGTGGGTCCTCCCCCTTCCAGCCTGTGGTCTCAGAGGAAGAAAATCCTATTGGACTATCAGCCTCCGCTTCTGTATGTGCAGCAGCAGGTATTCCCCTTCGGCTCTCCTCAGCCTACTGCGCACCAACGATCTGTCTGGGCTCTCGCGGCCACACCCCGATGAGTGTGTTCAGCTCACTACATCCCCCCCACCACAACTGTCGATGGATGGTACAACGTGCATCTGAACGGCTGACCAGGTGCCACTCTGCCGAAAGCTGACGTGACGGTCTCTAGTCTGGGGCTACAGAGGAGAGGGAGGAGGTGCGAGCGACGAGTGGCGTGCGGGAGCCCATCCGGTCATTCCTGAATATCCAGATCCAAACTAGACCCCCTGATTCTTTGGTTTCCAAAGCTGCCTTCTCCTTTCTTGATGGACTGGTCACAATCCCTACAGAAGTTCCGGTGCACCACCGACCAGACGAGGTAAGGGGGTACCATGCAATCCTCAAGCCAGCCAGAGGCGATGGAGGCCCAATCAATGAGTCGAAGCATGGCGCCACTGTTGGAGGAGATCCGAGGTTTTAGAGAGGACATCAGCAGAAGGCTTGACTCCTTAGACAAGAAGGTTGATGCTGTTGACGATCGAGTCCAAGCCTTGGTCTATCAAACCTCAACAGACCTTGAAACCCAGTTTGACATGCGCCTGGCAGAGTTGGAGAGGCGGGAGGAGAAGGTCACCCTCAAACTTGATGAACTAGAAAACAGAGAACGGCGCTCCAACCGAAGGTTCCTTGGTATTCCACAGCGGGAAGGGGAGACGCAGGCAGATATCATGAGCGTGGTTAAAGCAATTATAAGTAAACTGATGGAGGAAACACAAGCAAGCCAAAAATTGATAGAGCTCAGAGCAGGAGCACGCGCTAGAGAACCTAGATCAATCCTCGCGAAATTCCATTATTATGCCAAAAAAAACAAGATCCTGGAGCTAGTCTGGAGAAAAGGCCCCATCGACTGGGAAGGCTCTAAAATAACGATCTACCAAGACCTTTCAACTCTCACCCGGTCGCGCCGGAGACTTTGCAGTCCCTTGACAAAGTGGCGGCAGTCCAAGGGAGTGAGATACAGGTGGGGTCACCCTTTTTCGATCTCATTTGAAGTTGAAGGCTACAAATATTCCCTTGTTACGGAGTCCGATATGCAGAGAGTGACTAGTGAATTTTTGGGTGACTCCTCCTTGAAGCCTTTTAAGGACGGGAGAGGACCACCGTGAGGCTTCGGAGTTTGTAGAAAGGCGTCGCATCCGGGGCCACAGGAAATATAGAAAGGTGACGCCGCCCCTCCCGGGGCAGCCTGGCTCTTGACTTGAACTGGTGGTTTTTTCCTTGACTTCCTTAAAGGGTGCTGAGGGGACTCGGGAATCAGGGTGGACCTAGGTTCCCCCGGGGGCCCCCGGATCTGCGAGTCTCTGTGATGGGGGTGGTAAAAATGATGGGTAGTATTGCAAGAGGGGGGGGGTCTGAGGGGAGCGCTTGATGTTGTTTCATGTGCTGGGGGGGGAGGGGGAGCTCGAGCTCAGAACAGTAGTTTTTCTTGTAGCTGGCGGCCCTGGTGGAGGCGGCCCATGGTGGCCTGGTTTTACGGCAACGTTGATCTCACAGTTATTCCAGGCGCTCGTGAAAGAGGTGACGGGGGGAGGGAAGGGTGTTCTTTCTTTGGGTTGTGGGTGAGTTTGTTTGCGCCAACCGTTTGGAGTTTTTGTTACTTGAATGTTGATTCATGTCATGGGGGACCATTGGAGAATCAGTCGGGAGTGTTATCTCAAGGGGGTTTGAGCTCCCAGGGATCAGATGCTAGATTTGATTTACTCAATGGCTGATTGTAGTCAACCGCTGACGCTAGGCTCTTTAAACACGCAAGGTCTCAACTCTCCTTATAAGAGGTCCCTGGTGGTGAAGGAGTTCAATAGGCTGAATCTTGAGGTTTTATTTCTTCAAGAGACCCACTGGATGAGGGGTGATGAGGCCCCTTTGAAGGCTTGGTCAATAAAAAAGGTTTTCCATGCGTCATCCCAGGTCAAGAAAAGAGGAGCGGCGGTTGTGATCTCCCAGAAGGCTCATTTTAACCCTGAAGCCCAATGTAGAGCGATTCAGAGGGACGCTATGTAATGGTCAAGGGGGAAATTAGAGGGACCAAGGTGACCCTAGTCTCTATTTATGGCCCTAACGAGGCCCAGGACCGCTTCTGGTCGGAGGTGAAGCTCAAAATTATAACATTTACTGAGGGTGCGCTGGTGGTGGAGGAGATTTTAACATGGTACTCGACCCGACTCGCGACAGGCTATCCGACCGCCCTGGCATAGAAGCTCAGTTGCAGAAGCGCCTAGCAGCCTCTTTCCAGAGCACTAATGAAGAGGTAGGGCTTAGGGATTCCCACTCGGCCCGAGAAGGCCAGGAACCGTTATACACTTTTTTTTTTTCGAAACCCTACTGGTCATTCTCTAGAATTGACTATATTCTCATTGACAAAGGCCTTTACGAAAGTATCTCGGAAGTGAAGGTGGAGGTGACCCCATGGTCTCACCACAACATGGTTAAGGTTCAATTAGGGATTCCCCCTTAGAGTTACTGAGCCTGGGAGGTGGACCTGCAATGATCATCTGCTGAAGGAAAAGGAGCTAGCTCAGACCACTCTAGCTGCCGTAAAAGATTTCTTCGATTTCAACGATGGATAGGTGGGCTTGGAAGGGATTTAGGAGGCCTTTAAGGCCACAATCAGGGGTGTCCTTATAGGGCTGGGTGCAGCGAGGAAGCAGGAGAGGGGTAGAGCGGAGAGAATTCTTAGGGATAAAATCGAGGCTATTCAGCCGGGGGGCAAACTAAGGTCCCAGATGTTGCCGGGGAAGTGGGCTGAACTCCAGCAACTTGAAGCTAAACTCGCAGCTCTCCTTGTCGGGCAAACAGAGGAAGCTGTCCTTCCTTAAACAAAAATATATGGAGAAAGGTGAAAAAGCTGATACAATCCTGACATGGAGGCTTTGAGAGCTTAGAGAGAGTAGGAGGGTGGATGTGCTCGTACTTGCAGACGGGGTGTGCTGACGAGACGACCCCGAGATTGCAGACCAATTCTACAGGTACTACGAGCACCTGTACAAATATACAAGAATATAACGGAGATGGGGCGGATATAGACAGATTTCTAGATGCTTTGCCTATCCCTTGCCTCCCCCTCCCTTCTCTCCCCCCCCCCCCCCCCGAGAAAGTCGACTCTCTGGAGAGACCCATTTCTCCCCATGAAGTGATTGATACTATCGGCTCAATCAAATCTGGTACCACCCCAGGGGATGATGGGTTCAAGTTCTTTTATAAATCATTCCGCTATGCCCTTGCCCAGTTTCTGTCTATACTCTTCAATGGCGTTCTAGACTCAGGCTGTCTCCCTCAAACCATGCTTTCATCCTGTATTGTTGTCATCCCTAAGGGAGGAAAAGTCTGAGAAAATGCCAGTCCTACCGCCCCATTTCCCTGCTCAACACGGACATGAGGATACTAGCCAAACATCTGGCGAATGGGCTAGCCCAAAATCTCACGTCACTGGTCCATGGCGATCAGGTGGGTTTTATCTCAGGGAGGCAGGGAGGAGATAACATCAGTAAGTCATTGGGTCTGATGCACAAGGTTGCCCTTTCAGGGGAGGAGACCCATCTCTTGTCATTGGACTTGGAAAAAGCCTTCGACCGAGTCGAGTGGGCCTACCTGGGCAAAGTTTTACAGAAAATGGGGTTGGGGTGTGAGATTTTTCAGCTGGATTCCAACTTTGTACAATGGCCCGACTGCCAAGGTGGCGATTAATGGAGTGACCCTGGCTCCGTTCTCCCTTTGAGGGTCCTGGCAGGGCTGCCAGATCTCGCCCCTACTCTATGCCCTTGCGATGGAGCCCCTAGCTATAGCAGTAAGGCGCCATCAGGGGACAGCAGGGGTCCGTTGTGGTGACCTCGACTTCAAGCTTTCGCTGATGACGTTCTGGCATATGTTACCAATCTTCGGCACTCGCTCCCAAACCTCCTTGACCCGATTCACGCCTTTGGTACATTTTCCGGGTTGAAAATTAACCTAGCGAAATCGTGTTTGATGCCTATGGATAGTGCGGATTCAGAGGTGAAAGGGAGGGACTCCTGGGAGGGTATTAGAATGGAGTAGGAGGTTACGCCTTACCCGAGTGTGCTGATCCTGAGGGCTTTGACTGGCCTCTTTGAAGTTAATTATCCCCCCCCTGTTCTCGCTAAGATTATCTCAGATCTCTGGCGCTGGTCCCCCCCCCCCCTGACACTCTCCTGGTTTGGCCGTATGGTGTCAGTCAAGATGAACATATTACCACGGCTGCTCCATCTATTCTCCTCTCTTCCAGTCGCTATCCCGGACTCATTTCTAAGTCCCTCCACTCTGAAGTTTTACGGTTCATTTGGAAAGGGAAAAAGCCGAGGTTCAGGCACGAGACCCCAACCCTTCCGAAATAACATGGAGGATTTGGCCTGCCCGACTTCCGGCGCTACCATAAGGCGGCTCAATTAAGAGTGTTGTTGGAGCATTTGAGGGATGATATGAGGACCTATTGGTCATATATAGAAGACATCCATGTACATCCCAGAAATGTGAGGGATCTCGTATGGGCCGTGGGTGAGAACTTCCCAAGTGCGGTTAGAACACACCCCACTTTGTCAGTGTTGTGGACTCTGGAGAAAGAATAGAGGAAATGAAGCTCTTTTCTCCTGGCCAGCCCCTCTGTCCTCGGTGTGGGCTTCTCCGTTTGAGTTGGGTAGGAGGAATCTCCGCGGGACTCAGGGATGGTCAGACGGGGGGTTGGAACGGGCAGCTCAACTGCTTCGGCTGGGAGTATTCATCGACTATGACGGCTTAGTGAAGACCCTGGGGGATGCTTCGATCTCAATTTCTGACTACATTCGAGTGAAGGGGATCATGACAGATCCCCAGTGGGCTGGCAACCTGACCCGCCCCCTCACGCCGCTGGAAAGAGTGATAGTAGACTCCAAATCTAGGAAGGGATCCCTCTCCAAGTTCTAAAATGCCCCGATTACAGCAGACGCAGAGCCTAGACAGAGCTTTAAGAAGCAGTGGGAGGGATGGGTGGAAGGAGAAGTAGTTAACTCCACTTGGTCGTCCATCTTTAAGGTTCTCTTCTCTGGTTCCCTGTACACAGCGGCTATGGCACACAACTTTAAGATGCTTCACGCATGGCACATTGCACCAGAGAGACTTGCTAAAATGTATCTGGGGGGCATCCCCGCTCTGTCCGAGGAGTTGTGGTCAGCTTGGGACTTGGTTCCACGTTTGGTGGGGGTGGCCCGCTATTCAGCTTTTCTGGTCGGACTATCTTTCTTAGATTGCAACATGGAGGGACCGCAACATTCTTGGAGGTGGGGTTATACAGTTCTCTGATAGATTACTTCTGTCTCTCGCACATACTTATTCCCTTAGTAGATACCGTAAACATCCATGGAATCAATCTGAGCAATCATGATTAAGGAGATTTCTGGCAGCTAACTGCCTCTGCTGCCCCTTGTTCTCCTCTGGTGTTCCGGCACGGGATGCGGATGAGACCACCTTGCCGAGGGTGTTCTAGGCCATGCTGCATGCGGGGAAGCTTGCCCTTGTCCAAAGGTGGAAAAGTGGCGTGGTGCCTTCTAAATCAGACTGGCTGGACAAACTTTGGGCGATATTCACATACAAAAAAAACTTTCAGCCCTCAAACATGATGCTATGAACTCATTTTTGCAAGATTGGATGGTAGTTGTACTCCATGAAGACTGTAAATCAATGGAGACTGAGGAGCGGGGGGCACGAGTAGCCTGCGATGTGTATTGACCTTCCTACTATGATAACTTCCTCTTTTATTTTTGAGGCGAGCCCGCATTGTCAGCATTGTTAGTTTGTCTGGTCCCGAATTTGTTCGATGATTGACTCTCCATTGCCCTATTGGGTTCGGTTTTATATGAGCGGGGGTGGGAAGGGAGTGGTTTTGTCCGCTGTTCTTCGACAATGTTTTATTTTCAGTGGTTTATTGCTATGCACTGCTTTTGGAAAATGTTCAATAAAAATTCACGTGGAAAAAAAAAGAAGGTGGTCACGGTAACAAAACAACTCCAACCAATGTACATTTTAACGGCACTACCAACGCTACCACATTCTTGGGGGGAAATCCTGTATCTAGTTCCAATGCTAGGCACTGCAACTATAGCTCTAGTGTCCCCAGTAGCCTTGTCCTTAACGTGTCGAACGACCCTTTAAAACACAACTATACAGTTATTAAATCTAAATCAAATCCTATCGAAATGAAAATCATCAGTCTTGGAGGAAACACTGGGTCACTACGAAAAAAAAAGAAAAAAAAAAAGACTAAAAGCGAGTCAATTTTCGGAAATTAATCTCACATATTCCACAACTTTGTATACTTACTACGAATCACCTGACATGATTTTCCCCTCGCCCGACAGAACTATTGGATGTTGTGTTACCTCCCCTCTGCTAATATTCTGAAATTATTTGGGGTTGCCGATCCGAGTTGCAGGATCTAGGGTTCTCGCTTTTCACCTTTGGTGATGACCTGAAAACACAAGAATTCCTGCAACATCCCTTACCGGAACTTGCACCCGTGGTAGGACAAACCCAGGGCGGTCCTGCAATTGGTAGTGACAAGCAACAATGTATATCTAACATTATGGCAATAGTAGGGAAGGAAATAACCTGGGTTGAACCTTTATTGGTAACAATGCTGAACACTAAAATGCTGAAATCATCCAATTAGCAATCCTCGCAAAAAGCCTTTAGAATTTCAACTTGGAATTAATGCGGCTGCCATAATCTTCAAAAATGGTTATCGAATGCTGAACCCGATACGCTCCCTAATGTTATGCTCATCCAAGAAACCAAAAAAACAGATGAACTATTCCTAGAAGGATTTAGCACTTATTGCTCCTATGCTTCCAGTGTACATCTAGGCTACCCCTCTGGTGGTTTGGCTATTGCCATTAACAATACTATCAAATGCCTAACCAAAATGATTTGGAAATCAGCTAATATTCTGGCTGTAGCTCTCTTATTTCTGAAAACTGAATTTAAAACATTACTTCTAGTAAATTTGTACTGGAACCCACTGAAAATCTCAATTGATTCAATGTTCGACGAAATTGATAATTGCTTTGAAAATATCTTTGCACAAATATCAGAGTTTGAAATAATTGTAGGGGGCGACTTTATGCAATACACGCTTGGCCTTGTGTGATTATCTGTCATCACATCGCAATACTCTTGCTACAAAGCGTGGGAAGCGATGGATCACATATTTGATGATTGTCAGATTGGCAATATCTTTCTTAGATTGCAACCTGGAGGGACCGCAACATTCTTGGAGGCGGGGGTTATACAGTCCTTGACTTTGTGTACCCACATAGAATACTCACACTTAAACAATGTGGGGTGTACTAAAACTACTGGAAACACACCCCAAAATAACCTTGCTGCGTTGGAAACCTGGCCTTTGTAAAGAACTTGCCTGTAGCATATCTGACGACTTGAAGAGACATCACAATAGTCTTTGCAAGGGTTCCTGTTCCATGTTTACGTGAGAACTTAGATCTAATTTAGTTGATAAAGCAATTCGATACATCATTACGAAACATACTTTGTTTAGTAAGAACTGCCTTCATCCCTTTGACCCTAATTGTAAGATCTTAAAAAGAGAAAAGAAAAAAAAGAAATCGCAATTTAAGACAATTAAAACTGATGGAACATGATTCTCTCCTATATCAACACTTACGCAAACAGATATTGCAAAAATACAAGAATAGGGTCAAGGCTGCAAGATCGCTTAACTTTAACAAAGTTAACTGTACCCTAATAAAATCCATCTGTAAATATGATTCAAAAGCCATTTGGAAAATGATCAAACAACCTAATCGAGGTGCCAGAGTTACCACGTATAGTATTAGATCTGATGAAGTATGGAAAGCTTACATTACTGCTAAATACGAAATCCCCGAACGCTTCAAGAATTGTTCTTTTCAACTTGTACATCTGAAGACAACGGAAACTTTGAAGTGGCCGCATTCCGATATTGAATGGGCGACTGGGAAATTAACGTTTTCTAAGTCCACTGGCCCTCATGCAATTACCATGTGTTTTTAAAACTGATCCAGCCCTTTGGGCTAACTTACTAAAAGCAAAATTCAACCTAATTATTTCCTCTGGTAACATCCCCTGTTCGTGGGCAACATCAATAATCATACCGATTTTCAAGAAGGGCAATTCCCAGAATCCTGAAAATGATCGCCCTATTTCGCTCATGGACACAGAGGCAAAGGTTTTTGCTATACTTTTACTGTGGGAACTTGAAACACATAATTCAACATGGCTTATATTAAAAAAAAAAACTGGTTTCAGGAAGGAGATGAGCACTACTTTGAATGTCACTGATGTCTCATGTTTTAGCTGAATCCAGGTATAAGGATGCCTGTCCATTATACATGGCATTCATTGACATCTCGGTGGCCTTTGATAGTGTTAGCAGGAATCTATTATGGAGCAAACTGGTAGTAATGGGGATCCCTGTATTAACCTATTGGATAATCCTTTTACATACTGGTACATCCTATAAGATCAGGATTACTAGTGAAGGAGCTACCACCTACCCTATAAATACCCAATTAGGGCTCAAGCAAGGCTGCAATCTTGCAGCATGTCTATTCAACCTCTACATGAGTGACCTTGACAATGCATGGAATGAAAGAAATGTGTTCTCAATAAAACTGGGTTCAATGCGCATACAGTGGCTGGCCTTTGCCGACGATGTGATTTTGTTTGACCCTACACCTGCAGATCTTCAAACAAAACTATATATCTCTGAAGAGTTTGCAAAGGCCCACAATTTGCGCCCTAATGCTTCTAAAACTTGTATAATGACATTTGATAAGAAAAGGAAACTTAAGGTCCATCGCCGGGAGATTGTTAAAACACCTACCCCACGTCTTTACGAAACGATTTATCTTGGTTATCATATCAGTAACAAATTTTAAAACTATTAAAACTTTGGACTAATAAACTAAAGTCAAAAGCAGGACCTCTACTCTCTCAAGTTCAGTTAATTTACATTAAATACTGTAAATGTTCTCTTATACCTGTAATGGACTTCCTAAACGTTAAGGTTGAAAGTGTCCTTCTTTAAACACTGGATATCTGTCTTTTGAATATGAAGGCGGCTTTAGATATACTACAAGGACGTTTACTTAAATCTGCTCTACATCTATCTCGATCAATTCCAAATTGTATCATTTGACACGAGTTTGCCCTCATTTCCCTCTCATGCAGTAAAAACTGGCGTGACCACAAATTATGCTAAAATGATCGATCCCCCTATGAACTCTCTATATCTGGACTTTCAGGATATGCTAGCACGTAATTGTCCTCGTTCATTGAAAATTTATCAGGAGAGAATGCAAGGATTATTGGCAGGATTGGAACTTAGTATCGATGACTTGTGTATTAGACCAGCCAATGTAAAAAAGAAACCATTTGAAAAAAATTGGCCTAATACAATTACTGAATTAAAAAATTACAGCACTTCTAGTGAATACGCTAAATACTTGAGGAAGCGCGTTCCCTTGGTGTACTTACTTAGAAGTATTCCCTTGCAGTATCGCTCACAGTTATTACATACGATTGAAATTAAATCAATTTCATACTAGGGAACAAATCCATCATTGGGAATCAAATGTAGAAACGAGGCAAAATGTCAATTCCGGCCCTGCAATGGCAAGTGTGAAACCCTCAAACATCTGCTGCAAGAATGTTCCCATTTCAAGAACATGAGGACAGACCTTCTAGTGAAATTTGTTAGTACTGATTTTGAGGATTGTACGTTGGAAGGTACCCACCGACCCTCAATACTGGCACGATTTTTGAAACATCTAGAAATGGAACGACATATGTACCCTCATTGATTCACTTCTGTTAGTTAAAGTCATTGTTTATCCTTCCATTGCCTTCAGTCCCTGCACTTTACCTCCGACAGTGATTGTTTATAAAACTATTCCTCTATTTTTAATATTGTGATTTTAACGATATGTTGAAGGGAAGTACCCAACAATTTTAACAAGACTGCTTTTAAAGGTTTGATATAATGAACAGAGATTTTAGTCCTACTAATGCTCGTTATCTCGTGTTTGTATATTCTATGTAATTTAGATTCTTATACATGTAAACTATATGGAATTGTTAAAATCACGATTTTCCAAGTCACTACTGCCCAAACATGTTTTGTAAAGGTTTTTTTTATGAACCATAAACAAATAAAAAACAAAATAAATAAGGATTTTACTATTGACAAGTTCTCCGTCTACCAATCTAGTCAGATGCCTAATGTTACGGGAGTACATTATTATACCCACTGGCATCGCCATACCTTTCATAAAGTCGACACATTCCTGCCAGGTAGTATCCTCACTATCAATCACACCACTCCCCCCTCTCTTGTAATTCCCAACATTCGTCATGACCCTCCTTTTTTCTTGCTTTGAGTTTATAACCGGCAAAGATTTATAATGTAACTATATTAGCTATATTGATCGGAGGGGGAAATCTCTTCTCTCCCCCACCCCGATTCAGTACCTGGAACAGGGCTGTCTTTTCCCAGGCAGGGAATGGATTTATTAAAATACAAGGTTCCGTTAGGTGTCAGGGTAAAGCTACGCAATAGGACATTTCGTAAGGGCACATGTATCCTTATCCACAGGTATTGCATACCACTCAGGTCCGCTGTCATGGCTGTGGGGAACATACATGCAACTGTAACAATTGGTCCTATTTAATATCTGGTTTGTATCATTCATCCACTTCAAGATACCATTCTTTGGGTGCATTTTCCAATACTCTTGATCCACATGGGGAAGAGTTACTGGTTCTGGGGTCGGGGTGGTGTTGTAAAGGGCAACAGATTATGAGTAGCGTAAATGTCATTATGTTCGAGATACCAAAGGAGTACTGCAAACCCTACTGCTATCAATACACATCATACAGATACGATAATTTTATCCTTTAAGTACATGCATACCCATCAACCTGTAGGCGTTTTTGCTCTCTATCATTCTCATGTATTCGTTCAAAGCCTTGGGGCATTACACAAGACACTTTTCAATTCATCAAATGCAATTCTCATCTCTTGTGTAGTTTCATAAGGTTTCTGATCTTTCTCGAATTTCAAACACTCTAGTAATACCAGCAGGCCTCAATTCACTATACGTGGCGGGATAAAGTACTTCCTTTATCAACCTTACTCTTTCAGGGGACAGAGCGCATCCTTCTGCTGCGAGGACATAACCTAGATATTCAACTCTTCTCTGTACATATTGCATTTTCATCAAGGATACTTTATGGCTTTTTTCTGCCAATAGTTGCGAAATAATTATCGTTCCTTCTCTACACTTTTCTTTGGTATCTCCACATACTAAAAGATCATCCCCATACTGTATCACAGTTACCCATGGTGGCAACAAAATTGCATCCAATTGTTTCTTCAACGCCCGACTAAAAATTGCCGGGCTTTTAGTCCATCCTTGGGGTGCACGGCAGAATCGATACTGGTGCTGTACCAATATAAAAGAAAAGAGATGCCTGGACTCCTCTGCTATGGGTATGAAGAAGAATGCATTTTTCAAATCGATCACACTGAAAAAAGGTGGCACTAGTGGGGGGGGGAGGGACCATTGGAAGGACCCTAGTTATACTGGGAACAACAGGATACCTAGGGTCCACCACTTCATTAATCTGTCTCAAATCAATTACAAATCTAAACGGGGTAACCTCAACTCCCTTTTTATGCACGGGTAAAACAGAGTTACAAGGACTATTGTTGCATTCTTCAATTATTCCCAGTTTCATCAAGTCCCTGACAATCTTAATTAGAGTCGCCTCTCCTTCCGGAGATATACTAGATTAGGGTGTCCTGGGCAGGGGGAACTCCAGGTTTGACCTTGATCACTATTGGTTCCATGTCCAATATTCCCACATCATTACTGCCAGTGGCCCATAGGATTGGAGGTAACGCTTGTAATTCTGGCGGTAGTGGTCCCGCAAAAACACTTCCCCCCCCACCCCCTCCCCTTAGTTGGATTTATGGTAATTCGTACTCCATCTGGGGAACGATATATTGTTGCATTCAATGAAATCCAATCCCAACAGGTTTTTAGGACATTTGATGGTTAGCAACCATTTACTTGCCATTTATACTCCACAAAATGGACATAACTGCGATACTGGTGTACATATGGGTTCCCCACCAAACCCCACAGACACTTTCTTCACCCGATAGTGGAACTGGGGGGACGGTCTTGACATCTGCAGAACTGCTGCCAGCGCCTGTATCAAGCATTTAACAGTGGGGTGCTGTCCTATTTGCAATTTTACATAGGGGGCCTTTTGATCAATAGGTACAGACACTGCCTCTGCAGGTTCACCACACAGGTTTCAACTAAACATACCACTGTTGTCTGTAAACATTTCACTATTTTCAAATCCCATCAATCCATTCTCATCGGACAAATTCCCATTCACTCCAACCATCTGGCGCTGCTGAGGTGCTGCTTAAAACACATTGCTGTTCGGATTGTTAAATCATCCCATACTAGAGGGTGATCCTGACATATATCCCCCTCTCCCCGTCCATTTCCTTGTTGGGGGCCATTCTTTGCAATGAGGGTAGGGCAAGCATTCTTCCAATGTCCGGTCTGTTTGCAAAATTAATATTGGTCGGGCCTTGGCGGGGTCCGTTGCAGAATATTTGGCTGTGGAGATCGCACTTGAGACCTCATATCCCTAGATCTATTGGGTTGTCCTTGTACCAATTGTTGCATTAGGACCCAGGTCTTCTCTGCCTGCTTCTTGCACTCCGTCTCTTCTGCCTCTTGTTGCTCATAATATTTCACCATTTCAAAAATCTGATGTGGGGTACTAGCCTGCCAAGTACTCTCACCCAATTTCAATGGGCCCTTTATTACCCTTAACGAGCCCCATTGCAAAATACCTTTGCCCCATAGGGTCACTAGATGTATGGCCACTGTGTGCCTTAAATGCTCCCTCGAACCTTAGGAAACACTACCCTACTGTTTCATTGGGCCCTTGGATGATAGAGTCTAATGTCTCTACATTTACATCAGTCTCCTGTAGAACAGTGGTCAATGCCTCCAGCGCTTTCATACCAAAGTTCTTTATGTCTGCTGTTAGAGGTTCGGTTGGAGGTCGGGCCTCACTGGCTGTCTGTAATTGCGCCCAATTTATGTTACAATGATTCAGGGCCCTAAAGGGATCCCAGATTTCACTAGGTGTTACCTTGGACATAACGTTTACATCCTCAAATGTCCCGGCCTTAAACAGGGTCCTTAGTTCCTTATAGAACTCTGCTGCATTAGAGGATGAGGAGTACTTTTAGCTATACTTATCAATTCAGCTCAGGTCAAGGGTACGTAAACATATGTTTTAACAACTTCAGGTTGTCCTTGTGCATTAGGGCTCATTACTGGTGCGCACTCTCGCAGATGCATTACCTTTATTTCTTCATGGAGGCCCAATGCTATTAGATTCCTAAACAATTTGCTGGTTCTTCTATGTTCCTTTCCCCAATTATCATATTCATTCACTTCCTTCCTACTTTCACTAGCCTTATTATACACCACCTCTTAGTCCTCTTCACTGCATTTCTGTCAAAAATGCCTCAATTCATTCTTTTAACCATGTGTATCGTACGGCTTCCTTATGGGCGTCGTATATCGTCCTCAATCTTTCACCATCCCTTTTCTAGTTTGTCTATCTTCCATTAGGTCATTGGCCAATCCTTTCCCTTGAGGCCAAGCCTCTTTATTAAATTCATCCCTCCTCTCCTGTTCCTTTTGTTCACCCAGGCTTTCTTAATTCAGAATAAACTTTGACCCCATCAATTATTTAGAAGTATTTAATCCATAGTTCATCGCGACTAAATTCCGTACTTAATTCAGTACAGCCATCATACAATTTCGCTGGCCATGCATTATTACTGCCTTTCGTCCACCAATGTACTAAGTCCTCATGTAGTTTCATTATTTCCCTAAATTCCCTTTTGGTGTACTTGTTTATCCTTGGCACTAGCCCTTCCTCCTTTCCTTACGTATTAAAAATATCCTCGCCCATTATCTGTAAATTCCGGCAATTTTTCCACAGGAGGGTTGGTCAAATGCCTTAACACTCGACCCTTGTTCTCTTCTGGGCTATCCTTGTCCATGTTTTCCAAAGAAGGAGGAGCTGGCGCGTGATAAGGAGGTGGTGCAGTAGCTGGCGGTGCCACATAAGTAGTCGAAGAGGCCAGTCGCAAGAGTTTCTCTGCAGTCTTTATATTTTCCTGCTCACCATCGTCATTAAGATTAGAGGTGTCTTTGGGATTCTTGGGCAGAAGAGGGTACAGGCCTTTATATTTTATCAATGCAGTTCGATCTTCTAGATCTGTTTTTCAAACTCTTGATTACCTAATTCACACACTTTTTCCCCTACTGTTCGCTATTGTTTCTTCCTTTCCTTCTTATCCTGATCCATCTTATGTTTGATAGCCTCTATTCACCACTGGCGAACGGCATCATGTTGGGCGGGATGAACTTTCTTTCTTAATAATACTAATTCTAAATGTTCAATTGTTTTTAAATCAAAAGGTCCCTGCCTTTGGCCATTGATACTGTACTGATTTGTGTATTCTTCCCAATTTTTACAAAACTGAACTGCCCCCAGTCCATGATGTTAACATATGATAACACGGAGTGCCCTCAGCAGGCGCATACAGGTTTCTCATTATTATTTCGATCACACCAATTACCCATCGTCAATAATCTATCCCTATCAGGATCAAAACAATATGTACCATATAACTGAAACCAATGTGGCTTACCGTCCACCAATATCTGCAGACAATTAACTCACTGCACCAATGGAGATCTCAGTCCTCTATCAGGTTCTTCGGGTGTCCGGCAGGGCAGCCTTTTATCCCTCTTCATGGGCCCGTCTACTAGCGATGACAGAGCTAGTTGTTTATCAAGGGTGCGATAGATATAAGGCCCCGGTGTCGACGCTGCAGACCAAGTCCAATGTGATGTACACCAAGTTATGGGCTACCTCTGCGGACGCCTACCCAGGGACGCCAATTGTAAACCCTAAATTCCAACTGCCGAGGTCTCCTTCAATAAACACACTAGTAAGTGGGTATAACAATCATTTATTTCAATCAAGACAAGAGCTTTCGCTAAAGGGCTGACTCTAACACAACACAACAATAGCGTCCAAGTGAGCTACTAACATTACAGATCCAATACCTTTTATACAAAAACACTAACATTGAGTCCTATGGCTGACAAAAATAAGACACCTAGACAATTGCAATTTCCTGCCCAAACACTTTTGGCTGTTTTCCCTGCCCTTGCAGGAAGGAGCACAAAGGCCAGACAGGGACTGCTTTCACATACATTGCAGGAGGAACACAAAGGACGGATATTCTGTGGTCTATGAGTCATAGTTGGTCAAAACATGTTCAGGATGCCGCTGCAAAGCTGATGTGAGGAACACAAACTAGCTGTCTCATCAGTTTCAGGATCCAGTGGAAATATACTGCGCACAGAATTATTGTCTTGCTGAGGCAAATACAATGGCAGTTTTACAAACAGTTCACATTGATCACATTTTAAATTATGGATTGCATCAAAACAATAACCAGCAGGAATATTCTTCAAAATAGAAAAAAAAGAAATAAAGACACAACAACTAGTAATGAATCACACGCTAGATTCTTTACAAAATGTGATAACTGCAGTCATATGTTTGCGAATCATTCCAAGACAAAGGATATTATAACAGCTGGACAAGGAACTTCCTATGGTCCAAGTTTTCTTGAAGATCCACAACAGAAAGAACACATCTTAACTGTGAACACTTGGGCTTTTTCAAATGTGGGCACTGAAAGTGTGCAAAAGCTTCAGCTATGGCAAATACAAACCGTTTCGAATTTTAGCTCATCAATTATCTCAACTACCACAATGCCTACATCAAGTGTATATGCCCCTCATTCTATGTGGGGAGCAAAATGAAACCTCTGAAAACAAGAATCCAAAAACAGACAAGAGATCGGAGAGCGAGGGTCTGTTGATCAACATTCAGCCTTCTCACTGTGCTCTGCCACTGGGTGTCAGAACAGTGAACCTTGACAGGGTAAATCGCCTGGTGACCGAAGAGGAGCTGTTGAACCCATAGTGCAGTAGTTTATTTCTTTCCCGCCGGCACGCGTACGCCTAAGGTGAAAGAGCGATCCGGGTCAAAATCCAAGTAAGCAGGCAAAGTGAAGCAGGAGACGTGAATCGAAGTCAAAAAGGAAGTCCGGGTCGTAGCAGCAGTTCGAAGCAGAAGTACCGTGGGCAAGACAAGAGCAAATCCAATAGACAGGCAAAAGGTCGAGAAGGAGCAAGATCCAGGATAACAAAGCGCCACTGTTGTGTTCCGAGGAAAACGATCAGAAGCACCGAAGCAGCAAACGGGGCGGCCCTAAATTTGCATGACCACAACGCGGGAGTCACGTGAACGGGAAACCGGAGCAACACGTGACTGCAGGCGTACTAGCGGCCAGCGTCGCCATGGCAACCCCCAATGCCTTTGAAACAAGCCTTTAAAGGAACGGAAGCGATTAATGTTGTTCCTAGCTATTTTGACCCCCCCCCGAAAGTCTGTCGGGTAAGCGAGAAAGCCCACTAGGATTCTGTGTTCTGACACTGGGGGACATGAGGGGGGGAGGATATTCATATTTCTCTAAATTCCCTCCCCTCAGATTCCCCTTTTTGTTAGGTACAAAACAAATCCTTTTCAAAAGCTTGGGGGAACTCTTTTTGGTTTTCTGAAGCAGGAAGACCCTGGGGCTACACTGCTTGTTGGTTCACAGTGTGGAAAGCAGCCTGCTTGCTGATCTAATTGAGGTCCCAAATGTGCCTAGGGGGAAGGGGAACCCCAATGAAAATATGGAAAGTGGAGTTGCGGTTTCAAGTTGAGCCAATCCACAGAAGAAGAGCAATCAGCTCCTGGGCCCAAACATGCTGGGAGAAATCTCACCATGACCCGTTGACTCACTGCAAACAGTGTAGGTTGCACCGTACTACACTGAGATCGCAAATGTGGCCTGGCACTATCCAGCTAGTATGCCCAATCTGCACAGGCGAAGGAAGCTGGTGGTCTCTCGGATTGCAAGAGGTTTTCACCCAGGTCTGGATATGGCATCAATTTGATGTTCTGATATTTAAAGACTGATTGTAGCTTTAGATGTGGGCGCTCTGGCACATGTGCATTGCTGGTGCAGTGCTTACAACTCTTAAGACTCCATGCGACTACCCCTGCCTCCCAATGTGAACAATTTGGGTTATTAAACCCCTGGAATGTCTGGATAAAGTTTGATTCCTACATCATACAGGGGAGAGAGACATATATATATTTGAAACAACCATGCAACACCAATCTGCCAGCAGACCAAACAGAGAAAAACCAGACCTCTTGCTTCCAATGATGAAATGTCAGCCCACTCAAAGGACTCTGCTATGGCGGATAAAGATCCAAAGCCAAAATATGTCATTGGCAAAAGAATTCCCCTCGATCAGGTCGACATACAAGACATCCACAATGACAAGGGGACAATTACTGTGAGGTCGAAACATGCATATCTGAATTAGAATATACGTCTCAAGTGGTTAAAAAGGAGACAAAACACTAAACAACAAGTAGCAACGTTGGTGCATCATCTCAATCAGGAATCTAGAGAACATCAAAATAACATTCAAGTTCTCAGAGTGCCTGAAGATCTGAAGGGTGAAGCTATTAAGCAGTTTATGCCGAAATGGATTTCAACTTTACTTTCGGTGGCTACTTGTGAACATACTGAAAACAATATGGTCCACAACACTAAGATTTTGTCGACAGCCAGAGAAACCTCTGAGACCGATAGAAGTTTCTACAAGATGATAATACAACTAGCTAGAGAAAGAAAAATTAAGTCCCTCGGAAGAATCATAGTCCAGTTTTACGCAGACAAACCTCCAGAACTCCTATAAAAAAAAAAAGAAGACAATTTGATTAAAGGTTTCGATCAAATTCCACTTTGCAAAAAAAAAATAATAATTACACTGCACTTGGATTTACAATCTAACAGGAGAGGAATAATAAGAAAGGGGTTCATGTAAAGGGTGCAGAGAAACCTACAATTTAACTGAGCAAAGAAATCCTGGATATTTTTGCAAAGCATAAAGCAGACAATAGCGGAGGGTTATTTGCTGGAGGAATGAGGGTGATAATACTTGTAAAAATACTTATCACAATAACGGGGACTACACAGTTCTGGCCCAACCTTAGCATGTCAAGGATGTTAAATGGTCTTATCTAGAGAACAAAGATCCTCCCCTAACTGCGCAAAAACATTCTGATGTGGCTCTACTTCAAGAGACTGATCCGCCACATTTAATGAAACAACTACATGCTCGAGGAGTTAGGCAATTCTAAACCCAGCTAAAGGGAAGACAAATTCCTCCATCATTCTCACCCATAAATATATACCCTTTTCACAGCGTCTGGCCTTTCAGAAGATTACAAGTGGCTCATCGATACATACTGGACAATTGTCCATTCTGCAGACCATAACTAAACTTTTCAATTCCCTCATCAACTCACTTTATCGAGAATTGACACAATCTTTATTTCTGGTTGTCAATTACAGACCCTACAATTTTGGCTGGTGCCTGATCGGATTACTGCCTGGTCGTAGTCGACTTAAGAATTCAGTTTTTCTAAATTCAGATTTAACGACATTTGAAGAACAACAGTAATACATCTCTACAAGTAATGTGAATTGCAATGAAAGTGAAGACTAGAGAACAATTATATAAAAAGGCTCAAGGATTGGGAACCACCACCAAGAAGCTTGAAAGTCGATCTAGAGAACCTCCATCTCTCTGCTCTTGGACATCCCTCAACAAAGCCAAACAGTATCTGAATGAAATCACAAGCCAGAATTTTCCACCAAAAAGCAGTTGGCTTCTTTTATGAAGATGGAAATAAATCAGGAAAACCCAACTCATCACTAAAAATCAACATGCCAAACATATTTCATGTGTGACATCGGCAACATGCCAAACATATTTCATGTGTGACATCGGTCTCGGATGGCACAGAAATTACACAGGTGAAGCGCTTTGAAGCACTTCACCGGTGTATAAGCGCTTTACAAATAAACAATTACTCTAGAGTCTTCAAGACAGTTCAAGGATTTGTATATTCTTTGTGGTGCCTAAGACCGGCCTCTTTTTCTCTCATCTATATTTGACCCTCCTTCCTAACCCATGTGTCTGTAAACCCGGATTGGTGCTTGCACATGTTGATCACTACTCTCTAAAACGGTCTTACACTGCAGATGGCACTCTAAAACGCTGGCTGTCCAATCTCCCCTAGATATTGCCCAACGGTCCCTACTCTATCCAAGGTTAGTGTTCCAATGAGAATGTGTATAGTGTCTTGCACAAACTGGGGTCCGAGTCAGGCTATCCTGGCATGTTCACTCTCACCTCCCCTCTCTTCACTGTTTATTTCCTGCACACTCCTCCCGACTTTCATATGTCCTTTATGTTTCACTACTCCTGATCTTGCCCATCTTTGATGTTACTTCACCTCCCCCTCCACTGCTCCTCCTCTCCGCAACTACTCTACTCCTCCACACTACTCAAACATCCTCCTTTCATATTGAACCATTCAACATTAATTAATTCATTTCACTACTGCCACATCACACAAACACCCATACTCGAACTTCAGAACCACCAATCTCCTCCATAAGCTGATGCTTCCTCCTTCCTGCTGGTCTCTTGGTTGGCCTCCACCTCCAACTTCACCCAAAAAACCCACACTTCCTGCTGCTTAAATACCCTTCCCTCTCTGAAGATTGGAATATTATCCCTGGCCAATCAAGTCTCATCCCCACCGTCTCCCAGACTACCCACCATGGATGATGGAGGAGTAGGTGCAATCATAAGGGGCTAAGCTCCACCCACTTTCTCCATGTGGCCTCGCTGCATACTGAAGAGGACTGTCGCAAGACCAATATCCAGGGCGGTTTCTTCCCCCCGCCCCCTCATGGTCCTTGGTGGTATAGGGAACCTGTGATTGTTTGTGCACACATTTACCTTCCCATGATGCCAGGGTGGTGAGGCCCCTACCCGATATTCCCCCTGGGAGTGGTACACAGTGGGAGGATCTCATGGTGAGACACTCCCCCTCTGGGTGTCTTGATTGCCTATGACTAGGCGTGACCGCAAGCCTATCTCCACTTAGTTTGAGGCTTTGAAAACAGACCCCTGCTAATCCGTCACTCATGTCAAAACTCACTCTAGGCCGTGTCTCTGCGCTAAAACATGTATACCTAGGTTCATGTGCTCATCAACATGATTAAACATATACAGTCAGGAATTGTAAAGTTTTGCGATTCAAAGAAGTACCACTCGACGAAGTGTTCTGAATTATACACTTGACACAGGGGTTATCATGTTAATGCATTTAATATGACCCCATTCTCATTAAACAAGCTAAAGCAAAAGCAGATATAACACCTATGAACAAGATTCTTTTTTTTTTTTAAACAATTTTTATTAATTTATTTCAATAAACACAAACCAAACTTTCAGTGCATATAATAACATTTTGAATTTGCATCATGCCATCCGTGCCCACTGCTTCTCCCATCCCCCCCCCAGTTCGAGCCTACTCTCCTACATATTCTAATTCTTCTTCTTGCAGTAGGGATTCCTCTCCTGTGGTCTCTTCCGAGTCCTGATCACTTGACCGGTCTTGCGTGGGCCCAAATAATGTGGCTATCAGGTGCTTCCAAGCTATCAAGGTTTCCGCCTCCTCCTCCCCTCCAGAATTACTAGCTTCCTGCCATACTGTTGTTTCAGCCTCTGCCCATTTCTGTAGGTCTTTCCACCATACTTCTATTCTTGGTCTGTGGCATGCCTTCCATCCCATAGCGATTCTATGCTTTGCCTGAATGTATGCCAGGTCTCGTAGTTTACATACATGCTTGTTTTTATGTGGTCTGGTGACCTCCCCCCCCCCCCCCAAAATCAGGCATGCCCACGCTGTTTCCACCACCATCTTAATCCCTTTTTCTTACTGCCTATGTGCTACTTCTCCACAGAATCTCTCAATTTCAGGACATGTCCAAAACAGGTTCACCATTCCAGCGTTTTCCTCGTCACATTTGGGGCATGCTTGTCCTCCTGTATTTTTAAATTTGGCTATCCACTGGGGTGTCATAGGCCCTGTGGGTTAGATATAGTATCCGTTGTAACCTTTCATTCCTTGACACTTTCTTGTGATACCTTTGGGCCCACTCCCACATCCCATCACTCATTGGGGCACCCACCACTTCTTCCCAATCTTGTCTCAGTTGTACCACTTCCTTCCCCACTTCAGACATCAGCTCATATATTCTGGATATCTCATGTCCTCCTTCTGCTATGTCATATTGTATCTATGGTGGCATCCGGTTGATCGCACCTATGAACAAGATTGCCATGTAGGCAAATAGCATGTTTGAATGGGTAAATAGTAGAACAGTTGGCGTTTCGTTTGAAAGCATGGGTAAACTAGATCTCTCATTAAGCCACTACACTATTCACCTTCAGTCTTCAGGCACACAGGAAGCATCCACTGGTCACTCACGTTTAGAGAGAAGTGTACGTCAAATGAAACAGCACCTTCTGGGGTTGACGAGTTCTGCTTAGCTGGGACTTGTTGTCTCACTCATATGCTGCTGCTCTGGACTCCTCTCCAGCCACTCCAGCTTGAAAATGGACTGTCAAGTCTGCTGCTCTTCCCCCTTTCCTTTCTTTTTACCTCCTTGTGATCTACCAAATAACATGGCTGCCCTGCATGTGTGGGTTCGTCATATACGCTGTTTGGAACAGTGAGAGCTAGCGTATCACTTTGCTTGTTCGAGGTAAACTATCTGAAACTACATTAGATGGGTTTTTGCACCTCAAAGAGTGATCTCTGTACCTGTTTAGTAACAAACTGCCTTCACTGTACACTATGGCATCTGTGAAGTTCTGCAATATCACAGCATTGTATGCTTCTACAGGCTTTTAGCGGGCTGACTTATCAAGGGATATCCATCTCACTTGTTACCCAGTGTTTTCCATCGTACCCTATGGGCCTTGACTTTGCCAATGGGAAAGATGCTTCTGTTCACGTCTATCAATTTCCTGTTCTTGAATCCTTATCAGATATAACACTTAGCCGTGTGTGAGGTTAAAAGGCTGCTAGCTGACAGTTTTGTGGTCAGCCTATGTGCCAGAGTAGGAAATGCACCATTTCCTGGTCATTGTCTGAGTTGCAGGGCTTACGAATACGTGTCCCTCAAGTGTGGCACTTTGTATGCATCAATAAATTATATGTTAAAGTGTGGCATATGTTTAAAGAACATCTTTCATGGCTACAGGTCATATAAGATATGAAAAGCAGTGTGCAATTAGTCTTTCATGTCATGGTGACACAGACTACCATCAAGGGAGAACGCAGTACGACACCCCTCACCCAGCATCCTATAAATCCTCCTACCCCATGAATCACATGTCTGTATCTCCCACCTCCCTATATATCTATAAGACTGAATTTCCATTATTCACCGAGATTAGGAGGAGTAGGTGTAATTCAACAAGGACTTCCTTGAGATGTACTGGGACGAGGAGGGGGCGTGGAGCACTGACGAGCATTCTATTTATCAGTGGCCCTTCCGAATCAAAGACAAAGGAAGGACTTCCTCAATTGTTAATCCCTCCCTGTAGGAACCGAGAGCAAGACAGCGGATCAGTGGTGAGAGAGTGAGAGGGTGAGGCTTTACTGCTGCCATTCGACTACTATGGAAGAAGCACACTGGAGGTCAATTAAAGACAGGTATGAGAGGCTGTTGCTGCATTTTTTTCTAATATAGCAAGACAAATAGAAAATATGTGCATGCTGTAAATATTTTTTAAAAAAAGAATCAGATAGGTTCTGAAGAACAATGCTAAATGAGGGCTGGCGCCTACCACATTACTAAGGAAAATGGGGCCTGGGTGCCAACTAAAGAGGATAGAGAAATGATTCACAATATTCACACGTAGACCGTCAGAGGTAGATGGGGCAAATAATTAATTAAAAAAAGGAGTGTTTTCTGCAAACAAGAGGGAAAGACCATGTCTGAGAAATAATGTATAATGAAGAATTTTAAAAAAAGGAGCGATATAGCTTAGAAAAAAAGAGTAGGTCTGAGGAACTCAAAAGGGTAATTAATAGAAGGAGACATGGAAATCCAAAGAGATATGCAATAAACATGCAATTGGAGAACTGTCCATTGATCTATAGTCCCTCCCTATGCTCGTTTATATAGAAAACAAGTGGTGACCAGATGGGAAGCAGAGTCAGAGCTGGTTGCAATCAAGATACCAGCAGTGTAGAGAATTACTGAAAAATACACTGATAACAGGTGGGATGGAGTATGAATGCAAAATCAGTGATGCCAGTATTAAGAGAATTGAACTTTCTACACAAATTAAAAGGGTGAGACGATGGTTGGAAATTTCCAGGCACAAGAACAGTGAATTAAAACCGGACTCTTGTTGTGTTGTTGATCCTTTGTAGATGGTCACAAAAGAGAGTCAAGCAGGGGCAGCGGATTAGTGCCACTGAGCAAACATAACGCCCTGTGAGACAGGAAACAGAAAGAAGCAGAATATCTGAAGGAAGAAAATATAATTGCTAAATAAGTGTATAAATGATGTGGAAGTGCAAATTAGTGATCCCCTGAAGAAATTCCTGAAAAATGGTTCTTAAATACAGTGATTGAGGAATGAAACATGTTGGGTATTGTATGAAATAAAAGTCAAATGTGAGAAGTATAATTGAAAACAAATTTTTTTTAATGCAGGAAGGTGCTGTTTATAGAGAAACGATCACACCACACTAATGTAAACTCGATGAAAACATGAACTTATACATGAACGACCTAGAAGTATGGTAGTTTATGAACAAATGTGATAAATTAAAATCATAGAATTGAAAAAGATTAGTTATGTTAGATGACTGAAGATTTGGCTGAATACCCAAGATAGTGTTATGCTCTGTGAAAAGAAATTGTGAAACACAAATGACATTTGAAAGGAGTCACAATGCAGAGGGATCCACAACACAAGACTGTAGAATATTTTATTTAAAACATAGTCCACACGTGGTCCAACAGTGATGGTCCGGGCAAAAAGCTGGCAGGGCACAGGACCAGATGAGTGCAGGAGCCTGTGCGTTCAAAGGAAGGCACGCCAACTGCAAGGGACCAAGAACTGCGTAGCCCCACAGCACGCCACAGAGCCAGGGAAGCTGTTCAAGACCCGAACATAGAGCGACACGATCCTTAGACCGCCCAGGAGATGCCGGGTCCAACCCTGAAGGTACAGGGGTAACTGGAACTGTTGGTGGGAGCGCAAATTGGTCACAGAGGCAACAGGAGGACCAAAGAAATGTTTCCTATAAACGGGAAAGAGGGACAGTCCCCATTGTATATCAACGGACACTAATAATTCCGCAGCAGGAAGCACAGAGAACCGGGTCTGGGACCTTCAACCAAAAAGTAACATCGTCGCCAGTCATCTTCCTTGCGTCAGTACAAAAGTAATAAGCCAAGTTTACCAGAAGAAAAAGCAAGATAAACATGGGTCTGGAACCCGCACCCACAAAAGAGGAAACATAATTCATCTTCGTGACAATATCTGGCACGAGTGTGAACCAGGTCCGACAAACAAAAACCAGAGGAAAGCTCGGGTCGAAAGACTTGCAACTCCAAAAAGGGAGAATAGCATTAGACATCTTCCTTGTGGCAGTACCCGGGAAGAGAGCAAACCAGTTCTGCCATACTGAATATACGAAGAAATGCCAGGGTAAGGGAGTCATTCCCCTGGCATTGTGAAAATACTGTGAGGAAGACCCCTGGAAAAGGGAGGCATTCTCCAGGATACCAATTGTGAGAAAACTACTATGGGCAATAAGGAATGTTAATGTTTGAACTGGAACTTTACCTTTTGAGTTGGAAGTGAGAACTTTACTGCATTTTAGCATTTCAACCTGGAACTTTGTCTTGTGCCTTGGAAAGGGACTGAGCCCGGGGAGAGGGGGGTTGGGGGGGTAAGGAGTCATTCCCTCAAGTAAAGATCTCACCAAATACGTGGAACTGTGAACCAAATGGACATTCTTCTGCACCAAGAAGGTCCTCTACTTTATTTGTTTATTTAATCAGTGTATGGCACAGAGATAGGTTTTTGACACTGGACTATGGACATCCTGGACATCATTAGTATTTTAGTTGAGGTAGGGAAATCCCTTTAGACCAACAACCATGCGTCCTGTGTGCACCCTTACACAAGATTTTAGAAGACCAGGTTCCGAGATGGAGAGGGGGATACATCCCGACCAAGTGTGCTTTATTGCGCAGAGATAATCATCTCATCATTTGTGACTTTTGCTCATATAATATACATTTCAGACACCATTGAAGAAAAAAGCATTTTAGTTTTCTTAGATGTGGAAAAAGACTTGAATGGCCTTTCTTAATTAGGACTTTGGGTTTCATGACAGTTTTATATCATGGATGAAAACCTCACAGCATGCCACCACATCAAACATCTCAATAAGCAGGCCAGTCTCTTCGGGATTTCCCCTGACCCCTTGTTTTTGCTATAGCTTTAGAGTCACAAGCATATCAAATAAGGGCTGATCCTTTTTATTAAAGTTATTGAATTGTGTAACTTGGAGCGCAAACCTCTATTGTATGCCAGAAATGTCTTCACTTTAGCCCAACACGAGGTGAATACCATCTCATTTGTTGGAAAGGACTAAAGAGTATGGTGTCATCTCCAAATACAAAATAAATTGAAACAAGACCGAGGATCCCTCTTTGGAACATGCCAGCCTCCATTAAACCCCATCCTCTGTCCCACTGGTTCAAACCACATGTTGCCTAACATATCCAAAGATCACATTAAAGAGTGCATTGGGAGCCATGGTTCAGGGTTCGAAATTGGGGGGAGCTTGGAGCTATTTCGCTTCCGGTTATAGCCCTGGAGAGCCTGGTTGGCTTAAACAGTTACCAGGAGCTACATTTGACTCACTGGTTTCCCCTTTGCTCTCGTCATTAGCAATTCACTTTCCCTCGAGGTACATTAATCCGAGATCGGCTCTTCTGTTTACATTGTGAGATGGTTACCATTACAGTGTCATCTTCCACTCAATGAGTTCATTTTTTCATGTTAGTAATTTAACCATTATCTTTAGATTCATACTAACTTAATATTCACTTGGATTGCCAGATCAGGCAATTAAACATTTAAATCACCCCTCAGTTACACATATGCACAGACAACACCATTTCTTAATTGCCAAGAGGCAATTATCATTCGCCAATGGCTACTGGTAAGTCCAAATTCTGATGTCTGACACAAGTCTTCAACCATTTAAACCAATTTTTCATTGCGGTTCTCCTTCCGGGTTAAATTATTGAGCATTCAACCAAGTACTTGTTCCACCCCGCTTCCATGGCCATTACTTTATTCCCTTTTTTACAGTCTATTTTTTCTCCAGAATGGCTGACTGCCATTTCGAAACAAACTGGACACCACATTCAGCATGTATTCAGGCAGAATACAGCTATGTTTTCGAAGGCCATCATTTTTTGTATATGGACTTCATTCTTTGCATGTTAAATGTTCTAGTTATCAACTGAAGACTTTCTAGCATAGGGTCAACTCAATGAGTTTACAAAAGGTGATATTCTTGCAGACATTGGGCATTCTTGTGGGCACCCTGCTGTGGTATTTCCAGGTCTGCTAACCAGAAGCTCTGTTACCTTAACATATTTATCCTCAAGAATTTGCTTGTTTCCCTCCATATTGCCTATTTTTCACACTGTTGTGCCTCAATTGGTGCTTTTCCCTGCTCTCTCTCCAGTACATAACTGTGGCTTCTAAAATGTGCTAAAAGCTTCACATTTTGCACTTCTCTTTAATCAAATAAATATTATCTAATCTCTCACATAAGTCCATTTTTGTGCCATACAGTGCATGTACTTGGTTGATTCACGACAGTCTCGGAAAAAAAGTTGGTTGCGAGAGCCTTGCGTCTGTCGTACGTTCCATCCACGAAGCATTCCCAAGTTCGTCCTAGACATTAAGTGCCTCTGCTCTTTCAAAATCACACCTAAAAATAAAATACGTACAAAGTATATAGTTTCAAAAGGAGGGGCTAGTCTGGTGTCAAATGAGTGAGTTTGATGTGACATGAGGCATCATTTCTAATATTATTGGTAACTATCAATGCCACAGTGCTTTGCCATACAATATCTATCGCCTGGCCCCATGATTTTACTGTGAGAAATGTTTTGAGATGTCAGGGCTCGCAAAATCCCCTTGCTCACTTGCATAGGTGTTATGCTTGATTTGTGCTTGATCCAAAATGGCACGGGTGCGTAATGCATTCTGGGAGCGCTCACAGCCATGT
Source organism: Ambystoma mexicanum (assembly GCF_040938575.1). NCBI lineage: Eukaryota > Metazoa > Chordata > Amphibia > Caudata > Ambystomatidae > Ambystoma > Ambystoma mexicanum. The sequence continues at coordinate 1,027,394,065 of NC_090934.1, forward strand.
TGGATATTTACTTCATACCGCAGTGAAACGCTGCACACATTTTGCTGAAGTGTTAGATTCACAGTGCTGAGACAAACATGCTTTTCCAAACCTGGTATGCGGTCAAGGCCATCTCTGCTGGGAAAGCTAACTTTGTTATGGCTTACTACTGTTCTCCGTGGAGCGTGTTTTTTAGAGAAGGGAGGCCCTGCGCTTCTTGGAGGGAGCTCTCGATTGACCCAGCTGGCAACCGACGGCTGTTCCTCAACTGCGAAAGTGCAAATTCCAGAATGTTCGAGTATTAACTCCCCTTTGTGGCGTGTGTATATATGCGGAAGCCCAGAGGTGGCCAGGTGACACTTCAGCCGGAGAAGGATGCTTACGTCCGGCCTTCCTGTGAGCTATGGTGCTCTCGGCCTGGCTGTTCCCGGGGTCTTCCAGCCGCTTCTGGACGAGATGAGGAATTCTGTTACGCTCCCGGTGATGTATTTCTTTTTGACTTCTTTACTTATTCTGTGATTTATGTCCATATTATCCTTGTGAGTTATTTCTATGTACGCGTAAGCTTTGAATAAATAGCCATAAAGAGCTGATTATCTTCTAAGAGTGCGTGGTTGTGAGTTATTGTGTCTGTCTGTTTATTGTTCAAAGTATTGCTCTATAATTGCATTGGTGATTTATGGTTGTTCCGTGCACTTTTCGGGGGAGAGCAATACAATAGGCAAGGAGATTTTATGAAGGACAAGGACCACTTTCATAGTCCTCGCCCTTCATGGCAAGTACAGGGATGTAGGAAACTAATATTAATGTACTATTCACTGCAAACACGTTCTTTGGGGTAAATAGCAAATATATGTTTCACTGTTCGTGGCTGGCCTCCGGGTGCATGGCGAATGGTGAAAAGCAACTTTTTTGTTGTTGAAAAATTCAGTTTTATTGAAGTTTTAGGTTATGACAACACTAGAACAACAACACAACCACAAAAATATGCTCAAACAAAATCACAACCTTTCCCCCCACTGCTCCCCCCTCCTCCTCCCCCCCTCCCTCTTCCCCGCCATGGATCCTGGAATAACATTTAGAGCAAGGGTCCAACACAGTGTGTTATAATACTCTGAAAACAATGGGTATCCCTCATGTGTGCGCTCAAGACGTAGGGCCCCGCTCTCCGATAATGGGTCCTTAATCTTGCCAAGCCCCTCCATTCCTTGGAGTGGGCTCCTCCGAGGTTAGTAGTCAAGTTCAGTGCTCTGTTTCAAGTGTTCCATAGTCCTCAAACCGCGCTCCCATATTGGTCGAAGGGAAGCCATAACCCCTCAATATTAGTTTCAGATTCATCGATTAGATGGGTCAGGAATTCCATATCATATATTGCGCGGAGTTTAATAACCCATTCCCCCCCCCCCCCCCCCCCCACAACCCCGAGGGTCAGGCGGCCTTCCAATATTAGGCCCAACAACATCTGGAAGCAACCAGCATGACCTGTAGCATGTGATCATGTGTTCTTTTCGGGCCTCCCTCTACTTCAATGCCAAACATGAACCATGGGGATAGGGTCGTATCAATTCCATCCACCTCCTTTATCCAGGACAGAACCTCACTCCAATAGGTTTGTACCACATGACATTTCCACCACATATGCACATAGTCCCCGCCCCTTTCCGTGTAGCATTTCCAGCAGTGCGGGTCATATCTCTTCCTGGCAATCCTCTGTGGGGGGTAATTCCATCTGTGGATCAATATCAATGCCTGGTGGCGATATTGGGGCACAGCTGTTGAGCGTTGGCTTGTCTGCACATTTTGGTCGATCTCCTGTCAGTGATGGGCATACCCAAGTCTTTTCCCCAGTGAACCTTGGCGGGGGTGGACAGCAACAAAAGGCCATAGAGCCTGGATATCACGCCTTTGGTCCTCGTGTATGTGATCAGGAGTTTCTCAAAATCTGTTAAGTCCCTCCTAAGAGTATCCTTCCCCCCCCCTCACACTCCCCCCCATCTGTTTGCAATTAAAAGGGGTCCTTACTGAAAATAACGGAAAGGGGAGAGGCTGTTCAGACCCAAAGACTCTTTCAGCTCTCCTAGGGAAATGAATGTTCAGTCTACCCAAAGCTGGCCTGCCCTGCTAAGACCCTCTTCATACCATTGCAGGAAGGCTAACGGTTTGTCAAGCCATCCATGAGCAGAGGGGCCCAGATACAGTTTAGGGGCAAGGGCCACTTCGTGAGCCATCTAAAGTAACCCCCTTCTTTCCATATGGACCATAGTACCCCCAGGACTGGACGATTCAGGATTCTCCGCGGGATGCGTGCTTTGAGAACCCACAGCCATTTGTCAAGTGTAACTGGGGAGAAAAGCTCATTGTCCATTGCTACACACCGTTTCTTTGGGCCCATCACAAGTGGTCAACCAGGATTCGTAGTTGAGATGCCCTATAATATGTATCCACGTTTGGGAAGTTCTCTCCACCCTCATCTTTGGGCCTTGTCAGTATGTCATAGGCGATTCTGTGGGACTTTTCTGCCCAGAGGTAGTGCAGGAGGGCCCGTCTGACCTCAAGAAGGAATGGCTTAGGTATTTGGGTCGGCAACATTTGGAATAGGTACAAAAATTTGGGGAGGACCACCATTTTAATGGAGTTGAGGCGTGCCATCCATGATAGGCCAGATTTTGCCCATCGTTCTAGGTCTTCTTTGATTGCCGACCACAGAGGTGGGTAGTTGGCGGCAAAAAGATTGGCTAGGTTTAGCGGTACCTGGATCCCCAGATGACAGAATCCCTCTGCCCATTTACAGAACGGGAGGTCCTCAACATATTGCCTCTCCACCTCAGTGAGATACCCTGCCATAAATGCAACCGACTTTCCTTGGTTTACTTTATAGCCCGAGAGGGTCCCATATCATTCCAAACTATTCAGTACCTCTGGGACAGATTGGGATGGGTTGGCAAGATAAAAGCAACACGTCATCAGCAAACAGACTCATCTTACAGTTCATTTCCCCTATCTTGATTTGATATCTTTGATTTTTCCGTTTCCCCTAATCACCATCGCCCTGGGTTCCATCACCAATGCATATATGAATGAGGGGGGGGGGAGGGGGGGACGGGGAATAAAGGGCACCCCTGCCTCGTGCCCCTCTCCAGTGAAAACGTCACTGATTCACAACCGTTGACCAGTACCCTTGCCGAGGGGTTAGAATAGTGGGCAGAGATCCACCCTCGCCACTTTGGCCCCATCCTCAACGGCAACAAAACCCCTTCCATAAAGGACAAACCCACCCTATGGGACGCCGTCTCTGCATCCAGGGATAGGAGAAGCGCGCCCTGCGTTCTGACTTCCCTTAAGCTTAATATGTGTATGGTTTTGTGCATGCTGTCAGCCCCCTGCCTATTTAGCACAAAACCTACTTGGTCCGGGAGGACCAAATCAAGGGACACTGTTCCAGGCGTCTTGCCAAAATCCTGGTAAAGATCTTTGCGTCGACGTTCAAAAGTGAAATGGGCCTATAAGAACCACATTCCACCAGGTCCTTCCCCGGTTTAGGTAGCACCGTGATCATGGCCTGTAGGAATGTCGGTGGGATAGTTTTGGGAGTCCTAATTTGATTAAATAGCTTGGTTAGCGGTTGTATCAAAACTGATTGATATTGTTTAAAGAAGTCAGCCGTGTATCCATCCCCCCTCTGGGGTCTTACCCACCTTGAACCGCTTAATAGCTCCCTCCACCTCCTCCTCTGATATTTCCCCTTTCCAAGGCCTCCCTCTCTGGTTCCGTGAGTTTGGGAAGGGGGTGATTCTCGAAATATCTCATCTGGAGATTCACCTTCCTGTTTGGCATACAGTTCCTTGTAAAACCCTGCAAAAGACTCCGTTATGTGTTCAGTTTTTGTTTGTATGTTGCCCGCCTTCTCCCAGACACCCTCCACCCGTCTCTCTGCTCCATTTCCCCTCAGCCTTTGCCCAATAGGGTCCTGACCTTATCTCCCTTCTCATAATATCTCTGCTTCGTGTACCTCATTTTTTGACCACTTCTCCGATTAAGACTGAGTAAGGCTTGTCTTTTTTCCCCCCTCATTTCACCCAAGATGACTTCACGGTCTACACCCCCACTCTCCCACCTTAGCGAGCCGTGCCCTTATGGCCCGTAGGTCCTCGCAGAGTTTAGATTCTATTAATGCCCTCTTCCGCTTCCTCCTCAAACCCTCTGCGATAAGGAGACCCTGGAAGGTGGCCTTTGCCGCCTCCCAAACTGTGACCATTGGCATTTCTCCTGTATTGTTTGTTGCAAAATAGGCTTCTACTTCTTTCTGTAAGAACTTTTTGAACACCTGGTCTCTCAGGAGGGTGCCGTTACAGCGCCATCTATATGACTTCGGGGTGCCTTGCAGTTGCCAGTCCATGACAAGGAGCTCATGGTCCGACCAAGTGACTGTCTCGACTGACGGGGTCCCAATCTCCCCTCCTCCCTCCTCTGATAACAATAGTAAATCAATTCTAGTGTAAGTTTGACGTGGAGGAGAAAAGAATGTGTACTCCCCCCTACCCCCCCTGGGGGTATGGCAATATTTCCGCCATACATCTACCCAGTAGTATTCTTGTAGGAGATCCCTCATAGTGAGGTTGTCCTTCGTGGGTTTTCTTGACCCTGCCCCTTTTTGCAGACCACCAGTCTAATCGGGGGGTCCATGATAAGGTTAAAATCTCCGCCCAGGACCATCGCTCCTTTCTGCCCATTTATCCATGACCTTGAGTACCTTACGGATAAATGTGATCTGACCAACACTGGGTGCGTACAACATGGCCAGTGCGACTCGCACGCCCTGGGATAGCCCCTTGATCCCAAGAAATCTACCTCTGAACCCTCTTTTTGTCTCAACCTCAGTAAGATGCATCGACTTTCCAAGGAGAATACCCACTCCCTCCTTCTTGGAGGATTTGTGTGAGGCCCAAAAGTTCCTACCTATCTCCTTCCCTTTTATCGTCGACTCGGCCCCCCTCCTGTAATGTGTTTCTTGTAATGCGTTTGTACTGCAGATGATCCTGGAACACCTTCTCAACATTTCACATCTATTACTGCACCTGCACCCCGAACCCCTGGAATGGCTCTACTGTAAAAAACAAGGCACTTGTTTGCAAAGCCGCTGTTAACGATTACCAGCACAGAATGTGCTAGTTATTTTTCTATGAATCAAAACAACTGTTTGCCTTTTACTATAATTTGTTTTCAGATAGAGAGTTATTTTAATTTGGGTAAGTATCCCATTTGAAATTGAGAATTGTACAGGATGTTCCACTGGTGTGTGCAATAGCTCTCACAAAGCATTACATTCCTTCTTGCACCTTCATAGCTTGAAGTGGTCATATAATTATTTCTGGACATTCCGCATTTGGTTCAATTTGCTTATCAAAGATATACTGGCCTTGGAGACACACTGCAATCTGCCCACAAACATCCCTAGACATTTTTACATAGTATGTCCAGCAGCAAGGCAAAATCAGACGACTTTCGTGCACAAAACAAAATGACTCCTTCACACAGTGTACCACTCACATATTGCATAATCATACAGTCATCTTCCCAACATCAATTTGCTTATCAAAGGGTATAAATGCTTCAAATATATGCTATGATCTGCCCGCCCACAGCCAGAGACATCTATACACATAGGTCTAGCTGGGAAAATCCAGATGATTAAAATACACAGAAACAAAATAACAGTCCATCGAGTCTCTGCATACATGTTGCACAACTGGGTCAATACAAGACTGTTCACAATGTCACTTACTAAATTAAGTGACCAGAATGTGTTACAAGGTTGTGGGACCACTGTGGTGCGGTACAAGTCTTTTATGTAGGGATCACCCCTTCCATCACCATCTGATCTTAATTCATTCAATTTATCCAATTGAACACTTTGATGCATTTTTTATCAATAGGTAGAATTACTTAAATGACGTTCCACAATGCGCCCAATCCCAGATCATGTGCCTGGATGGGCAAACGCTCAGGAGTCAAACACACAAAAACCAAAACTACTTCACGTGCAGGGTCTACCCACATTTACCATAATCACTTAAGAGCACCCGGTACGAAATAGCATCACACTTACAACATTTATCATTACTGCACATTCAATTGGGCACACACTGCTAGCCATGCCAATATTTTTCCACAACACCAAGCACTAAAATGTATGAAACTATTTTTCTCATTTAAACTGGGTTAAACTACCAGCCTGATAAAAACTTGGAATAAGAACTCACATCTGCATTTACTTTCCATTAATGTCTGCAGCATTTATTAGTCATTTAGCTCTCTTATTGATTTAATAAAATACTAAGGGTGTTCTAATAGCTTTATAAAACTGCAGCTCGGGCCATACCAGACGTTATGGTCGCTCATACCCTGTCAAAGGCCCTAGCCATACGTTCGGGTCGGTCTTCAGCGCCCATAACGTCTAGTACGGCCCTTGCTGCAGGTCTATAAAGCTCTATTAGCCGGCCACAAAATTTGCACCCATCACCGGCCAAGAATTATTGACTTTTGGTGAGTAAGAAATGGTATACTGTGTGCTTGCAAACAATTGTAGGCATGTGAATTTATATGGCTGGCTATTATTTTGCAACTTGACATTTTTACCCCTGGAATTAGTTTACTTCTTTGCAAAGCTCGAATGAGAATTAACCTATCTAGCATATAAAACCTTGATTTGCCAATTGCATTCTAAATTGAACCTTTTTATATTTCAGAACTTTTGTTTATCAAAATGTCTTCCAAACAATCGGGAAACCAGATCAAAACCCTTTGGATCTTTCACTCTGTTAGGTGTTGGTGCACACAAAAACACAATGAATACAATACAGCAACTGAAATAATGCAACTTTGTATTTTCATTTGGTAGCTTGAGACTGGCACATGTGAAAGGCCAATTGCACAGACCCCTCGTCCAAATACAAAACAAAGACAAGTAGCAAGGGACTGCAATTGATCAATTTTTCATCCGTCACTGAAATTATGCTCAAATTGCTGTGCCTACACGGTCAAATAATTAGCTTGAGTAATTCTACTATGGAAACAATGCTGGTTAAAAAGTGTTATCACTTGCACATTATGTTATGCTAATGCTTTAGATACTCTAATTTTTATTTTACCATAGAGGCAGACCGAAAAACAAAGGCCACATGACTTTATTACCTGTGTAGGGCGTGATTTCTGCCCCCCACTACATGTAGGGCTGTGTGAAGTGGGCATGGAAATCAAAAGTCATATTTTATGAAAAGGGGTGCCCCAGGAGTTTGGTCTAGCACTCGGACAGTCTCCCTGTGTGATCGCAACGCTCGAAATAATTAACAAAATACAGCCAGGAAAATGGTAAAGTTCTTTTACACTCAGAAAGACATCATTCTGAAGCAATATTCAGAAATATGAAACTTAAACTTGAAGGTAGTGAGTTAATATATTTAATATCACATCTATTTCCTACAAGCTCTCATTCTCATTGCAGCTGCTATGGAAGCAACAATTAGAACATAGCACATTGCCATACATATGAAGAGCGCTGTTCTATAAGCTAAGAAAGAGCATGATTTACATTTAATAAACAACAAGTAATCATTTTATGATACCAGCTTGAGTAATATAGAATGTATGTTTATGGTGGACAATAAGCTATGGTATGGTCGGGAGTGGTGTAACATACCAAACGCCTGCAGTCTCACAAAATGCATACATTTCAGCTTCCACATTTAAACGCACGCTGCAGAACTTGCTTTGCTGCATAGGAATTGACCACTGCTTCCTGTCAAATTGGGCCTGCTTGCGCCTCTGCTCTGGGACCTGTGAAGGATGCACCTTCCCAGTCCTGCAGGGTTCGCGTTCTCCTGATGCGCTGTGTTGTGTTACCCCGTCAGCCTGTGCTTTTTATATTAAGAAGGGCCTTAGTCTGCCTATCATGTGTGCATCATTTCCGCCACCTGGAAAGTTAAAATCTAGAGCTTAAAACTGTTACTGTGTTTTGCTTCGCTTTGAACACATGTGCAAACTCGAGAGACAGGTGCTGTCTTTGACCACTGGTTGTTTCCCTTCGAGTGGATGGGCTTCTGCTCGGGGAAAAAGTAAAGCATTTAATTTGCTACTAGACAACTTCAAACTCCATTATAGTAACTGAGCTTTTGAAGAGGTATAGAGCGACACTTTGCTTTCACACACTTAACTGTGTGCATGCATTGGAAGTCTGTTGGTCTATTGGTGCTTCCTATTTTATCAGATCTACTGGTGAAAAAAAAAAAAAAAAAAGAGAGAGAAAGGAATCTCTTGAATTAGCTATTTGTCGTTTGAGACATGAAGCTCACCCTTTGAGGTTAAGGTTTCTTTTGCTGGATAGCTGGAAGCTACCATATCCTGTTCATCGCCTTTTGCTAAAGCCAAGCAACAGGCTATGCGTGTGTTTTGCTAAACCCATGTGTGTTATTTATTCAAGGCACTAAATTCTCTACAGCAAGTGTCTACATAGGTCTCTTGACAGTAGCCCTTGCCATATGTGGAACCGTGTACATTGTATTCAACACACATTAGTGGTCTCTCGCTGTGGCCAATGACTGCGTCATCAGTGAAGTCGCCTGATCTGTGACTGGCTTAGCTCGTTTGTCCATTATTCATAACACACCGACTGCCAAATCAACATTGATTTGATGTTGCAGCAATCAGAAACCATCACTAAACTTATTCAGGAAAGATGCCTATCCGCATTGCTGTAAAATCGAGCTAAAACCACATAGTAAAGATGTGGAAGTTTCTGATTGCTACTCTGCAATGTTTCTTACCCAGCAGACATTCACAGAATTCAATACAGATCAATATCTTTCTCAATCCACGCCATAAAAAGCTCAACCTGGAAGTTCAACAGACCAATTTTCTAATATCACCAAGTGCGTCCTGTGCACCAGAAACATTGCACGTCAAAGCTTCAAAACAGCTTGGGGGAAAAAAAAAAATTATATATTACAAAAAAAACTTTGCTGAGGGGACGTTATGCTTAAGTTGCCTTAACAAAAACATGTACACTTCACTACAAAAATAATTTCCACCTCCCCTTTATGCTTCAAATTAAAACCCGAAAGCCCCTGCAATTCGACAGTTATGGTAAACTAAACCCCCCCCCCCAACCCTGCCACCGCTCCTGAGCACTGCTAACACTAACTCCCAGACCATGAACGATGTCATCTCAAATGTCAATGACGACATCATTGACATCACTTGTTTAGCCCCTTTCTTTTCCTTCCCTGCCATACATATATAAGTACATTCAGTAAAAAAATGTCACTAAAGGAATGTTATACTTCACAGTGCAACCAAAGACCACTGCACATTCCCTCATTATAGTAAGCTAAGCAACCATAACTTGCGCCATCTACGTGCATTGCTAAGACTAACACCCAGGACATCAAATATGAGATCACAAATATCATTGATGACTTCTAATGTACCGTCGTCACCCTCTGATCCTCTACATGTCCGCGAACATGGCGGTAGTTTGCAGCCAGCACATATCACTAACAGGGATTCAGGGGTGGAGACGTAGGTAAATGCGAATGAGCGGAGCTAGGGATTGGTCCATAAAGTTCAGTATGTGTTTCTCACCTCACAGGAGACCACACAGCCATGGCTTCCATGCTCAAACAGATTATCTGGATTTTGGGAGATACATTGGTTGAAGGTGCATGCAGAAAGCTGCAGTTTATCTACAAATCTCGGATTTCCTCATGTGGAAGTGCACTGGCATGGCGTGCGTGGCATGAGATGGCTGGACTTGGTACCTCTCTGTGTTACTTTACTGACAGAGCGTCCTCCAGATATACTGATCATTCATTGCGGAGGAAACAGTTTAGGCCATGTATCTGGAATTTCTTTGCAATTTGCACTGAAGGAAGGACTCGCGAAGCTCATGGACATGTTTACAAATTGTCAAATACTTTTTCTTGTATTGCCCAAAGAGAAATATGGCTGCTTTCTTATGCGTTTGGTCCACAAATGGAGAAAGCGAGACGTGAATAAGGCTATGTGTGCATTTTTAAGAGATGTTGGCATGTCCTCTTTCCACAATGAAACATTTTGTTTTGCAGCACTTTCATTTTCCGCAGAGATGGAGTCTACCTCATATATGCTGGCAATCCAGATTTTTCTTCGCAATGTACAAAATGCATTGCAACCTCTTTTGCAATCACACTGACCTACCTGACATTCCATTTTCACCAGTCCACAGTATTTGACCCACACGACACACCACCAAAAAGCTCTTTTCAGAGCCGCCACCTAGTCCCAACGTACACTTCATTGTGTTTGCTCCGCTTGCAACCTCCTTTTTTCCCCTACGACTGTCCGCAAACTTTTTCAGAACTCCGAGGGGGTCTACGACCGTTACTTCATAGTTCTCTTGTTATACTGAGAAAGGCAGCTCTGAAAAGAGCCTTTTCTGTAATTTTTGTTGTTTTCACCTTTATTGCTTAACAGCACACGGCACACTAGGAAAAGAGGCCAAATGAGGGTAAGGAAGGAACACCAGCCACGGGGATAAAAAAGGGCAAATGAACAGCGAAAGATTTAGGATGAGCTATATTTAGGTAAGGAGCAGATCTTCTGGTGCTCTGTGACTGCAGCCTCAAAAGCACTTCGAAAACTCTCCCCCCTGCAGAGTACTGCATCGCAATACGTGCACACCACTGTCACCTTTGAAAGGTAAGGGTCAACAGCATTGCGAATGGCTTGTGAGGCAGCTGGAGGGAGGCGCCCCCACAGGAGTGTCTTTTGTGGTGGGAGGATCAGACACAGAGGATGCTGTGGAGGAACTCAATCGACTACGCTCTTCACATGGCACCACCTTGCAAATGTCCGCAGTGTGGAACGAAGTGAGGTGTCGCTTCATGGTTGTCGTACCAAAGCTGTACGCACCAAATCTCTCACGACTCAGCACCACATCGCACTGGTTACACTTCACCAGGTCCGCATGTGCTTTTGGTACGTCCCATAAACGGAAAACAACCGCCACACCCACGACTCCCGCCGAGTGCTCCTAGTGCGGAGTTCCTCCACTTCATTCTCTTCCTACTCTTCTTCCTCGCTCTCTACATCCTCACCCATATTTCGAGGGGATTGGGTCCTCCGACGTATTCCATATCTGACAGTAATCACTGCAGCTGTGCTGAAATGGAATGCTCAGCTGTGCTGCAGTGATTACTGTCATAGATATGGAATGCGTCGTCGGACCATCCCATCGAAAGAACGTTACCAGGTAAGAGTAACTTGTTCATCTCTCTGCAGGCCCTTGGGGAGGTGGTGGTGGGTTTGGGGGTGGTGCAGAGGCTAATGATCCAACAGCAGCTATGGAAGCCATACTGATTACTTTCCTTTTGGTCACTACAGCAGTAAAGGCAGCACACCTCAATCTGCTATAGCTAGAAGGACAATGAAGATTCTCTCGGGGGTGTGGCCATTTGTAGGGGTGTGCTTCGTGACCGTCTTCATCCCTACACAGCGGTACAAAAACGTGCGCAAGTGTCCTACGGACAGTGTTCGGGTTCTGAAAGTAATTCAAAGTGCGACACAAGTGAGACGGACAGTTGGGGACAGGCGCGATGTTCGCTATATTTTGTGTTTGTACTGTGCATGTGCACGCATGTTATGTTCACTGTACGGACAGTTCCAGTGTCCTTAGGACAACTCCATTTTGTTTGCCTATGTACTTGCTGCCCACCGCGCCTGTTATACGGACGGCACCATTTTGGCTGCGCCCGATACGGACAGCTATACTGTCCTTCTCACACTCCCATTTTGCTAATTTACACCCATTCTGGACATTTGGTGTGTTCCACAAACATGTATCATCTTGCTTCCAAGCGGTACAGTGAGGTATAATATTCTTTGGACACCCCTTTCTGTTTATGTACGCACAATTTCAACAGATGGTGCAGTCAAACGTCAATTCCATCTTACGACATTAATAAGGGTAGGTGTACTGCCTTTACAGCACCCACATTCCATTCCTTGCGGACAAGAAGAAATGGACCATATTCAGAAAAAGTATTTTGGAAGTGAGAGCCACTTACAAAATGCAACAGTTTTAGAACATAGTAGCAACAATTCTGCACACAGCAACCTTCTATTACACACATACAGAAAAGAAATAGCAAAATTTAAAAGGTCATCGGCTGACGTACCAAACCATCTGTGTGTGTGTTGCCACAGAACGTTTTACAAAAGGAACACAAAAAATGCAGACATATCATACAAAATAGAAGACAATGAAGACTCTAAATGGTTTGAATTAGCTTTGTACCTTTTAGCTGAAAACAAATATGAACTAACTGAACGCCTAATATGTTGCAGTTACTGTACTGCAAAATTAAGACAACACTCCTGCACGTACTATTACAAATAATTTGGAATTGTTTCCATTACTAAAAATCCTGCAACAGCTCAATTTGTATGAGAGCATAATAATTCAAACAGTTCACCCATTTCAAGCAATTATACGCCTTCATCCAAAAACAGGAAAATGACCTTCCTGTGAATTGGTGAAAGGCATTTGTGGCAAAGTAGTTTATCTGCCAATAGATCTAACGTGGAAAATGTACTCACTCTAGGAGTGGAACGTTCAATAGAGCATTCTTTAATAGTCTTGGTAAATGGAGTACCAACTAAGGACAAAAATAATTTGGAAACATTTAGTGAACTTACACAAAGTTAGACAAGCACTGCAATATCTAAAAGACAACAATGAGTACTACAAGGAAATAAATATTGATGAAAGTTTAAGGGAAACAACTGAAATAATTCAAGAGCCATCTGAAACTGGACAATTCGAACTTCTGGATCCAGCTACAGTATCCACTCTTTTGGACCAGTACACAATTCATCCATTGCATTCCAATGAAAGCATAGATGATGCACTAGAAACGTACCAAATGCGACAAACCAAAGGGTCACCAATGAGTATTTGGGGAAAAAAGTATAGAAGCACGTGCTTTTCCACTGCTATTTCCTACTGGCAAAGGTGGAAGATATGATGATCGACCCACTCAGATTGGGGCATCAGAATACCGCTCATTACGAATGTATTCCAAGATCCGCATTTTGTCTAAATCTGGGAATACATATTCCACCTACTCTATGAAAGTGAATTAGCAACACTATGTTATGGAGTTGCACACATTCTTAAATCGGGAACCCACTTTCCCGATATGTCAGCTACACAGTTAATGCAAAAAGTACAGGAAAAAGATGAGGTTTTACAATCAAGTATAACAAATTTGTTTGCAAACATGCGTGGTACAAAGGAATACTGGTTCAGACGGCACGGAGACGTGCGTTGTATGATCAGAAACCTTGGACCACCAACTTGGTTTGTTACGCTGAGTTGTGAAGAATATGCATGGGAAGATTTACATGAGTTCCTGCGCATAGCAAACAGCAACAGATATATTAACACCTGGAGAACTTTGCTCTCTAGATTCAGTTAATGTCTCAAGATATTTCCATCATTGTTTCATTGTCATGCTACACTTTATTTGCAATAACACTGTTCCTCCCCTTGGAGAAGTGCAGCACTTCTTTTGGAGAAAAGAATATCAAGCGAGAGGAGCACCACATATTCACATGCTGGTATGGATCAAAAGGTGCACCGAAATTTGGGCACGACAGTGATAGCACTGTTTGGCAGTTTATCCAAAAATATGTCGCATGTGAAATCCCTTCACAACAGACACAGTGAGCTGCATGGGCAGATTTTACAATTTCAAAGACACAAATGTGGCAAATATTGTTGCCGCAAATACAAAAACAAGGTAAATACTACACCAAATGCTGCTTTAGTTTCCCTAGACCAGTTACAGAAACAGGTGACGTAAACAACTTCATGTCTTCAGTTCGACATAGTTTTAAATGTAAATCACCTAAAACACATATTACATAAAAAGGGAAGAATCAAAATATATCAATGATTACAATGCAATCATTGGCCTCTTATGGAATGTAAACATAGATGTGCAGTACATTGTAGACAATTCAACTGCTGTTGCACGATATGTTACAGCCTACTTAACAAAAGCAGAAAAAAACAGAGCTTCAAGACCTCTGGGATGACCTAGCATCAGACAAAACACCATCACAGAAATTGTACGGCATAGGCATAAAAATGCTCTCTCAGAGAATGTGGGGCCTATGAAGCAGCAGATCGTTTAACCAGCATTGCTTTGTATGGAAAAAAATCAGACAACATAGTATGGCTCAGTCTTGGTCCTGCAAAATCTTGAAAGAAATAGTGCTAAAATCATATGATGACATAGAAACAATTGCCAGAAATGATCCCAACAGCCAAGACATTCTAAAAAACGATTTACTGGACACATACTATCCGAACAGGAGTACCACTCTGGAAAGCATGCGTCTATATCACATAGCTCAAAACTTTGCTGTCATGATGCCTACCCCCGGGCATCCGGATCTAGTCCATCAGCCCCGGGAGCAGGCATCCAGATACTTGTTAAAACCCCAGCAGCCCCGGCTGGGGCTGTTTGGGTTCATTCCTGGCACCGTAGGCGCCAGGCTCATAGACATTACTTACCTCATGCAGACCATGCTGCAAATGAATCCAAGCCAACGTGAGGCCTGGATGGGACTATTTTATTACAGGGACTATTTTTTTACTCGGGTGTGGTTCTGGGGAACTTCTTACCTGGAACTACTTTGGAGGCTATTTAAATCACGCCCGAACAGCAGCACACGCTTCACGTTATTCTGCATCCTGCAGCGTAACGCTCACCGTGCCTGCCAGTCAGCATCCATTCTTCTGCCACGCCCGCCTCGAATCCGGAGCTCCTAGAAAAAGGGGAAAGAAGGAGAAAAGGTTAGATCACAGACATTATTTTAATTCCTTACCTGATTCCGGATCCAGCACGTCTCCGAGCCTGGAAAGGACATTATTACAGCACGTGTCGCATCATCAGCAGCAGCGCCGCGTCATACTCACCAGTCCACAGCATCTTTCGACTCAACGCTGCCTCCATCATATTCTTCGTCGAACTCCAGCACCTGGGGGAAAACAAACGAAACAACAAGGTGAGCCAAGAGAGCCGACAAATACAGCTTTTCCAGGTCCGATCGACGCCCCTGTGGGAACTAGGTGAGTGTAACATTTGCATACAAAAATAATGTAAACCTGATGAAAGCAAACGTAGATATAGAGTGACCGATTGTGAAGGGAGCTTAGTGAAACTTACCAAACGAAGCTTAATTAATCATGTCAGATTGTCATTAAAAACTACTCAACAGAATGAACAATATCACATGTCTCTGTTACAACTTTTCAAACCATGGAGAAAAGAGGAAGACATACTCGATAGTTATGACTGCTATGAAGATGCTTTCAAAGCAAATGAAAGCACTATCACCGATGTGAACTTCACACAGTACAAAACAATGTTACACAAGGAGCAGCAACAGGAAGAACTTCAGGCCCAACTAGATAAGGACTCTTCCGACAGTAGTCAACCTTCTGTAACAGGAAGTCTAGAACCACTAGGACAACCACTAATAGCAAATGAGGCTGAAGTAGCTATGGCAGAAGTAGAAAACACCATGTATCAGTATCAAGAAGATACAGAAGACTTACTGTACAACAAGCAAAACTCAACAACGATCAGCGCACCATTTTTGAAGACGTAATTAAACAAATTGTACATGGTGTACAACCCAAAAATAAAGAATGTACCTGCATAAATTACAAACCTATACTGCTGTATGTCAGTGGTGAAGCTGGATCAGGGAAAACATTCTTAATCAAAATCATCAGCAAGTTCCTTCAACAATTGACAAACAACAAACTGTCAGCTGTTGTAACGGCCCCCACAGGTTTAGCTGCCTACAACATGGGCGGTGTGACTTTACACCGATTACTACTGCTTCCAGTAGAGCATCAATATAAATAAGACTACTACAAACTTTCTGCAGAAGCTGCAATGGAATTACGCAGAGTATTGAAACAAATGAAAATGCTACTAATAGATGAAGTGAGCATGGTCTCCAACCTAACGTTGGCTTTGATTCATCTCAGATTGCAAGAAGTAGTTAAAAATAAAAACGAAGAACTCTTGCAGGGAAACACATTATCATTTTTGGAGATGATCCACAATTGACACCAGTGAAAGGTGAACCGATTTTTCAAACCTTAGGCCACAAACTCTGCCAGAAAACTGTTGGTAGCATAGGTAATGTTAACCTTTGGCAACATTTCCAATACAGGGAATTACCTGACAACATGCAGCAATCTGCAGATCTGATTTATGCCAATTAGAGTTGGTGTATTATCGCAAGAAGCACAAGTTGTATTGAAAAACCGGCATATATATGCACTTTATGGCGATAATGCATGTGCAACTGATGTTATGGAACAAACAGCGCACAACAATGTCAATTGTATGGCCCTAATGCCAACTCTTGCAAGCTGTTTCAAATTCAATGAAACAATGTGAAAGAAAGAAATGCAACCAATAATAGAAATTAGCGCCACAGACAAACTAGACTTACATGGTATGACAGTACCCATGTGTGAGCAAGCGACAAGACTAAATAGTTTAGAAAATTCAATCTCCAACACAGCTGGGTTGGAAAAAATATTGAAATTATCCTTAAATTGTCGAGTAATGCTTAAACGTAACCTTGACGTAGAGCAAGGGCTAGTTAATTGAGCACTGGGCATAGTTGTTGGCTTTCAATCATACCCACGTGATAGCAACATTCAGTTTGTAAATATTCGCTTTGATAAAGTTTCAGAAGTGAAAAGGATAGGACGCTCAATTGTTCGATTCCTTCTCTTCAAAGACATGTATGTATGTAGAGAGCAATTTTCTCTAACTCTTGCATATGCAGTTACCATTCATAAATCCCAAGGTCTTACCCTAGACAAAGCATTGATAGAAATAGGAAACAGTGTTTAAGGAAGGTATGAGCTACGTAGCATTATCATGCTTACGTACACTTTGACGGTCTATTGCTAATGAACTTTGATTCAAGTAAAGTCAAAGCTGATATTCCTTGCATTCTAGTATACAATAGATTGCGTTCACTGTACACCCCTCATGTGGAACAATACCCTGTTCCAGATAAAGTGAAACGTGGTAAAAGAAACAGAAATGCAACAGAACTCAACAGCAAATTCCGCAAAGAGTTACTGACTGGATTCACACACGGTCAAGTGTCACTTGCAAAGAAAACCTTTACAACTGTAGGAATAATCTACCATGCAGGAGCTACAACCAATGCAGGTCACTACACTGCGTACATTAAAAAGAATTCTGGATGGTTTGAATGTAATGATAGCACCAATACTCTAAAGCAGAGATTGCCAGCTAACCTAACAAATGCTTATTTAATGTTCTTAAAGCCAAAATGTATGAAATAATGTGTACTTCAAGATTGTCAACAAATTATGTGAAAGACTACAAACAGTTGAAATACGCCCACAGGTATCCAACTACCCCAACAGGATGGAAGAATGACACAAATAAATAATTATCACAAATCGTTGGAAACAAATGCACAGGTAGAATACGCCTACAGGTATCTTACTGTTAAAAAGGGGCAGGAAGGCAACATACATAACATTTATCAGAAAGATGAAGGAAACACTCAAAGGAAACAAGGAAGTAGTTAGTACCATAGGAAACTAATGTTTTTTAATCCAACAAGAATTTTTTTTCCCCCAGACCCAAGGATTAGAAAAGCAAACACAGAAACTGGGCGCAATGCACAGTACATTGGTTTGCAAACTAAATATGACTGTAAAAAATAAATAATGTTAACTGTCTATTATGCAATCTAGCAAATTTTCAAAAAATGAAAACACTAACACACCTTTTTCTTTCATCACAGAATTGGAAAAAGTGATACTTCCGCCAAGTACGGTAGCCACTTAAAAAATGGATGTGGATTCTGAACAAAGTAAGGAGGCAGTCATTTTCTACACATGAGAATCTACATATCTAATCTATGGTACTAATATGCTGCAGTGCCTGTAGGCTGGCCCTTGCATCTTCGGCGAGTAACCTACGCGTAACCTACCACCTACGCCTTACAACCAAGGTACAAGGAGTATAGTTCCTATCCACAACCATCGCTGCATATCAAAACCATGGTCCTTGTAAATTAGCTACTTATAAATTTACTTTTCGGACCATCGTCTGCAGCCATGAAGCTAAGACACTAGGGCGTCAACACAACTTGCGCATTAGACCACACCCATATTGACTTGTAACCCCACTGCTTAGGACTTCAGTCTTGGGTGCATGGGCTTTGGCCATGCACCCAAAAGTGCAGGGTCTCTCCACAAACACCTCAGTGATGTGTTGTAGTGGGGGTTATTCTATAGGTGTGTTATCCTTCAGTGCTTCTGCCCAGAGGCTTCACTCCTTGCTGTATGTCTGTAGATCTTACATGGGATGGGTGTGCAGTGGCTTCTACGTCTAGTACTTATAACTTTGTTCTTGGGTGCATGGCTAAAGACCATGCACCCAAGACTGCACGCACTCCCCACAACTTGACAATCAAACCACAACACTACGGGCGTTTGCATTGGTGGCACATGTGGCGGTGGTTGTGGCCAGGGCCTACAGTCTTGTAAGTAAGGCCTTCGGCCGACGGCCATGCATCCAAGACTCTAGGCCCTGGCCACAACCACTGTAGCATTTGACAACCATGGTGGTGTACTAATGAATATAATAATAGCCATCGGAAAAAATAATGCATTCACGGCATGTTGTCAATTTCAATGTTGCCTACCAATACGCGTGTGCTTTCAACAGTTACAAGTTTCCTTCCACTGCATGGACTGAAGTGCTATCGTTATTGCACCCCACATTTACTGTGCGTTCAAGGTGTCCATAGAAATTACACCATGAAGACCGACCCCCAGAATAAATGCATTGATCACCCATGTTTTACTGTATGAACCTTTCCCAATGCTGTGTGACACAGCAAAAGAGTTTCATGAATAGAGCATGTGTACACTGGTTGTTGCTCTGCTTTCGGCGGATCCAAGATGTCGGTCGCATCCAAACAATCTGACGCAGAACACGTCTCGCAGCAGCCAATGGGCAGAGACGTTGCATGTCCGCGGTCATGACGCCAGCCCCTTAGCCAATCGGTATCTTGTTAGTGGACTGAACAGGGAAGTGTGACCGTGGAGCGGACATAGATATCAAATTTTTTCAGACCTACTTTTTGATAATTATAAAGAAAAATACTGCACGGCTGGTCACCAAATTTACAAAAGCACGCTTTCTGGACCAAGCCCCTGTAACTGCCGCATATTTCGCCAAAATCCGTCCAGCGGTTTGACCTGTAGCCGTGCGCAAAGATTTTCCCCCATTCAGTCTATGGGGAAAAAAAAAAAGACGTTTTGGGACCCCCTATAACTTTTGCCCCCCTGCACCAAACTTTGCAAGAAAATTCAGAATGGCCCATATACTTTTTTGCAAAGTTTGGTGAGGATTCATCCAGGAGGAGCGAAGTTATAAGCCGCCCAAAAAGTGCTCTTCCTATGGAAACAGCAACTTAACCATAACTACACGGTGTCATAATTCCTGCCCCTCATGTCCCCAGCCCTCCAAGATGTCAGGCTGGAGCCAGGCCACGATCACCTACATGGCCCTCAAGGGCCTCTCCATCCCTCCAAAGACCCACTTGGAGTCAGACTTGGCGCTTGTGGCACCAGACTCACTCACTCACTCACTCCCATAGGATAACATTGGGGATTGGACTTGTATTGCATTGATGGGGTCAAGATGGATGCCCCCACATATTTCGGTTCCCAGAACTGCATGTGCGGTCCAGTCTTTTGGGTGTGGTTCAGCCCAGAGACACCTGGGATACCCAGAGACTATTTAAGCCACACCCAGGCTGAGAAACATGCTTTGTGTTTTCTGCACCTGCAGCGTGACACTCACCGTGTTCGGATCGGTCTCCAGTAGGCCTGCATCTTTCTTCTGCGCTCAGCTCCTGCAAGAACAAGAAACAGCCTTACCTTGCAGCGCTTCTGCCCATCATTCATCGCTCCTTCTGTTCTGCGGGCATCTTCGGCGGTGTCATTCCCATCCCGGGACGCTGCTTCCTAAGGAAAAGGGAAAAGAACAGAAAAAATGCATTAGTAAGCATTCTGCAAATCTTTGCTTATTTTTAAATACTGTACAAGCTTCAAACGCTTACCTGAATCCCAGCCGCTCTGGGGGAACTCTCGGATCTTCTCATCCATCTGCACAAGGGAAAAAACACTCCCATGTTAGCCTGGAAACATCTAGAGGCGCCACATACCGCGCTTACCCACCGCATTTGTTCTTCATAACCGGCATCCACGCTGAAAACGTTGCGGCACCTAAAAGACACAGAAAAAGAACTCAGTTCAATATTCTGAATTCCATTACCAAATTAACGCAACTATTTCTGGCTCGATAGGTCATCACGTTCCGAGGGTAATGAATCTTTTCGTTTTTTTGAGCATTACGCTTTGTGGTGTTCTAACATGTCAAAGCTGAAACATGAACAACTGATTAATTTCTATCGCAAAAATTTGTAAAGGACAGGTACTGCACCCTTATGACATCAAATGTAATTTTGCTACAATTTGAAGAGGACCGTTTAATCAGTTGATTTGAATCAGGTTCCACGTTTAACAAAAATACTTCTTTCTTCTGTATTATCTTTCAATAATGCTTTAATTCCACATATCTATATTTTGACAGAAATGGCACGAAAAAAAATCACAACAAAACATTAAAAGCTGAAACATGATCAACATTCTGAAGAAGGAAGATCAAGACTATGAAGCTGAGAGAATTCAACATGTTTTCAGAAAGCAGTGAAAGTGCTCAAGAACCTGAAGCAAGACTTACTAATCAGAGAATTTGTGCTGCTGAACAACAAAGGAATGACACTGCTGAAGAAACTGAAGTGAGAGTTACTGATAAGAGATTAAAACTTGAAAACATAGTTAAGATAGTTTTAGCTAAAGAACTTGATCCCAGACTACAGTAGGTCTAGGTTAGATGTAATACGTAACATTTTTGAAATAGAAGAAAGTAAACTGCCCAGCAAGGGCCAGTTGTGGAAATCCAAATATTTAGGGTTTGAGGGATGCCTGCTAATATTTTAAAGATGTTGAAATGCAGCAGGCTAACTGGCAGTAAAGCGTGCAGCAAACCATGGGTTGATTTTCAAAAACATGCCATCGGAACCATCTTAATCTTCACAAGTACTTTGCATTATTAACATTGCAGTATTTCTTGGTCTGATCAGTCTCTTGCTGGCCAAAGTGCAGTGGCCCATCATTCACCAAATGTCTTGATTTTGGGACGGTTTGTCAAAACTCCTACTTCAACACCTCTTGCCTGCAATAGGTGATGCATGGCGACAAGTGCAGATATTTTTATTTTATTTGATTTTTTGTTTAGTGCTGGCCCTACCCAGCGAGTCAGAGCGCCTTAACATGGTGCAAAGTTTGAAAAGGTGGGAGGAGAAAAAGGTAGCTACAAAAGGTTTTCAAGAAAGGATAGGAAGATTAGCAGGTGATAGCAGTGCATATGTGAAGAGGTATTGCATTCCATACCCTGGACGCTCAGTTGGCAAATGCTTGCTTTTGTGCGCATGTGTGTTTGCAGAGGAATGTGTAGAAGTTGTTGGCTGGCTCGTCTGGCGTTTGTGTGGGTGGTGGGCTAGAATTTGCCATGAAGGTAAGGTGGAGTTTTGAGGTGCATAACTTTGAATAAAAAGCAGTCCTTTGAAGGCAATTCTCTGGGATATGGGGAGACCGTGGAGTTGGGCAAGAGCAGGGGTGATGTGTGACTGTTTGGGTAGGTGAAGGACGAGTCTGTCTGCTGCATTTTGTATGACTTGCTGGGGCAAGGGTCATGTTGGGGAGTCCAATGACTAGAGCATTTGCAAGTCCAGCTTAGAGAGAACCAATGCTTGGTCAGCAGTGTGGAAGTCGTCAGGACGAAGGATAAATCAGATTGTGCGCAGGAGGTGTAGTTGTAGATTACATGTTTTGGTTACATTGGCTATGTGGTGTGTGAAGGAACGGTGGGTGGAGTTGGGGGAGAAGAGGGGACAGGTTGATGGTGAACCCAAGGACTTACACACGTGTGTTGAGGGATATTCCGTGGCGAGTTCTTAGATCCCAGTGGTGGGGTTGTGCCTGGAGAGGAACATGAGGCGGTATTCTGTTTCAGAAGGGTTGAGTTTGAGAAGTGGGTGGCCACTCAGTTGGTGATGGTGGAGAGACAGGCGTTGCTGGCGTGGAGTTGTGAAGGTGATGACATTTGAAGTATATATATTTGTGGGTCATCTGCATATTGGTGGAAATGGACGTTGTGTTGGCCAAACATCTGTGCAAAGAATTCAACATATAAATTGAAGAGGAGTGGAGATGGAGCCTTGCGGGACCCCATACTTGGCAGGGGTTGGTGTCTGACTGATAACGGGGCATGGAGACAGTGTGTCCCGTCGGTGAGAAAGGAGATGAACCAGTCAAGCAGGTGCCGGAGACATTCATCCTGTGGGCTAGGAGGTCTAGTAGAGTTGTGTTGTCAATGGAGTCGAAGGCTGCAGAGGTTGTCGACTAGTGTTCTGTGTCCTTTGTGAGTCGGTGGAGGTCATCAAGCATGTGAAGAGCAGCAGTTCCAGTGCTGTGTCCAGATCGAATTCCAGATTGGAATGGATGGAGTAGGAGGTTTGTGGTGATGTGTTGTTACAGTTGGGTAGTGATAGATGGCTCTGGACAATGCACTGGCAGGAAAAAGCGTTTAGTTGTCACGTGATGGTTAGTAAAACAGCACTGGATAAAATGCAAAATACTTATTTACAGGATATGTGCACTTGAAAAATTGTTATCTCTGTGGTGGTACAGGTCACTCAATGTACTTCCTCTGTTGTGATGGACAAGCATTGTTTTATAAACTAAGTGAAACCTTTAGCCGCGGACACGCGAGCGTAGCTTAAGTCGTGTAAGAGAGATTCTCACAGATCAGACATCAACTCGACGTCTGGCAAGTGCCCAAGTCTGTGGTCAAGAAAATACTGTTGGGGGGAAAAAAAAAAAAAAGGGTTGTGAAGAATTAATAAATTGTTCAGTGTCGATAAGTAATTATCTCTGGTGGAGTTCTTGTAGAAGTGATCAATCCGAACAAATACTGTTAAAAAAAATTAGCTATTGCCTCAGGACAACACTTCCAACACTGAGCAAGAAACAGAAGAGGAGTAAAGAATGGCTGGAGCCTGGGTCGCCACCGAACAGCCCTTACGAAGATTATATGCGACAAAGGGCTGACCATAGATTAGAAGCAACTCACAGAACATTGCAGCACAGGGGATTTAGTGGTGTTCCATAAAATGCGACTCAAATGACGTCCAAAAATATTGCAGATCAGCATGGACGCCATGGGGGCAAGGACGAGCTTAGCACGCAACAAAAAAGTGGTTAAGCAACAGGCAAACCCGAGTGCAATGGGAAACAAAGATAGTAAAGAATGACGCTATGGATTGGCCTTCACCAAATGAAAGTGAGGGTATCCGAGACAAGTTTAAAAAAGTGAATTTGTAATTTGTTTATGAACTTAAAAACAAACATTACATAGAAAGAATGACCTTAACCCCTTAAATGCCAAGGACGAGCCATCTTGTCCTTGACATTACATTCGTAGTGCCAAGGACGAGATAGCAGATCCTTTTTGGCATTCTGTTTTGTGTGATCCCTGCAAAGCAAGGATCGCACAAAACTGTAATCCAACCCCCGGGCTATGTGAGGAGAAGGTTCCTACTCACGGCCCCACGGGTTGGATTTCTGTTAGTTGAAACAAAGTAAATTTCACTGCGCCATCCATTTCAGCTACCGCGGTGAAAACAGAATGCAAGTTTCCTTCTTTTTCTCCCTCTATCTGAGGCAGTATTGTGCCATTCAGATTGAGGTAGATGATGTTGGAAAGGGGGAAGACGCTCCCCTTTACAACATCTTTTTTGAAGCTTTGCTGGGCATAGATTGGGCACAGAATGCTCGATCCGTGCCCAGCAATGCCACTAGACCGCTAGGGATCTTTTTTGTGACATGGGGAAGAGGGGGCTGCTTAAAGTAAGCAGCCATCTCCCCCCCCCCCCGGTCCCCAACGCATGGGGGCAGATGCGTGTCCTCCCTGGGGGCAAAAAAAACACAACAAACAAATGTTTTGGGTGGGGGTGGGCCCACTAGACCACCGGCATTTTCGTGCCTTGAAAGGGGTGGTGGCCCTCTACCCCCACCGTAAGTGGATGGGGGGTGCATCTCGTGTAGCCCGCCCTGGGGGCAGATTTCTGCCCCTAGGAAGGGGTACGAGATACCCCCTATCCATTTGGGATGGGGAGAGGCCACTGGAATATTGGCACAGGCCCCCCCCCTCAAAAACCCCCAAGCCTGGGGCAGTACGTTTTGCCCCCCAGGGGCAGATGGGCGCACACACACACGTGCCCATCTGTCCCTAGGAAAGGGGCAAAACAAAAATCAAAAACATTGTAAATTGTTTTGGGTGGGTGTGGGGGTCACTAAACCACCATCGATGTTTATAGTGGAAAGGGGGGCGTCTTCTTTTCGGAAGTGCACAGGGTTTTCCGTTTTCCTCAGTGGCTTCGACACCCTAGGCCCAAATCTGCAGGTTGTCCACATGAGCAAAATCTGTTCTGCCGAAAAGCTTGGGGTTACCAGTGGTTTAGCCTTTTCCCTTTGCACCTGCACCCACACATGTGAGGTAACGTTTTTGTCGGGACAACTGTGGGAATGCGGGAAGGTACATTTGTTGTGTTTGCATGGTTTTCATAACGTTTCTACACATTTGCTGCCAGCCTTTGTGACACAACCCTTTAATTTCCTAAATGTGACCTACATTTAGTCACTGCTTTAGGCACTATACACTTTTGTAACCTGGACAGTTCTCCTACCCTTCAAAAGGTCTTCCTGTGCTCTTTCAAAAAATGTATGGTTGCCCTGCCTCACCACATTTGTTTTCCTTATTTACGCATGCTAAGTACGTCTGTTGAGGCTGTAAGCATAAAAATCCTGTGTACCATTGCTCCGTTTTTGGCTTGTGGCATTGCTTGTTTTGTGAAACATTACGAAAAATTTGTGATTTCCTAACGGGAAGAGTCGGGGGAACGTAGCAGAGCATTGTTTTTCTAAAAATTCACAGAAGCCATTGCCTTACCGGGCCAACCATGTCCACCACATACCTTTTTTTTCCTGTCATTTTCCTGATTTTTCCCCAAACTATGGAAATTTTCCCTACATAGTTGTTGCCTGACCTGCGCAAATCACCCCTTCTTGAACATGGAATATTGTCTACTTTTCAGAAATGTATGCCTTTTTGTTTTCCCATTCAGCTTTCCTACCCTTTTCTTCCGTTCTGTCCACGCTGTGCTATTGGGGAAAAAAAAGGCAAAATAGCCTACCTCTCACAAAACCGCTGTTAGCCATATCAAACTATGTATTTTTGGTTTCCACTCAACCTGTTCTTGAAAGCCTAGAAATTGGGGAATTCAGCACAACAAAACATCTGTCCCTAGCACTTAAAGGAAAAAACCCACAGGCTTCTTTCTGCATTATTTTTTATTGGCACTTTCTGAAAAACAAAACCATTTTCTACCTTTTGTTGTTTTCTCTCACCCCCCTACAGCAAACTAGGATTCATTGGTGGCGTTACGACCGATCTCATGTAACAAAAAAGTTACAAGGGATGGCGACATACCAAAATGACAAAAATAACGCCTAGGCGGTGGCGGTGAGGGGGGGGGGGGGGGGCGGGGGGGGGGGGGGGTGGAGGTTTGGTAGGGGGTGAAGAACCCATGGCAGTTAAGGGGTAAAAGTTCACGGTTATCAAACCTAGCAATTAATATCTTGAGTGCTCTTCTTAGATTGTGAATGTTATGGTCACAATTTAAGACCTATTTGATCAACCAATCAGACAAGGATTTCTGAGTGGATTGCAAAAGATTCTGCATTCACTTAACCCAACTGGTATATTGAAAGCATTTAGAGCATTAGGTGACAAAGTAAGCATTTAACGCATTAACGCGGGTTACAAAAGTACCAAAAAAAATAAACCATTACATTGATACATCTAAAATCAAACATTAAAATGACAAAACCTATACATTACTTAATACAGCAGTTATACATTCAGTAAGCTGAAACATTGCTGAGTGTATTTAAATAATTCCCTTAATTAAAGCCACATTTATGACAAGAAACCAGAATTCGAAATTGCTGGGAGTTCCTTAGATCTTGCTTCTATCCCTATAGAGCCTGGCTAACTTAGCACCAACATCTATCAGGAGCTACTTGTGGTCCAAGAGGC
The DNA here is from genome assembly GCF_040938575.1 of Ambystoma mexicanum. NCBI lineage: Eukaryota > Metazoa > Chordata > Amphibia > Caudata > Ambystomatidae > Ambystoma > Ambystoma mexicanum. The sequence goes on from NC_090934.1 coordinate 1,027,420,458, forward strand.
CAACTGCTTAGATTTTTGGCATGCTATGTACAAGCTCCTGGTTCTCGAAGGGTAGCTTCTGCCTAGTAGGCAAAGCCGGATACCCAGGAGTTTGTTTCAGCTCCTGAAATCTGAATTGACACCATTATAGGGGAGATTTGAAAACCATTTAAGATCTGCCACCAAAAAAACAAATCTGTTTTTTTAGAATCTTAAATCACTCACAAAACTACCAAACTCTTGAACACACAGAATCCAAATAGTCACAGTAAGTCTTTAGTTGGTTCAAAATGGCAATTTCAATTCCTCCCTTGTGTACACAACCTTTCTGGGAAGTCACGTACAGGCATCGTTAACCGTTATGACATAGTACACAATTTGTTTCTCAGATCGGGCTGTTCATGAAATCAGGTAAAATCTTTAGATACTGTATTAATTTATTGTTCCCCGTCAAATATTTTCTGGCCGCCTTTTTACATTCATTTAAGATGTTCCAAGGTTGCACCAATTTCCAAAAGCCAATTCTTAGTTACACGGGCAAAGGAAGTCAAAGCTATGCAGTTCTTTATAAGAAGAAAATAGTGAGTTGCACGGAAAGTGTTCTTTTCTTGAGAGTATAAATGTAATTTTCTTAGCACAAATACAGTTGAAAGAGACGATTCAATGCAATCCTTACTACTCCAACGACACATTTCCCTTTACCAAGGTTAATAAACCATTTTACATAATATGATCATCAAAACCATTTAACGTGATTAGGCAGTTTGAACTCCTACGCTTTCATTAAAAATGAGTAGTTTATCAAATGTTAACAATGCAGCGACCTTAAACGCATTACATGCCTTTTGATCTTGTAACAAGGATTTATTTGTGGTTGATGTAAGCCAAACTCCGAAGTAATAGGAATGATGCACAACCTTCAACCTTTGATCAGCAAGATATCATAGCTAACCTGTTGTGTCGCTTACTTGAGGTCTTTAAAACCATAATCGAGCTGCTGCACTCAGTGGAGACCAATTTTTGTGGCCTCAAAAAGTACATTTTCTGCTTAAATTATATTATTTATACGCATGAACCTTTTGTCATCGTAGCTAATGTATCTGTAATATAAAGACTGAAAAGGACGCATAGGAAGCCACACACCTGCTTCAAGACGCAATTTGTTTTCTTTATTTGCCATAGCTATACCTTGCAAATTGATACACAAACTTTGATATTTGTGTATGAAGCAGAATTATATGATTTAGCAAGCCACCATTAATCCGCCTCCCCCCCAAAATCTCCTTAGTTTATTCCGCACCCAGGCTCAAACTACAGTGTCAAATGCAGTTTCATAATCTATAAATACAGCATACAATGGGGGATTGCCTTCAGTAGTCACATCCTGAATTAATAGATCTAAGCGTATGGTATTAGGACGTGCCACCAAGCCCTTTCTGAATCCAGTCTAAAAACAAAGACAGAATACAGGCTGATGCTACCATGCTTTCCAATTTGCCCAATATTATAGACTCAAGATTTTACTAGTGGAATCAATCAAGCAGTAGTTGCGAGGATTCACCTGTCATTTTGTTCATAAAATGAGACTAAAGTAGCATTATCCATGTGACAGGAGTTCAAGTTTTTATGATGTTATTAAATAGATGTGTCAAAATGAAGGACCAGAGATCTGAGCCTTTTTTGATTACACTAACTGGAAGACTGTCAGAGCCTGGTACTCTAGAATGATCTGATCTCCAAATGATTTCAAATAGATCTTCTTTGATAATCACATTGACCCACCAAGTTGTGGTACTTCAGAGCTGTACAACTTAAGCCAGGTCCTAAATTGCAGCTTTAGTCTCTGTCTTTTCAGTTAGCCATCACTATGCTGTCCTGCAAAGGTTACTACCCCCAGGTATATTCCTGAGCTTCCTATTTTCCTCTCTAATAGTTGGATTATCACCCCAGGAAGTCTTTCCACCACTACAAATTCCAGATACTCTGGGGCAGTAAACCCACTCTTTGTCAAAATCATCATGCAATCCGAGAAAATGTCTGGGCTGGTAAAAATATCAAGCATAGCACTGGTTAAGTATCTAGGTATGCGTATGTTTGTAAGGTAGGTTTTTGCTTTAGATTACCATGAGATTATCAAAAATCAAATCATCCGTCATCGCACAGCAGGACTTCCAGACCATAGTTCAGGCCCTTGTGGTCTCGCACATTGGTGGAGGAAATACCCTCCTGATGGTGGTCCCAGCCGTTCATTTGGCTCCCCTAAAAGCTGTCCACCACGCTGCAGCTCGTCTCATTACAAGTATACAGACATTTTACTGAAATCACCCTTGTCCTACGCAAACTACATTGGCATCCTCGCCAGGCCAGGACAACTCTCGACATAAAGAGGACTAGCAAACAATCCTGCTCTTATCACACACACCCTGCGCTTTGGAACTCCACCTTGATATTGGCTGAGAATGCCCCAATAATTCTCCAATTTCGTCCCTCTCTCAAAGTACGCCTTTTTCCAACAACCCCTAAACAAGCACTAGTTCCAATGCACACACAGACCACAACACATGGTACAGAGCTACCGTTTGCGGTGCAGGTGAGCAAATGCCATACGCATAGAACTTTAAGGGGGGAAACTGGCTCTAAACCGTGATATAAACAACAGGTAAAGATAACCCAACTGTGATAAGAAGAGGGAAGGAAAAAAAAAAAAAACACCACACTCACAATCGGCACAGAGGACCACTCACTGAATTGAGTCTGCCAATTTAAGAAGCATAATCACTAACCAGTGGATACTTGCATCTGAACAAAGATCAACAAATGAACTAAATGGATAATAGCGACATTAAAGTAACCCAACTTGTTGTCAGTTCTCAGGTCTTATTTTTTCATGCCAATGTTATTTAAGAGCCCTGAAGCAGCGCTGAGCTCAAAACACATAGGCTCATTTGTAATTAAATACAGTGCAATAATATTCAGGTTCTAACAATTGAGAAACAAATGTCAAGTTGATATTTCTAAAGATGAAAGAGGGATTTCATAAAAATAAGGTACTAACCTTTTTGGAAGGCAACAGATATTAAAAAAAAAAAAAACAGAGGCACCATTACGATCCAATTAATCTTTTGGACTTAATTTTTCACTTCAAAGAACCTTCTCAAATTTCTTGGAATTACTGACACCCCATTAATTAGCTCAGAATCGTAGGCTTTTTCTTCTGACGCCACTATTACTGTTATATGATAAAAGTCATGTATAACACGCCTGTACACATGTGGTTCTAGGTGCGACAAGACGAGGGAGCGGAGGGTAGAACAAGATGAACGTTCTTACTAGGCCTTGTGTCATTCAGATCGTGCAAATGCGATAACGCAAAGTGCACGGGAAGAGGATGGGGAAGTGAAAGGGGAAAGGTAGGGGGAAAGTGCAATCATGGCAGCATTGCTCTGAGAAAGTGCAGCAAGGCTCTGGGTAAGTGCAAGGTGGCGTGGGACTGTATGGGTTAGTTACACAGCCCCTAGTGCGTGACAGGCCGGGAGACAGTGCAGCGAATACTGATCAAGAGGAGCCAGGTACCCAGTGAGACTGAGGGGAACCAAACAACCAGTCGGTGCAGCAGACAGGTAGGACAGCTGGGGAGGGAGAGAGCGATAGAGGAGAAAAGGAAGGTCTTGAGCCGCTTCCGGAACTTCAGGTGGTCCAGCTCACGTTTGAGAGGGGCAGAGAGGCACATGCAGAGGAAAGTGATCTACCCCCAACTCTCTGCCTGGAGAAGCGTCTGACCCTCAGAGAGTTCGAGGCAGCAGAGCGAAGGGCTCGAGAAGGAAGGTATTCAGGAAGAGAGTGTTGAATGTAGTGCAGGCCCCAGCCCCAGAAAGGCTTTTTAACGATGCAGTAGGTCTTGAACTTGATCCTTGCAGCCACCAGGAGCCAGTGGAGTAATTTCAGGGCTGCAGCGATAACAGTCCCTGGTTTAAGCAAAGGATAAGTCTTGCAGTCCAGTTCTGGATTAGTTGCAAAGGGCGGAGAGTAGAGGAAGGCAGCTTGAGAAAGAGGCGGTTACAGTAGTCCAGCCTAGAGAGAACCAGGGCTCTGGAGATAATGAGTTTCTGGGCGGGGGTGAGTGAAAAAAGGAAGAGTACCTCCGAGGAGGTGTAGCTGGTAATGGGCTGTATTGCTCGCCAAGAGTGCACGGACAGTCATTAATCACCAGCGCAGTTGCAGAGCCAATACTTTGAACGCAGGTAGACGACGCAATGACTTACAACCACAAGCACGCTTAGAGAGTAAGTAGCACTTATACAGCTATTTATTCATAATTAGCCATACATACATAAGCAGTAAGTGATAACACAGGAATAAATCACAGATAAGTCACAGAAAAGATAGTAGGTTAGCAGGAATACATCACCATGGCCGTAACTGAATCCCTCATCTCGCCAGAAGCGGCTGGAAGACCCCGGTAACAGCCAGGCCGAGAGCACAACAGCCCACAGGTATGTCGGAACAAGGCGTCCCCCCCCTCCAACAGAGGTCTTTGTGCTTATCCCGTCTGACCGTTGAGGGGTTCCGCATATATGCACTCCTCAAAAAGGGGTGGCAATTGCTCGAACCTTCTGGCAATGCGCTTACGCATTGATGAGTGACCGTTGGTTGCCAGCTGGTTCAACAGACAGTAACCTCAAGGAGCAAAGCGCTTCCCTCTCCTAAAAGACGCCTTGGTAAAGAGTTCTATAACTCATCTCAAAACCTTGGCGCGGGCATAGCAAACCACAAATAATCTTGTTATCAGGTACCAGCCGGTACCTGCGGATCTTAGCTTTCCGAGCGCCGTGTCCTTGGCTGAGAAGGCCTCCATTCCAGGCCCAGCAGCGAATAACGTTGAAAACATGCTTCGCAAAGCAAGTGCAGCTTTCCACTGGGGCATGGATAAAATATCCATTATGGCTCTGAGTGCCCCCAGAATGCACTGCGCACCAGCGCCATGTTTTAGCTCGAGCATCACATGGGCCTTCTTGGAAAGGTCAGGTGCAGATGACCAAGGTTTATTGCCTCACAGGACAGAGAAGGAGAAGGGAGAATATATATATATATATATATATATATATATATATATATATATATATATATATATATATATATATATATATATATATATATATATATATATATATAGAGATAGATCTCCGTCTTACTGGCATGAAGGCAGAGACAGTTGAAGGCGCACCAATCCCGAGTCGTGGATAGACGGTCAAGAATGTGCAAGACAGTAGAGGAGGCTGTAGGGAGCAGCGTGTCATCTGTAAAGCACTGAAAGTTACAGTAGAAGGTTTCACGCGGAGTCAATTGATCAGGATGATGTGATTGATTGTGTTCAGGGTGGAAGTTTCTGTGCCTCTGACTGCTCTGAAGGCAGCCTGGTGGTCGTGGAAACAACCAACAGTTTCAGTGTGGAGTGTAAGCTGGGAGATGGCCAGCTTCTCCAGAGGTTTGCTTAGGAAAGGAGCAGTCCATCTGTTAAAAGATGCAGTCCATGCGCTGGCTACCCACACCATGTACAGCGGTTTGCTGCTCTGGAGTTATGTCTGCACTTTAAAAGATCAAGTAAAAATAAAATGATACTGTATCCATCCCCAGTCTTCTCAACTTGGTAATATACTCTTCCATCTACATATTAAGAAACAATGCTCACTTACTGTATTGAGCACAACTGTGAAGGTATCAATCCAGGAATATGTTTTTTATAAACAATCTATAAGTGCCTCCCTTCTTGGTTGGTAAGGTAACCTCCCCCACCCCCTTGCAGGCCCTTCCACCAACCCCTGCAACCCCCCCCCACCCCAACACATCCCAGGAGTACTCTGCCATTTAGCATTATTAAATCCCAGCGATTACTGGGGGTACTACCATAATTTGCTGGGTGTAACCTAGGTTTGCTTGACTATAGCCTTCGGTATGTCCGTATCAATTAGTCTGGACTTCGTTCTGGATCCCATACTAAAACCCTCACTTAAGTCTCCTCCCATGTGGTCAGGAGAGGGCAGACGCTACCTGATCCCAGTCCTAGGGTTGGTGTACTGCGGGAGGATCACCTGGGTGAAGACAAGGCCCAGGGGAGTGGGGAAACTTCTGCAGGGTGAGACACAATATTTCTCGCTGGAGATGGATATTGTTGCCACTGGGTTATAGAAGGAATTGCCTTAGTCATTTTTAACATATCTTGACCTCCTATTAAGGTTGGAATGGTAAAATCCAACGCTGTGATCCAACGGTGTGATCCAAAGCTTTTTCTCCAAAGAGCAGGTATTTTGTACCCCTAAAATCATATACCCTCCCTAATGCCAAAGATATGAAGAAAAAAAAAAAGACGCAAACAGTCTTTTCTGTACCATCTGTCTCTAAAAGGGTTAAACCCTACAATCCCTCGGTATCGGGTAATATTATCGCCGTAAATATCGCCAGGAAAAGGTCGCGGCGGTATTATATGGGTGACCATATATATATGGGGACAGGGGAAACAAAAAAAAAATAATAAATTATAAAAATACACGTTTGGGAGTTGCGGTGGTGTCCCCCGCATGTTCCATGCAATAATGTCACCACAAAAACGGCCATTTTCGGCGATATTTTTGCATGGTGAGATTTTTGTGGCAACATTATTACATGGAACCAATCCCTCTGTAAACAACATAAGGGGAAGTTAAAACATGTTATAAGGAGGAAGAAAAACCTAATTTTCTTAAAACAGACCATTAGTCCAAAAATCCCTCAGGGACGGTAATGAAGAAGAGAGCTGAAGAGGCAGGGTCAGGAAATTACCTTGAATGGCCTGCACCTGAAGCCAATTAACCCACCAGAGGGGATTAAAAACACGCAGCAGGAATGAGCAGTACAAAGAAGCTGGAGCAGGAGCTGGGAAGTCGGCAGCAGTAGCAGTAGCAGCAGAAGAAGCAAGGTTGGCAGATCACTAGAAGTGCGACCACAGAAGGGACGCTGGAAGAGCAGATTTCACCTGCAGGCTCCGAGTTGGTCCTGTGTTCACAAACCCTACTTGGCTGTGGCTGCATTGGAAGAGACCGGGAGAAACTAGCCGACTTTGCGGGTGAGCCAGATTGCTGTGAACGCAGAACTGAAGTTGTGCAACCACCCGAGGTCAGTGTGCAGAAGCAAGTCAAGGGAAGCTGAAGAAAAGAAGACCCCAATTCTCAAGGGCGGATCCGAGACACCCATAAAGCAGAGGGGTGTGATTCCCAAGTGTGAGTGAAGTAGTATTAGCAGCAGAAGCAAGAAAGTCGGGAAGTGGAAGCCACCCACAAGCGCTGTGACTTGGAGCTGGTGAGAGAAGCTCTGTACTCGAAAGCACAAGAATCCTCTTGCCAGTAACTGTAGCCAGCTGGATTTACACTTGCATAGAAGTTGAAGCGAGTGAAGTTGCAGTTGTAGAAAGTCTTCTTTAACAAAGGGAATTTTGTATTACGCATTTTCCGCAAAAGGAATTTTTTGCATGGAACTTGGGGTTGGTCACCCTAAGTTATCAGGGGGCACACAGACGTGGACCCCTAGCTCACTTTGCTGAGAGAGGCACAGCTCCACCTCACTGATGAGGCCCTAGGCGGAAACACGTGTCTGGGGTTGCTGTTGGCACTCTTGTTCAAAGTAAGATTGCTAGGCATTTTGGTGCTGCACTGCCCTTGTGGGCGGGACAAAGATTGAAATGCACATGGATATTCCTCCTTTGTGAAAAGTACAGTGAGCAAAAAGCAATGGCTGCGGACTCTCAAAGTGGGCAAAAACCACACAACATGTTATCATGCCATGCTCCGTCTAGAAAGGCTCGCCTGCTACCTTTTTTGCATTTTCCGTACAAGTTAAAGGGCTCGCGTAGGAAGAAAATCTTTCTTTTCCCATTGTTGCAGTTAAAACCATTACCATGGCGGTCACGTGCCTTCTATTAAGCGGAAGAACGTTGTCAGTAAATGGACAAGAAGCAGCAATTGACTTTCTAAAAGTGTTACAAGAATATTTCACATCTCCGAAAGGTTGCGTAGAAGAATCTCTTTCCCGATCCTTGTTAAAGCAGAACACTACCTGAATAAAAGGGAACGCAGGTTTTTAAGTTGAAGTTGATCATCAAAGAGAAATTGCGTATACCTAAATTTGTTTCTGAAGTGAAACTTGACTCTTGTAACATTCAGAAAGAACACTTACCATTTGTAGAAGTTACTGAAGTCACAAGAAGAACAAGTATTACGCAAGCCAGTTGCCAGTCCTTTATAGAGCGAAACCAGCCCAATTAAGATCTGAACACTGATGTTCTGAAGTTGTTGAAGCTATTACAAGAGAGTAAAATGTATGTGACATTCAGCAGACATGTGCAAAAACTGTACGGCAATCATTACCATGTGGCAGCTTTCTGCATTGTGACAGAATACACCTTTCATTATTTCTCTAAGATCTGGCCATTTGAATTCTTCTGTATATATTTAAATGTTAAAAACACAAAACCCTAGCCTTCAAGCAAAGTTTCCTCGGTATGTTCTCTCTCGTCCCCTTCGCTCTCAGTTGGCCTTACTGGTCCCAGTTCCTTGTGTCAGACTATGCAGCATGGCTGGTCGAGCCTTCTCAGTGGCTGCTGCTAAGGCCTGCAATGCTCTGCCTCACTCTCTGCAAGCTATCTCTGATTATCTCATCTTTCATCAGTCTCTTAAAACCTTATTGTTCTGGGCTGTGAATAAAATTACTGTTTCTCTGCTGGTGTAGAGCCAAGATGCCTTTGGGCGAAGGTGCGCTATGTAAGTTTAAATATCATAACATAACAATTACATAGTAAAGCAAACATGAATTGTATTGTGTGTTTTGAGATTCGATAGCAGAAATGTCTTTTGACCTAATGATATGCCAATGTTATGTTACAACAGTGCAGAGATGCAAGGACTCCATGCTAATTTCTATACCGTAATCTCACGGTCAAATTATTTATCGCCTTGACAAAGCGCTGTACATAGAACAGATTTATCACAACTATCACCAAACTGAAGTTGGTACTCCTTTTTGACCTCAAAAGCATGAAAAGACTGATTTGGCCATGCCGGGATTTCAACCTGCAACCTACCGCAGCAGCGAGCACTCAAACAGCGGAGCCATCTTAATGGCTAATATCCTTCAGAGCTTGGTAAACTGAGTATTGACTGAGGTATACTAATCACAGTGCCTAGATGTTGGACGAACAATGTATGAAGCGCGACAAAGTTAAATACCTATCTGGATTATCACAAGTTTTGCTGAGTTTCTATCTTAATTACAAATTTAACTAATTGGTTTGTTTTTGAACAGCATGTGCACTTCCTGGAGAGTCAGGTTTTAGATATTTTAATTGTCGTCTTGAAGATTTGAGAGGCTATAAAGACCCGTGGTTGGCGTAATGACAATTATTCAGCCGTGAGCAAAGACTCTGCTGCCACTGACCATTTATAGTAATGTACCCCATTGACTGCAAGGTTGAATGGATGTACACTAGAGTGTGCATAGTTTACACACTGTTTTTATAACTAGGGTGTAAATCAAATTGTAAGTGTCAAAAATCTATCTTCCTCCGCATGATTACGCACACAGGTGAGGAACTGAAAAATACATTGTGCAACACAACACTGGTTTTCTTTCACTGCAAATAAAAGCATAATTTGTTACAAATGATTAATTCTCAATTGCAACTTGGTTTTCCATCTTATTAATTATACACTCCTAACATGATAGGAAAATAAATATCCACAGTGCTTCCGTTTCCTCCATGAGCATCTCCACAAAACACAGCAGAAGCTAAATGGAAACAAACATTCCTTTTAACCCGGTGTGCAGTTTTTTTTTTGTTTTTTTTTTTAAAGGCTTCAGAGCAATGCATTCCGTTTCAGAGGCTTTTCTCCATGGCTTGCAATTACATCCATGTAGATAAAAATCAAAAGAAACGGTCGGTTTTCTGTCAAGTACCAGATCTTTTCACTGCCCTCTGCTCCAAACTTGTGTCTAAATGTACGCAGGAAAATAAAGCTGTCATGTTTACATGTGTAAAAAGGCCTGGTACAACCCTTATCTGGATGGCTGGTTACAAGATTATCGAAGGCTGGGAGAGCAGCAATACGGCATTGGGGTAACTACTGGAAACCAGAACGTGTACATAAAGCTGGGGAAGTGAGCTGGGTGCTTGTTAAAAGAAATAATCAACAATCTGTGAAGCTGACACTGTTGAAGTTGAGAGAGAAAAGCGCAGTCTAGAAGCCAAGACAGATTTTTGTGGTAGCAGCAAGACAGACAGAGGGAAAGCAGAGTTTGAAAAAGAGGGGAGCTATTTAGCTCCTGCTTCTAGCATAATAGAGCCTTGTTAGCTTGAAACCAACACCTACCAGGAGCTACTTTTGGCTCCTAGTGCCAACAAGTACCTTCAAAACATGAAAATGTGGAATTAACTTTGCGAAATTAAGAAGGTTAATAAAGAAAAATTAGGACACAGTTAAACAACAATTGATACAAAAATGGACACAAAGTAAAAGAAGCATCTCTGGTAGTTCTGGGTTCTCCTGCGGTATCTCCTGCCTACAGGTTGATGTCCGACACCCAGGAGCTGGTTTTAGCTCCTTCTCATCAAATCTTAATTACAAACCCTGCAAAGAGGCTGCCCTTTCTTATGGCATAGGAACAAAAAAAAATAAATAAAAAAAAAGTGCCTTGCCTACCTGTAGATGTCAAGAGTGTCTGAAGTTTCCTGAAGAAAATGTAATCTATCCAGTAGCAGCAGAAGCAGTAGAACTGTGGTACTCTATAATTTTGTCAGAACCTTTTTATTTGAATGTAGTTGAAGCAGTAGTAGACTGTGGCAAAAAAGCCTGCTTTCACAGTATCATCGTCACAAGGGAGTTGCCAAGGAGAAAGCAACCCCCTTAGAAGAAACTTCCCAACAATTTATATTCAAGCCCATGCAGAGCTTACAGAATAAGTTGTTAAAGCAGAAGTGGCCCTTTCGTTTGAACGTTATCCATTCTATCTTGGACTGATGTTTTCCAGGATTACCTTTGATGCAGTTTTCTTTGTGGAACTTGGAAGGGGAATTTTTCAGCAAACCAAGAAGTAACTGACACCAGTGGATTTTTGTTTGAGTGAACTTTTATTTGTTTGGTACTTTTCAAATATGGATTTAAGACTTTGTTTTCCTTACAAGAAATTGACTTTGGACATTCTGGGGAAGAAGATCTACCCAGGTCAGATAGAAGTCATCCACGACACTGGTTGTTTGGTAATCTTTCATTTATGCTTTGTTTAGATTGTGTTCTTTAGTGTGAGGGCCAGTTTTTTGTATGCTTGGAGACTTTCCCTTATATCCTAGACTAGATAGGGAATTCCCTGGTAGATTAGGCTTAGTTAGCATGTTTTGTTTAAAATACAAATGTCTAATACTAAGAAAACTATAAGCAGTTGTCCCCCTCACATTACTCACCCCTCACAATGAACAGGTGGAATTCAAATCCCCAGCCATGATAGGTACTAAGGAAAAGTTAATGGACCATTGTTGTAAGATCCTAGATAAATTGTCATGAACGAGCATGGAGGGTGAACGATATTTATCAATTAATCATTAGACAATTCAAATCGCAAATAAAATATTAGGGGACATGATAGTTGGCATACTAATCTAACTTTCTAAATGTCAATCAATTGAAAGGGGTTCTATTAACCAAGGTTCATGTAAATGTTGCAATAAGAGATCCAAGGCATTGTGTGTTGGATAAAATTAGGGAATCTTGTACTTCATGACATTATTGAGATGTCATTTATATTTGGATTAGGGGTATTTTCTTGGGTTTATTTGCAGGGTACTAGCTGACCAAGACCAATGGATCTTGGTGGGCCTTAATTCGCAGTCTTCTTTCTGAACCCAAGTCACCTTCCTTTCTTGATTACCATGCATGGACTGCCCAATTATCAAAGACTTTACAGTTCCACTTGAGGCCTTGTAAGAACTAGTCGAGCTGGGTCTTGATAATACAACATGAACAGTGAGTCTTAAACAACATCTTCAAATGTTTTTGTATTGGAACGGATTCTAATAGGAGGGGGGGGGGCATTCACATCATTTGCAAGGCAGAGAAAACCTCATTTGGTCTAGTATAATCATTGCTATAAGACAAGTTTTATAATGAACTTTTGACTACATGGATTTCTGATTGTTCAACAAAAGCAGCACCGGGATCTTCTGAAAGATTTGGAAAAGTAGTGGCCCATTTAATAGCAACGATTATGAATGTGGAAATAGTTCCTCAAAGCTCAAAACATATGAGCGTCTATATCAGTTTAGATGTACTGGGGAACATCCCAATATAACACCGATGATTTACAGTAGTCGACCTTGCACCTTGCTTTGTTGTTTCTTTGTCTTTGCATAAACCATCCACAAGAGAACTGGAGGCGCTGCTACTGGCGACGAAGAACCAAGCGTATGTATTATGTAGCGGTAAAGCAGCCATACCCAGGCCTTTGTGTGTAGATCAAGAACAACTTGTTTTTCCACTGCTGATCATTACAGCACCGTCAGAAGTACTAAAACCCCAAAAGAGACTAGCATGCCTATGGGGTGCTTGCTTCTTTACCCTGACCGCCTTTTTCCTGTGGAATAGTGCCTAATGTTGTTATAACCAGTTTAGAATCGGCAGCTCTACAGAGTGTATCGGCCACTTTTACGCCCATAAAATAGGCAAATACTCCCCAAAAATAAAAATGGTGAGTAAAAACACCCCAACAAAACAAATAGGAAACAGACACGTAGAACCTTGAGTCCCTGCTGTCACCCACACAGCTCTTGTATGTTATGATAGGTTATTTATAACACGCTTAATACCCAGAGGTTTCTAAGCGCGGATTCAGGGATCGAACCTCTGTTGATCTGTGTCGTCTGGCTTCCAAGGCGAGCACGTTGCCCCTAAGCTACCCTCCCGAGACAGTGTGTTTAGAACACTGTATATGTTTGGACCAGTAGTGCATCTTGTACCACAGAAAGAACTACAATAGATCCTGCCTGATCGCTGATCAGAAGGAAGTAGACCTTTATCTTAATGTGCACGCATAACTAGATGCAAAGAAATAATTATTACAAAAACATATCTGTTTTTCCAGTTAAAATCTATCTTTGCTTGCTTATAAAATACTCCCATTTGGAATTGGACTTACATTTTTACTCCCTAAAAAACCTGAATCTTTCAGACTGAATAACGGTCCAAAGGGCAACTCATTTAGCAAACTAGTTTGGCAGGAGAATTTCTTAATGGACCTTTCCTAACCTTGTTAATTATCTTAGCATTTTTCATTCATAACGCTAGCAAAGTTTTAAGTTTACTACATTGGGCTTGCATTTTGGTTGCCAATTGTTAATGCAACTTCACAAAACTATTTTAAGACCCGGTGCAAGGCAATAAGGGAAGTCACAGGTGCTAATGTGGAACAGGCCGCTTCTCGGCCAAGGAATAGCTCTTTGGGGCGCTTAAAAAAAGCAACTATAATCTGATGAATACTCGTGAAAATGACCACTGTCAATATGTTCTGCTTATATGGACTTTGTGTGTCCGAAGGAGACACTCAGAATTTCCATTTTGGAACTTGTGTGTATGCAATTAAAACCAAAATGGAAATGGATGACGTTCCCTATGCTATGGATTTCCCTACATAACCAAACTAACTAGAATGCTAGTCAGTTGTCAGTGAGTCCAAAAGAAGTCTTTCCACCGTCCAAAAGTTAAATCTAATCTAACCCTACCATTAACAAAACAACCAAGGCAAGGGAAAATGACTTTCACCGTTGGGTTTTTTCTTCAGCAATTTCGGTTACTAAAGAATCTTCAGATAGTTCTTAGTCATCGCTTTCATCAAGTCGTTAAGTTCACAAAGAGGACTTTTCCACTCTTTCCCTCCCCTCTTCTGTAGGGATTTTATGACATGGCTTTTCTCTTTTCACTTGGGGTTCCTTTATTGGTTCCTTGTTACACACACTTGAATAATTCTTTTTCCAATGTCCAATCTATTTTGCTTAGTATATAGAATAGTGTTCTCACCCTTCTTAGACCTTGCCAATACTTGTTTGAGATTCTCCCTCTTCTGATTGGGATTCACTTGGGCGAGTAGGAGTTACCCAGTGATGATTCTTACCTCTTAACAGCTTGCGCCTCACTAAGATGGGGACGAGTTACTCAGTCAAAACCCTTAAACTTCTCAATAGCTTGTGTCCTACTGGGACGCGTAGTACTCCAATCTTTATATTATGTGCTCTCCCCAGATCTCCTGCTCTCCCAGTTACCTTATTTATAAAAGGGCTGTGCCTTCCAGTCAGTGTTCTCATAGGAGTTTGCTCTTGTCAGGACAGCCTCTTTATTTGTGACTCCTCCTTTCGGCACACTTCAGCATGCTTCACCGTAACCGGTCTCTGCATCAGCAAGAGACCCCCCCCCGGCACCCCCCCCATCTCTCCAGTCAAGCTGTCCCTTCTCCTTACGTCCCTCTTGGGACTGGGCAACAGCTCTCTGGCTTTAGATAGCCCCACTTGCAGCAGTGCAATTCAGGCACCTGCATACGCCAGCTTCCCTTCAGCCCAGGAAGCAGCATTTTGTGTTGTGTGTGTGTTTTTTTTTATATATATATATATATATATATTCTCTCACACTGTCTCTTGGTATTGCCCAGTGGGTTTTTCCCCCTTCATCCCAGTAACATAGGAGTAACTATCAGGTGTTCTGCAAGTTTTAACATGACAGTAACAAATATCCACTGGCACTTCATGTGCTTTTTTCCGCTAGAGTTTCACCCCAGTTGTATAGGTGAATTGGGTAGGGAGTACATGACTGGAACGTGAGTACTAGTTCACAAAGTTGGGGGGGGGGGGCAAGAGTCTCTCCCAGTGAGGTCCAGCTTGCCTCTACCACTAGGAAGGCTACAGAGTAGCGGCCTCACCTCTCTAGCCTCACAGGGAAAGGCTCCCCCGGGAGAATAGTTCACTCTCTGCATCTACTTCTCCAAATCAGTTCTCTCCTCAGATAACCTAGCATTCCTAAGATTGTTGTAGCTGTGACAATGCATCCTTTTTATCCATTGTTTGTAGACAACACCATAATTGTATGTGATTTCTGTACTTTCAAAGTCACGTTTATAGAATAGGTCAAAACATGAACGAATAGTTTTGCCTCGCTTTTTTTTTTATAAAGTACCAGATATGGACATGTGAGAAAATATGAGGTCAAATCCCATCTTCCCCTCATAACCCAAGTGCATGATCCTGGGCAACTCATAGGTTTTATGATCCACAACCTGTCAAAATTGCCAATCCCTCAATATTTATTAGTAGTCAGCCCCCAAGAATGATTTAGTTGTCACAGAGTCATGTCAATTTCAGCCTTCTATGTCTATGCAGGAGCGTTTGTACACTTTTTATAGGAGGGTGCAAAATTTGCACTTGCCAGTGGCTAGTGATATTCGGCTAGTAAGAAATGGTGCGATGGGTGTACGTATAGAACTGAGGTGGTGAAGGACTATGGCTGGCTGGCAGATTGCACCTTGAATTGTTGCCCCCCCCGGCCCCCTTCTTTTATATTGCTACTGATCTGTGGCCTGCCCCTCTACTGATTGCACCTTAGGGATTTAACAGGAGGGGCTGTTGCAAGTGTATTGTAGCAGTTCACTGAACAACAAAGGAATTGAAATGTGCAACAATACGTAGCGAAGGTGGCTAGTGTGGCTGAAGCAATGCCTTCAAACCAGAAATTAATTGGGGCAGCAATTCAAGAAAGACGATACCCACATTAATTGTGCACCTGAAAATTAATTCAGCAGACTATTGTTGCTACTTTTGAAGGATTAATATAAATGAAACACATTGTTTCAGTTCTTAATAGAAGAGAAGAGTTGCAACATACAATGTGTCCTTTGCATCCCCCTTTTCAACAACAGATAGAAATCAATACCAAGCTGATCAATGCAGAAGATAGATACATGGTGTTAAGATGGATTTCTGAACTCTGACCTGGTGGGCAGAGGTTAAACAACCCAGCCTAGTTTCTTGGAACAGGGTAACCTTCTGGACAAGTCAGACCAATCAAGGTAGCATTGGCGGCAGTCAAGAATAGGTCTCAGGAGGGTTGAAGGTGACTGGAAGACCTCAGTGAGCACACAGAGTAAAGAACACTTACAAATAACTCAGTCAGGTGCATATATATAAAAAATAGAAATACATGTATTCAAGGCCTTTTGAGTTTCAACACAATAGTTATTAACAGCAACACTTTTAAACCAACACAATCCCAATAAGATACATATATACAAAACCAAGGGGGCCTAAAGGGTTAATGCACGAAATGGGTCAACAACCTAGAAAAGTGAAGGAAGCAGGTAGTGCAAAGAGTCTTTAGGCAATTCTACAGTAATCACAATCCTAACCAAAAGGCAGTCCAGTCCCTAAGAAGGAGAGTCTGTGGGCCTCATTACGACCCAGGCGGTAAGTTACCGCCTGGGCCGTGACTTTACCACCATGGCGTAAACTATGTTTACGCCATGGTGGTTGGCGGACTTACCGCCCCATTCCGACCTTGGCGGGGCGGTAAGTCCCCAATCCCCATTTACCCTTCCCCATTTTTGCCCCATAGGGCATAATGGGAGTGGGGAAGGCGTTAATTACGCCACCGTAAATTACGGTGGCGTAATTAACTCCATGGTCACTTAGCGCCATGGATTTTAACACCTAAGTCCGCCATGGCGCTAAGGGACCTCGTACTCAGGCGGTAAGGGTCGGCGCTGTTTACGGCGCCGTAAACCCCTTACCGCCTGAGTTGTAATGAGGCCCTATTTCTCAAATGTACTTGCAATGCTGGCGCACGTGGGGCAAAACGGGGTCTCTTGTAGGGTCTGTAGCAGCTCAGGAAGGTGGGTGAGGTGATGCAAAATAGGTTCCCAATATTCGTGGAGGGTCTCCCTGTGAGGGCAGGGCAGAGCAGTTTTCAGGAGTTGGCAATAGTCCGCTAACTCGGGATAGCTGTGGGAAGGAGAGGGGCCCTCAGGGGCCACTTGTGCGTAAAACTGGATGTATATATTCTAGGGGCCACCGGTAAGGGTTGCAATTACTCACCGACCCCTGGCACACTCCGGACCAAGCTTCAGCAGTCAAGACCAATTCGGTTGCAGGTTCAAATGCGGCAATCTCACGGCTCTGTGGCTTTCAGCAGTGAAGTTACAGTGTTGATTCCCAAATGGGACAGCATCGATTTCTCCGCTCCTGGTGGATGGATCAGGCCAGTTTCACTCTAGCAGGCCTCAGGGCACAGAGGGTCACAGCTGCAATGCACTTGCCAAGTTCGTCACCGAGGCTGGGCGACATGGTAACCGCGTGTGCTCCGGTTTGGGCGCTTTCTCTTTACTCCAGACCTGGGAACGCCAAGTGTACGAAATTCGGTGTGAATGCTGTGAACACAGAGCTTGCGATGTACCAAGTTAAGAGCTTCCTCCAAACGGCGGTGGCATCACAGCAGAGATCCTGCGCAACCTGGTCAGCCCACTGGTTGGCTCAGGGGCACTTCTGAGAAGGCTTACTTGCAGGTTTGATGAAGGTGCCGAGAATAGTTAGTCCCACTATTCCAATTGGTCGAAGCATCTTCGCAGACCTTCTAGTTCGATCAGATGCAGAGGGGGTCCAGTGAGACAACAGCGGGCTCAGGGCGCCAAACCTTCCAGCGGGTAACCAGCAGTTCCTCCCTCGACTCAGCTTCTTAGTTTCAGGATACTTGGATCCTATCCTTCGTTCAGTGAGAACTCATGAGATCGACATGGTATGGTGTTGGAGCCTTCTCTTATCCAGAATCTTCTTCGCGCCAAAACGAAGAGGACCCAATGAGAGATCTGCTCACATACAGGCACATCACACGTGGACCAATCATGGACCATGGTGGTCCCAGGCATTCACAGCACACCAGACTCTCTGGCACCAGGGATGTGTATTGGAACCAGACAGTCCAGCCCACATCCTGGAAGACACACAGACACACAGACACACAGACACACAGACACACACACGCTAGCAAAAGCTTGGCATTTCATGGGAGAATGCATGCCCAAATGAGAACTGACCCGGGTCGGCGCGACCTGGGGAAGGTGAAGGGGCAAGATCGCCAAAGGACATGACAAAGAACCTTGTGGCATATCCATTGAGCCAGGCCACCTATTAGTGCCAAACACTAAACACAGTTTACCTGGCAGGGAAGGGTTAAAAATACATGAAAAGATAAGCTGCCACCAGCCCTGTCCAAGGCACATCTGTACTTCCAAAAAATCTTTTGAGTGTATCTAGGGCTTTTAGAAATGACAGGCAGACCCAAGTGCACCATACTGGCAGGTACATTGTGCACTTGCAACATGTTGCAGAAAAGTTGCAACATTGACAAGGACTAAGGGAAACTAAGTCTCCCAGTACTGTCTTTAAGGGCATGTAGTTTCCCCATAACAAAGTGAGCGAAAAGCCCAGGGGAGTGCAGCTGAAGGCTGTGCTCCTCTGGCAAAGTCAGACTATGGTATTTAACAGCAGCAAAAAGTTGGGGGGGGGGGGTACACAACTGGAAGAAAATTACAAATGAAATGGAAATCTTTCCTAACACATGGAGCTTACAACAAAGGTGGTAGCAGTAGAAGAACACCTTAACATCGTAGATGATAAAATGTTGAGACTGGCAGACCAGATAAGGAATTTAGAAATTCAAAATGAGAAACGGACCCTCAAGCTGTCTGAGCAAGAGAATTTCTCCAGAAGTAACAACAATAGATTTGCAGGATTTCCAGAAAATTTGCAGCGGGGCAATCCTATGGCTTTCCCAGAAAAGACATGAATCTCACTGCTCAATTTAGATCCTAAAATGACTTTGGAAATGGAAAGAGGCCACAGATCATTGGATCAGAAACCTACATTGGGTCAACGACCAAGACATTTTATTGTAAAGTTCCTGAATTTTCCCACCAAAGAGATGGTCCTCAAGAAGTCGCATGAAATTGATGATCCATCATGGGGTGGAAACAAAATTATGATTTTTGGAGACCCGAGTAAGGATGGGTTAGAAAAAAGGAAAGCTTTTAATATGGCAAAGGCAAAAGCAAAGAGCAAAAGGCTCAAATACTGCATGGGGTACCCAGCAATACTTTTCTGTTGTTCTAGAGCATCTGATACACTCCTCTACAGGAGTAGAGAGACCTTTTTGACTGATCTTGAAATTGAGCCAATGGAGGCTATATCCAACACCCAAAGGAATATGCCTCCAAAGAAAAAGATAGATAAGTAGTCCATATATTGCTCAGCAAATAGCAGTTATCTATTTATTTTAGATTTTCCTTTCGTTTTTCTTTATTTAATATAACTTGAATTGTTAATTGCGGGATAGCCGTTGGTCTCAAAGGTTTTTGCTGTGTTCATCTTTAAATAAAACGCGATGAGTCATGTGCTGAAGTAAAGCAGCTAGCCGTGCTCAAGCACGCAAGTTATGATGTGCGTTCAGTCTCACAGCTCGCATGGGAATTTGTGTGCGAACCAAGAGTCGCTACACTCCAGGCGCTGCATGAACTATCAAAGGAGAGTACCGCCGTCTGGAAAGGTCACCATGGAGAATCGTTTCGGCAGACCAAGTACATCGATCTGTTCAGTGACCTGATGTGAGGTGATCTGAGTGTGGATAAGGAGTCTCGGAGGTGGTGCGAGGATGGTCGGGGTTTGGACAGATATGGGACTCATTTGATGCCAGGGGAAAGGTGATTAAAACCCATACCCGGAAGATTGCCACAGTGGCAGACAGGTGTTGTAGACAGCAGCGAATATGCTGATCACTCCATGACAGTCTATGGTGAGACGGATTGGCCTGGGCTGCTGGAACTTTGGGTGCATGCTACCAAATATGGTGACACCAACACTAACAGGCTGCTGCCTTATGTTCACTTTGAGGCGCTTACGGGACATCCTTTGACGTACACTCAAGAGGGAGCGTGCTGAATGCAACTCATTCCTGCGTGATACAGAAACCCAGGTATGGGGGAAAGTGCCATCTTCAAAGGCAAGTGGCTGAGACAGGCAGGTTTCCCTTACCCGTAGCTAAAAACACTGCTTGCGAGTCCAGACTGTATGTAAGCGAAACTGAACAGCCACAGTGTACACTGTGAGCAGTCCAGTTCTACAGCTCACCAGAGAAGCAGTTAACGAGTGCAGATGTCGGTACACCACTGGGAACATATGTGTACTAAGCTCCTTACCAGGATGGGGGGGTTTCAGTTGCTCGTAGAGCGGCACCGAAATTGGAAGTGAAGGGGTGCCATTTATTCTATAACAGTTGGTTATCATAAGCCACATGACTATCTAGAGCAGCAATGGCAGGATGAATGCATGCCCATTAAGGAGCGGCCTGACAACTATGGGCCCTTCGACACCAGCCCATGATGGGGGTATAGTGGATGACGCAACAATCGCAACAATGGTGGAAAAATACTAAAGGGGCTTCAGAGAAAAGATTGTATTTGGAAAAGGAGTTCTATCTATGAACACGCAATCAAGTGAAGTCGGACTCTTTGTGCCCCTTACTCCTTTGGTCAAATCACTAAAATTGCTGTTGTGTGCCCAATATGATATCACGTAGCCAGATATACTGAGGAGGGAGAGTGGTGGGGTGACATGGCAGAGTAATATGGCAACTGCATGATTGTTCAGATACATAAACCTTGAAGGCTGCGAACATTGACCGATACCAACGCCCTTGGCTAGGATTTATTGATTGGTACTACTGCTAGTTTACGAGCCAACACCATACACAATTGGTAGGAGTTGAGCATCATTGTTGTATGACAATTAAACATGAGGTTGTGGGGGCTGATAGGGAAATTGGGAAGTGTCCGATTCATGCAATAACTTCTTTTGTAAAATGGGGCGGTGGGATTAGAAATAAAAATGAAATAATGGGCATGGGATTCTTCTGGTTGTATAGGTCCGATAAGCAATCAAAATGTAGATGCATTTTTAAACAGTCCATTTTTCATTGGACTGATTCCATTAGAGATATATGTTTGTCTATGTGTTATTGTGTGTATGTGTCTTGTTTGTCTTTAAAATTAGGAACATTGAATATTCTCTAATTTTCCACTGAATGAAAGTGATTGTGGGATCTCCGAGGAGCTCAAGGTTTAATTCAAAAGCACCCAAACATTACAGAACTTTATAGCCAACAGATTGGAGAAGTGTATATGCATGTGTGTATGATGATTTACAGTCCAGTGAAAATACACGTCCAGAGAACCTACAGAAGAACAGGGTTGTTGACACTAGCCACTTAGAATGTTAAAGGTTTAAACTGGCCAAAGAAAAGGAGGAAAATACTATAAAGATGCTGGAGAGAGACAGCAAATGTGGTTTTTTTGAAACACACCCGATAGTAAGTAAACTCTCAGAATGCTCTAACTCTAGATATACCAAATCCCTGCTGAATTGTCACTCATCCAAGTCAAGGGGTGTGTGGGTAATACTTCACAAAGGACTGGGTATGACAATAGAAACAGTGACAATGAATGACGAGGGTTGAATTATCTTGCTTGATTTGAGATATGATGGTACTCTAATAAAATTGGTCTCTGTGTATGGACCCTGCCCTGGAGAGACCCTTTTTTTCCATTACCTTAATCACATTATTGCGAGGAATGGGTGATGATTGTGTTATTACAGGGGAAGACTTCAACTGTGTGTTAGATCATAGGATGGATAGCTCTTCTACATGCAGGTTTACAGGTATGGGGTTGAGTAGAGTTTCAGGGATTTGCTGACACCTATAACTTGATTGACATCTGGAGGACTCTGCATCTTGGGGAAGAGAGACTACTCATTGTATTCCCTGGCACACGATTCCTATACAATGATTAACTATTTTCTAATATCTGATAGGTTGATTGAACAGGCGCAGAGGCAAATATGGGCGAGTGCAGTCTTTCAGATCGTTCAATGGTGAAGCTAAAACTTAAATTCTGGCTATTTGGCGGCCTCATTTTTTTAGATGGCGGCTTAAAACGTTCATATTAAAAAGGATGAGGAAGCGTTGGAGGCTTTTGACAATATCATTATTAATTAATTCAAGGAGAACAATGGGTCGACTGATAGTTTGATTGTTTGGGATTCTTTTAAGGCTTCTATTCATGGCGAGTTAATGAACAGGACTTCGAGCATGGAGGTCAGGAATAAATAAACTAAAAGAGATGGAGTCAGAACTTTGTGATTTGCAAAGAAAATATGCCACATCAAGGGCTGAGGAGGAAATATTGAGGATGGATAGAGCTATCGAAACACTAAATTGTGAAATGGATAAGCAAGCTGAAAAGGGCTTGTTTTTACTTTTTTAAACAAAGATATTAGAAGGAAGAGGGTCGAGGGGGTCAACTGTCAAATAAATTAAATGGTCTGACAGAAATATTGTATGTTCAAAGGATAATGGATTGGGTGGAATGGCAAAAAAAATTCAATAACTAAATATGTGAGTGTTGCCGCTCATTCTATGCCTCCTTATATAAAGAAGCACTTCACCCACAGCTGTCGGAATTAGTTCATTTCTTTGATAAAAGAGATATCCCTTCTTTATCTCAAGAGGGCAAGAACTCATTGGATGCTCCAATTACTATATCTGAAATCTTAATGGCAGTAAATTAACTCAACACTGGAAAAGTCTCCAGTTATGGATGGGTTACCAGTAGAATTCTATAGATCCTTTGGCTCCAAATTGGCACCTGAACACTTTGGCTTATATAACCGTTTTCCGACGATGGGACACTTTGTCCTTCCATGAAGGAGGCGATTATTACTTTAATACCAAAATCAGGGAAGGATACTACAAAATGTAGCAATTAATCACCCAATCTCGCTACTCAATGTTGATGCAAAAATATTTACAAAGGTTCCGACTAATCAATTGGATAAACATATGTGTGAATGAATTGATCAATCTAAGACATGGGTATGTTAACATTAGAATGTTAATAGATACTATGGGTCTGCCAGAAGCCAAAATTGGGAAATGTTACTAATATTCTTGGATGCTGAAAAGGCTAGTGTGAATCGGAACTTTTTAAATTATATGCTTCTTGAAAGGGGTTTTGGGCCATTATTCCTGAACGCTATTGGTGCATTACAGTCTGATATTACTGCTAGAATTTGGGTTAATGACGAACTATCTATCATCATCATCATCATCATCATCATCATCATGCTTCCCGCTATTCAGAGGTACGAGGCAAGATTGTCCGTTCTCTCCCTTTCTTTTTAAATCTAACATTGGAACCACTGTTATCTCGCATTAGGCAAGAACCAGGCCTCTGGTGTCTACGTGTGGGTGACAGGGAGGTTAAGGTGCTTGCCTATGTAGATGATATGACCATAATTTAGGCAAATCCAGAGGAGGGAGGTGCTCTTTTGAAACATATGTTCGAGGAGGAGGAACTACTTAAAGGGCATAACATCAATTGGGGGAAAACTGTGGTCTTCTCGATTAAAGAAGTCCCTTTGTGCAATGGATTAGCCGATTGGAACGGTCAATGGGCAGGTTCGAGTGTAAAGTATTTAGGGATCCATCTTGTTTGTGAATTGAAGAAAATTGTGGCCTATAACGTCAGTAAATTCATAGTGGTGCTTCAAAGAGACAATTGCAAAATTGAGCGTATGACCGTGAACGTCTGGGCGAAGGTGAATGCGATTAAAATTATGCTTTTACCCAAAGTACTATATGATATACAGTCACTCCCTTTGAGATTTTCCAAAAAGGCGCTTAAGCGTATGGATAGAATCTTTCAAGAATTGTGGGGTACGGGAAAGAGGCCAAAGATGCCACATTACATTATGGCACTTAATGTTCGGGGGGAGGCGGGGTTGGCTAACAATACTTGAAAAATAATCTGCCTACTATTTTGCAGAGGATAGGGGATTAGAGCCATTGTGGATCTCGATAGAAAGGGAAATACTACTGCCTTACTATGTAGGTGGTTTGTACTTATTTGTGAAAATGCCCAAGCTGTCGGCAAAGCTGCAGGCTGTTGTCACTACGAAGACTGCATCGACATTGTGGATTTTGGGGTGTGGACAGAATTTATGTATAATGAGGCATCTATCTGGTATAACCCAGGGTTACAGATAGAAAATAGGATGTTGTATTGGCGCAGCTGGGTTAATAAAGGAATTCTGAAGATTGGGGACATTTGGCAGGAAGGGAGAATGGTACCCTTTGTGGGACTTTTGGAGAAATATGGCCCGAGTAAGAGGGAGCTTAGGAGATACAGGGCTTGGAGAAATTGCTATTTGAAAGACAGAAGATGCTGAATGCGCCAATGATGGAAAAGCCCAAGATCTGTGAATTTTTTGATACACTGCCCGCATGGTTTCAACCTTTTTTAAAACGATGCCAGTGATAGAGCCCTTGCTTGACTCCTGGGAGAAACTGAGGCAAACCTGGGTTGAGGAGCGAGGTAGGAATGTATCAGTGAAGGAATGGGAGGGGCTCTGGAAGGTGGCCGTTAGAGCCAAGATGGTTTTAAATTTACATTCTACTAAAAGAGGGTCTTAGGTCACCCCTATTTGATCCTTCATAGGCAGCACGAATGAATGAGTTAGGCATGATTGATAGTGTGTTGGGGCTGTCGATGGGAGAGAGGCTCATTACTGCATATGCTGTGGAATTGCAATAGAGTGGTTGACATTTGGAAGAATGTGCTTGGTAGACTACATACAATCCGGGGTGTCACATTCCCAAGGACGTCACCAGCTGTGATCCTGCTGTTACCCAAGGGTAGATGTGATTTGACATGCGAGTCATCATGCTGGATTGACAAAGCACTTCTTGTGGCAGCCAAACAAATTCTCAGAGTGTGCAAAACAAGAAAGAAACCACTTGTAGACGGATGGTTAGCAGATATGCAAACTCTTTCAAATTTTGAAAAATGTATGCTTCAAAGACAGAACCGGGGTGAAACTTATTTGGAATTATGGAGGACCTTCAAGGATATGCATGGATGAGTGTAGATTAGATTCAAAGAAAATGGCAACTGGCTAGGCCCTGATAAGCCCAGGTAGGCGTATACTTTTAAATAAACCAAAAAAAATTAATTCATAAATAAAATCAGGGTGAGAGATCAGATATACATTCTCTGATGTACTCTACACAGAAACATGCACATTTGAGTTTCTTCAGGGTCAACAAAGTCTTAGACCCCGAGTTATTTGTTAAACACAAGCGTTTTTTTTTGCAAATAAGACAAAAACACCCATGGTTTCTTGGCTACATTTACGCCCAGCAATAAATCATCGCATAGGACACAGCCTTACTGCCAGTACCAGGATAAAACACATGGCACTGGGGGCCAAAGCCCCCTAAGATAAGAATAATTTTTACCAGACCGATACATAACGAATTCAGCATTTTCTCAGCCAGTCTAACTGGGTCCACCCGTCTTTTTGATCCTTCATAGGCAGTCCAGATTCCACAAGATCATCAGGTTTCTGGTGATTATAGATCACGTGTTCTCCTACGACTCGAGAGAGGTCCTCCACATGAGAATTTACCGTAGCAGAGAATTGCTTATGGTAAGATCCACGAGATGTAATTATATACATTATCGTACTTTCATTTCTACTCAAAGCACTCAGTGAGCTCTATGAGAAATTTGTAATTAAACCACTCGAGATCACATCCCTTTCTAATCCACACATCCCGTCATTATTTTCTGACAGAGATGCTTTGGACACAGATACACCATCTATTCCATGTCCTGATGAAGGCCAACCGCATACAAGCTCCAATTAGTAGCCTTACCTGGCTGAAACACAATAGTGTTGATGACCTCTCCATAAAACTCAAGTGTCCACTTGTCACACTGTCTTCCGTTCACCAGAATATGTTTTTTTGTGTGTCTCACATGTCATTTGTAAAATCAATTATGTCGATCAACAAAAGATAAACACGTTTTTGCTGATAAAAATCCATCTTATGTGATTGGGTTGTACTCACCAGTACTATATATAACATTGTAAATAGCTATCTGTCCTTGGGTGTTTGTCTCATTTGCAAAAAAAATAAATAATAAATTGCTTGTGTTTAATAAATAACTGAAAGTCTAAGACTTTGTTGACCCTGGATAAATTCAAATGTGCATGTTGTTTCTGTGTAGGAGTACATCAGAGAATGTATATGTTATCTCTCACCCCGGTTTTTGTGTGTTTAGTTAGGAGTGTAAATTGGAGCATTTAATGATTTAATATATATGTGTTAGTCTAGTTGGGGGTGTGGGTTCGTTTAGTGATTTGTCCTGTTTCTGCCTATGTGGTTTGTGTATTATACCTTGTTGCCTTAGATTAGTTGGGTTTAGTGTGAATAGTAGAATGTATAGATCGTAATTAATTGTGTTGCTTAGATTATAATATGTGATAAATTAAATAAAATGTGTTCCGATTATCTTGAAACTAGAATAACTCTGAAACCTGCTTAATGGTTGAATATGCTGTTTTTTCTGAACATTTAAATAAAGAGATGAAAAAAAACGGTGTTGACAATTGCAGTTTCTATAATGTTACATTGGAGAAAAGGGGCGGTCTTTAGATCTTTGGTGGCCTTGCAATTCCAAGTGCCCAGCTAACGAAAAGCCCAAGCAGCGAGGGGAAAAGAGGATTGGGGGAGGGGGGGGGGGTAGAGTTATGATAATACATAAAAAGTAACGACTGGGTTTTTCACAGTGCACTATTTTTAGTCATAAGGGTAGAAGAACCTGAAAAATACATATTTTACTTTATTAGATAAAGCTGCAGAGCTGGGGAGAAAGAAATGGAAAATATAAAGTACGTAATGTTTTGTGTTGCATGGCAATTAATGATGTGGTCACCGGGCTTTTTCAAAATAATGATTGGTTGATAATATGCAAAAGAAACCAGTTCATTATGCACAAGCAATGTGTAGGATTGGGCAAGGCGAGGTTCCATGGATTAACTGCTGTCACTAAAAACATGCCTTCGACAGATACGGTCCACGGGCATTTGTGTGCCAGGTTCATATTCTACTGACAGATGGCTTCTTTAGGAATCTTTCTTTAACAGCAATTCCCGATAGACAACTGCTTATAGTGATGACAGCAGACCCACGAACACGGGTTTGTCCCCTCGTGGCTCCAGGTATTTACAGCAAAAAGCTATAAAAAATAATTTATAAAAAAATCCTGCCATCAGAGTTGTTGCACTAGAATGAAAACGTTCTCTCGGTTTTCCTCATTTTCATCTGGCTTCAAGATGCAAAGAAACATACCATGATTACCAACATCTGGAAGGTTAAACTGACTTGGACTCATTCAAAGACAGTGTCACCAACACACCAAGAACATTTTCCATTAGGCTTTGCTATTCTCAGCAACGTAGTTGTATACTAGAAAGAATGGAATACAAACGGTCTCATATGTTTACGCTTGCAGAATGAAAACTGTCCAGTCGTCCTACTCGTATTGAATGACTACTTTTTACCAACAGTGGCATTATTCGATAATTACATTTTAACACAAATATTAAAATGACTCAACTGCTTTTTTAATTTGAGAAATTATTATTGAAAAGAAAAATAATCAAACATGAACCGAGAAAGGCAATGTTGATATGCATTACAAGGGAGTGGCCTTTCCATGGTGGCATGTGACTGTATATATACACATTTACAGTAGGTTCTTCCTGGCAGCTACAGGGGTCACCAGCAAGGGTGTTTGCTCCTGATCAGACTACAGTGACGTGCCTGTATGTGACAGCCTGTTAACAAAAGAGGACTGGAGGAAATAAAGTGTATCACAGTGATTAGATCAAATTAGAAAACCCACTTCTAAAACATCGCTATGGGGTTCAGAGCGGTCAATGTGGGCGGTGACCATTCCTTTAATACAATAAAGCTTCCCACTTCTGGTAAATACCTTGAAAAATTACATGTAATATACATTTTATACATTAAGTTTAATTTCCATAAAAAGCATAAATAAGTCAAAGCATAGCATCAACAATCCCACAACCCATGACCTACTAGAGCCTGTTTCTTTCGTAAGAGATAATGGGCTGGTAGTCAGACACTATATAACGTGCGTCTGCAACATGGTATTAAGTGAGGGTATTGTCCACACTGACCTAAACATGGAAATAATCTCTCATCTGCTAAAGAAAGGAAACACTCACTTCAATTGCCCCATACACCAATCTCATACCTGCACCAGATGGGTATGATTCTAGAAAAATGTGCCATTAACCAACTCCAAACATTCACTGAAATTAGTCCCGATCCATTATAAACAGTCAGGCTTTCGCCACAATAAGAGAACTGAACCCACACTAATTAACATTATAGCCAGTCATCATACAACTGGTCAAGCCAGAAGCCTGTAAAAATGTTAGATCACAATACTCTCAACGACAGTCTCAAACACACCCTACGTATAGATGGTCTGCCTCTATGTGGGAGAAATTCTTCATGTATAGAGAAACCCCACTGCCCCTTTCCAACCACTATTTGGAGTATCCTCATGCTCTTCCCTATCTCCACATCTCTTCAATGCATACACTTGGCCTCGGACCTATATGGTCTTAATTTACCAACAAGTTCCAAAATTATACCGACTACATCCAAATAGGTTTGCACTTACCTTAAATCATTTGAGACACCAACATTCTCCCCAACTGCCTCACAGCCATATAAGTGGTGTACCTCTCATTTCTTTTACAGAAATCATGACAAAACAAATTTTGTTTTCCTGGACAAGTCAACACTGAAAGACTGTTCCATTTACATGGCCCAATGAACAAAGGTCTGTACACGACCACCAGAATAAACTAGAGCACAGATTTTCTTTTTAATTTTCTACAACATTTGCAGACCAAGTTTAACTGTCACCAGCAATGCTCACTTCAGATTGCACCAACAATTTCCAGTCCTTCTTAAATCACAAAATTGAACGTATCCAAGCCCTTGAATAGTCTGACCTAGCTTTTCAAACAAAACTGTTTAAGCTTACCCAAGTTATCAATCCCTCAACTTTAGTTATCAATAAATAAAAGTCATAGAATCAAAATCAATAAATAAAAGTCAGAAAGACCATTCCTAGACACCAAACGCCAGGGCCAGATCTCCCAAACGTTTTGGCCCAGAATGGGCTACCAATGGAACAACGAATTTCAACGAAAGCATCTTCCTAACTGAAAAAACATACTGGAAATAGGGTCAGAAATACCTCATTGACAACTTCAAGCACAAAACCTTGGCTGGGGGCAACCACAAAACCCTTAGAGTTTTATAGTAGCCCCCTTAGGAGGGGGCTACTATAAAACTGCAACTAAAAAATGACAAGAAAACCTAAAAATGACAAGAAAACCAGATACGCTCAAGCTATTATCAACTCAAGTCCCTGGTCTATCGAAGAATCTTCCTGGTGATTTGCAATCATAGATCCTGACAAATTCAGAATCTACTTTAGATGAAATTCCAGCAATACTAACAAGAATCAAACCTGGCTGATCTAATATGTAGGTCCAACCGGGACTACTCCCTCCCCAAGACTGGTGACATCCTTCCAAGATGCATAATGATTTACCAGCAATAATAACCATCTTTGAGCACCAAGCCCAGCATGAATGACTGAAATTGGTTCTACTTCTAAAACGTGGTCGTTTTCTTATCTATGCTACGCCAAGCCTCCTCCCTTGTTAATTCATGTCCTTAATTCTACCACACCCACCTCCTTCTCCTCCCTGTGTTTGCTTGTTTGGTGCTGTTCAAATCACATATAATAAGTAAAAACCCACATGCATGTAACTTATAGAAAGAGGAAACCAATATACTTGAACCTTTTCTACCAGTCAATGTACTTTATTTATTTTAAAAAAGCTTAAACAGACATGCATTTTCACTGTATGAACAATGGTGAGCACAATAATGTCCATGGCTATCATTTTTAAACTTTAATGCACCAATGCATTTCTTTTACATTAATACAAAAAGGACAATTACCACTAATGCAAGCCCAATATTTTGCTTTTCCCCTCAACATGACAGTGCACATTTCCACATTATAATTTCTACCCCGGGCTTTTTCTAAGGCATAAAATGGGGTTGGTTCAATCACAGCTTCAATGTAGCTAAACATATCCAAGGGCATCAAACGTTTGTGAAAGGAACAGAGAAATATCATACAGTGATTAGGCAAGCAGTGAAACTAAAAGCCATGTGGAAACATGAAACTCTCTGCTTACACAGGTGAGATAAGAATCGCGCCACTTCAGCTTGAAATAAGTCTGCAATATAAGTGTGATTTACGATCGCTGAAGTCTGCCATGAGAGCGTTTTACAACCACTTTAACAGGTTTGCTTACTGATTTTCAGGCCAGTAATTCTACTTAACCATTAAAATGAATGAAAGCACCCTTTCAGGTGGACATACCTTGAACCCCGACCTGCCTCACTACCTGTTGGCCACGATATCCTTTATTAACCAGGGCAATACTCCCCTTCCGTGTCTGGGGGTCAGGTTGCAGCTTCGATGACGCCAGCAACTAGATGGCATAATTTTGATTTGCCTTCTTTGCAGGCAATGGGTGCAGTTGTGCACCCATTTGACCCCAAGGAAGGCAAAACAACATAGGGCAATTTTGCCAGAGGCACACTTGGGGGCATAGGGGGGCTGACCCTATACCTGTAGGGTCAGCCCCCTCAGGGATCCCACCATGGAGGGGCAGAACCAGTCCGCTTCCCTGGGGGAGCAAAATTGAGGCTCTGGTCGCATTTTGACAACCGTGGGAAGTCGTAAGGCACCAGGGAAAAGATGTTGGTGGGCCGATTCACCCTTCGCAGTACCCCCGGCCATCCTAGAGCTCTGGCTGGGCTATGTTACAGCTTTTCCCTCCAGGGAGGGACGGGGACCATGCCAGGACGTCCGATGACGGCTGCTGGGCTGAGGGTCGTTATACTCACCTTAGATTTACAAGTCACAGATTTGGAACCCGACTAAATCAACTCAGGCATTCATCCTTCCAAGGTCAGCGAAAGAGAACTAATTTCAGTTGAGTAATAATTGTAGATAAAAAACAAAACTCTGGTGTGTAGCAACATTGCCAATAATTATTAATGTCTAAATGCTAGCATTCATAATTCCAACCAAAGTCTGGGAATAATGGTAAACCTTAAATTAGCGTGTCACTTTGAAGTTGAATAAAACCCACATCCCCCACGCAAACATGCCTCTACAAAAAAACCATATCAAAGTATTTTTGTTTTACTTAATTGGGATGTGTGTGAATCTCATTTGTATACTGCTAGGTCTAAAGCTGAATGGGACACATGGTTTGAGATTGAAATATGCGTGTGCTTTGTAACTGCCAACACGAGCGGCTTCACGAACATTTGCCAGTGCATCTATATAATATATATATAAAAAAACATTCCCGGAGACATCACTAATAATAAACAAGCATGGCCAGCCACTACGAACCACTATCTCCCAGTGTACATTGTCCCCAATTTCCTAATCGGACCCCCTCACCCTTCAAGTAGGCTCCACCCACTTGGCCAATGAAAACTCACTTAACTGCCGTATGACAGACCCCACTCCCACTCTTCACCTGGAACAGGCGCGCAGCCTGCAGAGCACAAGCCGCTTCCACAAGGCACGTCCTCTCGTAGATAATGCTCCCTTACAATCCGCGCTGTTCGACCCCTGAGGGTCCTCAGGAGCAGCACTCTCTCTGTACGTAGCAGCATAAGGGAACCGTACAGACTCACGTGCAATAGTTTCACAACATTGTCTATTTCCTATTCGAGAAATGGACCTTAAAAACCCCCGCCGCGGCTCATCATCACATGAGTTGCACGTTCGGATTTCAGACGTGTGTGAAGTCACGTGCCTCAGGTTGAGGCACGTCTTCAACGCGTCGCCTTTGCCAAAGGTAAAGGCAGCGGAAGGCATGCGCAGCCACGTGGCCACAAAGTCGTTCATCAGTTTTCAGGCGAATTTGGTTTACGGTAAGCGTAGCTCACTTTATTGGCCAGTGTCACCCGCCTTGCAATCAACGGACTCGCCCACCAAGTCCCCTATACCCACATTCACTTTACTAGCCTCACAGCGCCCCCCCCCACCGAAAAATAAAGCAGGTGTTCATACATGCCAACATTTTGTGGCACCTGGGAGGGAGATTTCACGAGAGAATTAGGGATAAATTAATTTCCCCATAAGAACGCATTGGGTATAGAATGATTTTAGGCCGGAGAACGTGAAAAAGAGCAATATTTTGCAAAACTTTTCATTTAAAAATCGTGTCTCCCGCCTAAATGCCTAAATCGGGAGGATTGGCAGGTCTGGGTGTTTCCACAGCCTTGGTGACACAAACGGTTGAGCGTTATTGTGGCTTAACATACGGCTTAACACAGTCTGGTTAACAGCTTTATTCAACAGATCCACATTGAACGATATACAATAGGTAGTTACTTCACTAAGCTTGTAACTCCTGTAATCCATGGTGAAGAGGAAGACCTTGGCTTGCCTCTAGATCAGGAGGTACACTGGGGTACCTCCTTTTTCTGCACTGCCCACGCTATGACTGTCCGCTGCCCTCTCCTGTTCTTGCATGTGCACTGTACAGTCTTGTGTTCCAGCGGAAGCTGCATCTGATAAGATGGACCCTTTTGTGCAGGGAAGACATGGCAAGTATGACTGTAGTGCAGGCTTTATTGTTCCTTGGTTTTTCGGACATGTTACAAAGTGGTACACTGTAGAATTAGATAGGCGACCAACACTGGTTTCCCCACACCCTTACAGGCAGCACCCTCCTTCCAACTGCTACAATCAACCATCCACCCTGGAAGCCCCAGAGTACTCAAACACTCCATCACACCATACATTCCCCACTGACATGAAAGTCACTCTGAAACAACCAAGTACTTTGCTCATTGTCACCTGGCCTAGTAAGATCATTGTCTCTGTCTTCCCTCTGTTCCCCTCCCTTGCCTCATCACGCCTTGAAACACTTGTTTATAGGTGCGTTATAAATGCCATATCACAACACAAGAACCAGACTATAACATCTCTCCCTCCGTTACTTCAACAAGCAGGACACATAACTAGTGGTGAACCAAACCACATGTCTGCAAAGCGCACCACAATGACCCCTGCACATCCCCACGAGGTGGCCACCAAAGTGAGCAAGCGCAAAGGGCCAATAAAGGAGAAAACAAACAGTAAGGCAATGTGAGACCAGAACTACGATTTAGCAACGCCAATGCAAACACTAGCAGAAAAGGATGAGCAGACCAGAAGGAAGCTGCACCCCCACTGCAACAAATGCTCACAATGAGAATCTGTAACAGTAAGCATCCTCAACTCCAGAAAACTCCTCAGCAAAATGGTGTCCTCCCCAGAAAAACACCTACACCAATTCCAACCAGAACACAACAGAAATCACAACAATCTCTCATGTGAGCAATACACTCTAAACACCTAATCTTCACAGAAACCTGACCTTTTGTTTAAGACTGCCACCGCAGATCCTCAGACCTGCTGCACCTGAGCACTAACCTGCTCTCCTCTGAGCAAACCAAACAAGAATCCCACCGGACGGCCACCAAATCAAACCACAACACCCTGCCACCCGACTTTGCACAACCACAACCAAACGGCATACCCAACCGTACCACCAACATTGGCCAACCTTGCACCAACTAGAGGCACTCAACACACACTACCCAAAGCATAATTGATGCTTAACCCAGCAAAGCTGATAACAAGTAAAAAAAAGAAAAATAAAAAGCCATGGCCTAAGAGCACCCAAACCAGAGGGCAGATTGATGCCCAAGTAACTACACCAACTCTAAATAAAACTCCAACCAAGCCAGCACTGTCCCTGTACTGAGCGGTTAAACTGAACAGCCCCAAACACACCAAATCAACCCAAAAGTTAATTAAATTCCAATACCCACCCAGTATTCTGGAACCACATGATAACTGTAGACTACAGTGAGTTTTACATTTCCAGAACCCTCCCGGCAGTAACCAGACCCCAACTGTAACCAACACGACCCTCACAGCAATTACATTTGAGGCCCCTTGAAACCCCTTACCACACACACACACCATAGCCATTCATGCAAGATGAACCAACATGTAATAATGTATGAAAAATGGCTTCACACCACCAACCTGCAACCGCATGTCCAACTTTCCGCCATTGCGAGTGTACTTCCGATGCATCACCTGCAGTCAATGATAGATGGTGATTAAAATAGATCACCACCCCGCACCTGCATGTCCAGAATTCCCCCAATGTGAGCACAATTCCAGTGGATCACCTGTAACAAATAATAGACATTGATAGAATACAAATCATCACAAACACTCTTCACCTGCAGGTCCAAATTTCCTGTGTTTATACACCAAACAGTACAATATATTATGTTGCCCCTGAGCAAATCCTGTGTGAACCCCACACCCTCATGTCAATGGCTAGCCAAAAAGAAGAAAACCCAGGAAACCAGACATAAAAACCAGGTGCCCTAAACAGAAGGCTGCAACATACATAAGAACAGCATAATACAGAACAGGCCTTGTAAGCTAACATTGTCCTGTAACCATCCCAGGAAAACCCACTAAACCCACTAAAAAGGTCCACAACACAAAACATAAACCTCAAAATGAACACCGGCCCCAACATTGGCACACTAACCTACAGCTCTTCTTCAACCTTGTCAAACCTGCCGGAGTACACAAACCAAGCCCAAAGATCAAAGTCCAGTTGACGCAAATTTGTTGAAATGCGTTGACACATGGGGCAAATATCGGCAATCAACAGACACGACATGTCGCAGGCAAATGCCGCTCCGCCACTTCCTGCTCGCCGGGAAACTATTTCCCAGGCACACCTGACACACTCTTCAGCAGACACCTCTTTGCTACTGAGGCCCCTTTACAGCACCCCGACTTGGCTGAACAGATTCCTCTGACAACAACCTTGGCACGCTGCGAATGCACACAGACTAACGTTCCACTCCATGGTAACACGTAGCCATAGCCTCTCATTTTGACGTCATTATTCCGCTTCCAGGCGTGAAGGATGCCAGACCTGCTCCAGCATCCGAACACAGGTTCTTGGTCTGCTAGCATGGCCCTCTGGGGAGCCACTGACACCTCTCCACCACCATACCATGTGCCAACCAACCTGGAACAGCACAGGGCAAAAGCACGGGACCTGCTTCCTGCATTATCCTTCGCTGGCCTGCACCAGCTCTCGCAGGCCACCGTTCCCCACCAGACTCAACAATGCCATCCACTCCCTCCTGCGTTATCCACTGTCCATCCCCCTTCCACCTGCACTGCCCCTCCAAGGCTAATACGACCCGATCCCAGCTGCTGTGCCACCCAAAAATGCTCCTGTTGCCTGGGTGTGGGGATCGCCTTGGGGGGGGGGGGGTGTCTACTCCTACAGCAGTCCTGAAGTCCCTCTCTGTACCACCGCTGAGACCAACTCGTCATCAATGTTAGGATGGGCCGTCCGGTGCAGTGAAGACAGGGTAAGTGTAACTGTAGTACAGGCTTTATTGTTTCTTGGTTCACCATACACACAGGATAGTCATAGGTGGTTACATAGGTACACAAGACACTACACACCGTGGGTCACCGTAGATACAAGTAGATAGCAGAGACACTGGTTTCCCCACACCGTTCCAGGCAGCACCCTCCTTCCAACTGCCATGACTAACCGTCCACCCCGGAATCCCCACAGCACTCGAAAACTCCATCACACCATACATTCCCCATTGACATGACAGGCATTCTGAAACAACCAGGTGCTTTGCTCCACAGCACAAGGACCAGACTATAACCAGCCTTAAAGCTATTGCATACTTGGTTGTAGTTTTATTGGAGGGGGCAATTTGGCCTGTCAGGAGGAAGGGGTACTTTGGGGAGTCGTTATTTGCAAAGGGGTGTTTTTCTGTGTGCAGTGGGGCTGAGCACAGGCCAATTTCCAGTATACCAATGTGGTCAGCTAGTTGTATTTTTTTTCTTGTGGAGAGGCTTTTCTGTCCTGGCCAATGGCGAGGGGCTTTCTGGCATAGAAACTCCTCCTTAATGGGTGATGGGGCGCTGACCCACCGAAATCCGAGGAGCCAGCCCACTGTAAACAGTGAGC
The DNA here is from genome assembly GCF_040938575.1 of Ambystoma mexicanum. Lineage (NCBI taxonomy): Eukaryota > Metazoa > Chordata > Amphibia > Caudata > Ambystomatidae > Ambystoma > Ambystoma mexicanum. The sequence goes on from NC_090934.1 coordinate 1,027,456,678, forward strand.
ACTCCCTCACCTGCTTTTTGGAGCTGAGGGAGTGCTCTTGAGGTTGCTTGAACAGTCCTTTTGATCATTCTGTTCCCCAGACATGCATGCTCAATGCCGAGGCAATTTGCTACCCCAGCCTTGCATAGCCCATTGGGAATGCTGCCTGGGGAACTGCAAGTTTGTATGTGCGGAGGGGGGGGGCACTCCTGCACCTCCCTGAACATCCAAATTGACAGAGGTACTTCGTCATCAGTGCCCTGGCTCCTGCGTGCATGTGCAGGAACCAGGAAGCGCTTGCTTCCTAATCCTGTTTGTGATACACTGGAACTGGAGTGCTGGGAGGAAAGTTCAAGGCCGGGGCAGAAGGTAAGTTAATGTTAATTTAAGTATGTGTATGGATGGTTCTGTTATGAGTGAGTCTATGTTGATGGGTGCACGTGTGAATGAGCAAGTGCATGCTGTGTGTGAATGTTGTGTAAATGTGCATTTGTGCTGGACCAGGGAGCTGATTTTGGTGAGTGGGGGCAAAGGGGTTGTACTACAACAGCCTTTTAAAAATGCCTTTCTTGCACAACTCCCTTCCCCACTGGCCAAAATCAGCTCCCTTTCCAATTCTCTGGTGGTGAGGGGGGCAGGGATGATTTTTTGTTTTGTTTTCTTAATTTCTTTTACTGGGCATCTATTGATGCCCAAACCATGCAGCACCTCTCATACACACATAATCACACTGATTGTGTGTGAGCTGCCAGGAGGCCCAGCGGGACAGGCATGTCATTTCTTTACTGACCATCTATGATTGAAGCCTTGTCAAAAATACCATGTTGGACCCCCGGGTTCCCCAGCTCCTCGCCTACACACATAATCACACTGATTGTGTGTGAGGCGCTGGGGGGGGGGTGCATGTAATTTTTAGTATGGGCTAGTAGGTGGCAGTGCCATCTATAAGCCAAAACTAAAGGGCATATGAGGAGGGACACAAAGCTTGAAGGTGTTGTTTGGTTATTTGCCCACCTATTGACTGCCCATGCTAGTCCCATTGGCCAGTCCCACCCAGTTCCTGCCCCTTTCCACCCAAACCACCACCTGATTGGAAGTCTTTGAGCTTGCTTTAACGAGCCTTACCATCAAACTTTGCACTTGAGGTGCCTGCCAGTTTTTTCAAAGCAGTCTTCTGAGACTGAGTCTCCTAAGGCTGGGCAGAAGCATCATGGGAAACAACATCTCCTTCCCGCCACCGGATGCTGCAGGAGCAGCAAGGCCAAGTCCAGGGCAAGACTGAAGTTAAGCCCTGCTGGGCTATTTTTCTTTTCATAAAAAACGATTACGCCCATTTTGCTGGGGACCTTATCAATCCCCTTACTTTGATGTGTATATGATTAGCCTGTTGTTGGAAGGAGCACAGCTGAATTCAAAGCCACTTGGCTATTTAAAAATGCATTGGGATTCCCCACTCCAAAATGGCCAGAACATCCTCGTGTAGAGGAGTCACCATCAGGCCGGCCAGTTGCCCCTCTGTGATTGGGCAGACCTCCTATGAATAGCCAATCCTGTGGCCAGCAGGCAGTAAACCAGCCCCTTCTCACATGGCCGCTTGAGTAAGGCTCCTGTCTGTACCCCTAGAGTAAGGCTCCTGTCTGTACCTGTCTGGGCCAGGAAGGGCTGAGGGCACCCTTCCTCACCCCTCCTCCTTCGCACACCATGAAGCAGTTTCTGCCACCTCTCTCTGGTGCCCCTGGACTACCACTCTATCTGCAAGTCCTCAAGTGAGTGATGGCTGAATTCTTCCACTGCCTCCTCTACTAACAATTCTAAACTGCAACTGTTCCCCGCTCATTCTATCTCTGGTCTCACTGTATCTTCCTCTCCCTAGTGCATCTACCCTGTTTGGACTTTCTTTAACTGTATAAAAAAATACTATTAAAAAAACGCTATAATTGGCGTTTTCTTAAAAACATACAAAGTAAACTGTTATTGTATATTGCTGAAGTTTCCTCCAATTTTTGTAAACAGTGTGAACGCTGTTGCTTTCTTAGTATACAACCCGTTGTAACTGTTGATAAAAACAACACAGAAAGAGAGGGTAAGCTATCAATGCTTCATTTTATCTCTACGATTTATTTAATGATCAAGGTTAGATCTCAAGGTTACTTTACCTGGTCTAATCCGTGGAGTCAGCTGAGAGGGCAATCTTGAGTTAAGCAAGAAATGTGTTCTATTAGGTGAAGTTCCCCTAAATCAGGGATAATCGACCTGCAAAGACATTTGCATTTTCTTTAGAAATATCTGAGAGATTGTACTTAGGAACTTTCATTACTTGGTGTCAAGATTGCCACAAGACATTCAGCCCAAAGTGTTCGACAACGGGTGTTCCCCATTTTAAGGAACCTCTGTTCCTTTGTTAAAGAGCCAAAATGCCCTTTCCGAACCCGTGCTGCCATGTTGCCATGGCGACTATGGCGTCCTCTCCACAAACAAAACTACCGCGGTGTACGAAGGAGGAGGAGCCAAACGAGGTCGCGGCTACCCGTTATAACGCTTCCGGGTAGCCGTACTCATTGCATCTGATTTTCGTCTGAATCACAGCTAGCTCTCGTTCCCATGTCTTGACCCCCTTGGCTGCGCCTGTTCTTTACCTGGCCTTTGACCACAGCCTGTGTTTCATGAACTCTTTTGCTTCCTTGTTTACCTGAACTTGGATTGTTTACATGTTGCCAAACCCCGGAATGCTAATCGACCTGCCTTTGTCTACTGTTTGTTACCTCCTGAAATGCTTTCACGTTGCCGGGCTCCGGAACGTATTTGACCTGCCTTGCCTGCCGTTCTGTTCTGCATTACTGTCCGCATGCTGCCAAACCTCAGAACGCTATTGACCTGCTTTGCCTGCCGTTCTGTTCTGCATTGCTGTCCGCACGCTGCCGAATCCCGGAACGTGATCTGACCTGCTCTGCCTCTACTGTTTGCACCAGTCTTCCAACAAAACCTTTCTTCAACACCTTAGATTCATCACGCTGGCTCCAAAGGGACAACAACCGAATTCTCTACACTGTGACATCATCATCACCTTACCTGAGTAAATCTGCATACCCAAGAGAATAGCGCACAAACTAGAGACTGACACCCTGCACTCAGGTCGTTAGGCGTCCTCGTTTCGTCATGAGTTAGGGATAGGTTGGGTTTGCAGAGTTTTCTCAGTAGTGCCTTCCCACTGTCTACCCATTGGTAAGTCTCTCTGTCTATTATTTCTCCATCATAGAATATTTCTCCATCATAGAAATTCGTTATTGTCATTTATTGTCACTTCCTGAACTTGTCTTTCCCGCTCTATCTCTTGAATCTTCTGATATACAATTTTCCTCCTACAGCCCATATTCTCAGTGTATGTCTACACCCACTACAGCATTTCTTGATCGGCTGCATTGTCTCCGCTCCACGGTGTCTGTGTCCATCTCCAGCTACGGCAGTAGATCCATCTTTCGACTAATTGGTTCTTTTGTAGTTTGCTTGGAAATACAAAGGGACACATTGGTAGGAAGAACTCAACGGCTACTCTGCGAGTTCTTCTACCAGGCCTCCTGATCATGAGTCGGACTAACTTGACATAATCAGAAGCCATATAAATAGAAAGATGGATGTTAATGATACTTTGGTCAATCTGATGCAACTGATGGCTGAATTGAGGACCGATATGACGGCCGCTCATAATGCCACTCAAGCAAGGATTGACGAACTACAAGCACTAGCCCCTTCTATGGCACCAGTGCCCTCACCGGCAGTGGCCTCCGGTTCTGCCTCTCCGAATCCTCAGCCAGCCGTACAACCTTCGGTGGTCATGGCCACACATTTCCCATTAGCTCCTCCTGAGCGATTTCATGGCGACCCTAAAGTTTACCAGACCTTTTTATACCAATGTTGCCTGCATTTCTTGTGTCACCCCACAGCCTTTCCTGACTCGGCTACAAAGGCAGCCTTTGTCTTGTCACATTTAGCCGGTACCGCAGCCACATGGGATAACCCCCTATTGGAGGCCAGCAGCACGCTGCTCTTTGATTGTGATGCCTTGCTGGAGGCTATGAGTCGGGTATTTAATACTCGCTATAGGACCCAAGCCACTTAACTAGAACTCCTGGCTATTCAACAGGGGGACTCGCCTTTGTTATCATATATAGCTAAGTTCAACCAACTGGTAGCCAAAACAGGTTGGCCTGAGGACAAGAAGGCCTCATTGTTCTATAAGGGCTTATCGGATAATATCAAGGACATCCTTGCTACGGTTCCAGTGGTGCCCACGGCCTTCCATGAGTTGTTAGACCTTGTCCTCCAGATAGATGCTCGGAGAGCAGAAAGGAAGGGCGAAAAAAGGGGCACAATGCCTTTGTTGGTCACCCCTTCTCTTGCGTCCCCTAACGCACCTGAGCCTATGCAAATTGGTGCCGTGCGGGGTCCTTTAATGTCCATGGAAAGAGAAAGGAGACGTTTGAACAATCTTTGTTTCTATTGCGGGTCTCCCGACCATCTTTTGAAGGCTTGTCCAAAGAAACCCAAGAAGTCGGAAAATGCACTGACTCGGTAGTGGATGGGGTCCCCCTACTGAGTCCAGCGTCCCATGACTCCATGATGTACTCTCCAGTCACGCTCAATGCCTGTTTTAAACCCATGTCCGGTTCTTCCTGGTTTAGTGATCCGATTCTGGACTCGGGGGCCACTGAAAACTATATTGATCTCTCTAACACTCATGAGAAAGGCGTGACCTTTGTGGCCAAAGCCCACCGAGAGGTTGTGGATGCCGTTGATGGTACCTCATTATTGTCCGGCTTAGTCACTGAACAAACAGTGCCCTTGGTTATGACCACACTCACAGGTCATGTTGAAACTATCACCTTTGATGTTATCACTGCACCATAGTTCAGAACCATCCTTGGTTTACCTTGGCTCAGAACACACAACCCTACTGTAGACTGGATCGAAGGGACGGTTTCCTTTGACTCCAAGTACTGTGAAAGTCATTGTAAAAAACACCAAATGACTAAAGAAGGTCCTTGTCGAGCTCTCATGGACGTTGCATCCGCAGTGGGTGCTCTTGTTGTCACATCCTTGCCTCACAAATATTCGGCTTATCAGGATGTTTTCGATGCCAAAGGAGCCGAGGTTCTACCACCCCACCGACCCTATGACTGCCCAATTGATTTAATACCTGGTGCTAAAATACCTAATGGGAGGGTATATTCCCTAACCACCAAAGAGGATGTTATCCTAAAAGTATATATCGATAAGGCCCTCAGTATGGGCTTTATCCGTCCATCTGGGTCTCCTGCGGCCTCACCTATGTTCTTTGTACCAAAGGAAGAAGGGGATCTTCGCCCCTGTATTGATTACTGGGAATTAAATGCAGTCACGGTCCGAAATCAATACCCAATACCATTGATTTCGGTACTCTTAGACCAATTAGGCAGTTCCAAGATATTCACGAAATTGGATCCAAGAGGTGCATACAATCTTGTGACAATGCGTTCAGGGGATGAATGGAAGACTCTATTTAAGACTAAATACGGTCTCTATGAGTATTGCGTTATGCCCTTTGGGTTATGCAATGCCCCTGCTACCTTTCAGCATTTCATCAATGATGTCTTTCGGGACATGTTGGACACTTATGTCGTAGTATACCTCGACGACATCCTCATTTATTCTCCATTGTACCAGACCCACATTGAACATGTGTCTGCAGTCCTCTAAAGATTAAGAGAAAAGCAATTGCACGCAAAGTTAGAGAAATGTGTGTTTCATGCTACCTCAATTGAATTTTTAGGTTATAACATCACAGACATGGGTGTACAAATGAACGACACCAAGGTCAAAGCGGTTTTGGAATGGCCGGTTCCTTCTACCCTTAAGCAATAACAATCCTTCTTAGGGTTTTCAAACTTCTACCGGCGTTTCATAAAATCCTTTTCTAGTATCGCTGCTCCGCTTACTTCCTTGACCAGTTCTAAACAAACCTTCCGTTGGAGTCCAGCAGCTCAGACGGCTTTTGACCATCTAAAGTCCTCGTTCACCTCCACCCCTGTTTTAATGCATCCTAATCCAGACCTACCATTAGTGGTAGAGGCTGACGCCTCGGACATTGCGATCGGGGCCATCCTTTCACAGGAATGCAAAGACAGTGGTCAGCTACATCCGGTAGCTTTTCATTCCAGGAAACTCACCTCTTACGAGGCAAACTATACTATTACAGAAAAGGAACTATTTGCCATTAGGGATGCATTCCTCGTATGGCGTCACCATCTCTTGGGGACTGCTCTACCAGTTCAGGTTTTCACAGATCAGAGCAACCTCTTGGCTCTGCAGTCAGTAAAATGCACTACCGCTAGACATGCCCGTTGGCATGAGTTTTTCTCCATGTATCATTTCCATATCACCTACAGACCCGGCTCCCGACACTCTAAAGCAGATGCTCTTTCCAGGTTACATGGTGTTTCACACTCGTCAGGGGACGAACAAACTGTTCTTCAACCTGCTCAGGTAGCATGTGCTTGTGGAATACAAAAACCTTTACGATTAGCCCTGATGCAATGGGCTAACTCTAATCCGCAAGTCATCCAAGAATTTAATCTGACTGTGGTTCATGGCATTCCTTACCATGATGGAATGGTGTATCTCCCTGACTCAGAAACACGTACCAATGCTATGCGCTGGTGTCATGAGACCAAGTTCTCAGCTCATCCTGGCAGTCGTAAAACATTGGAGTTACTACGACGCTGGTCTTGGTGGCCAACAATGTCTAAGGACGTTCTGGAATATGTAGCCACTTGTGCCGTTTGTGCTCAATGCAAGAGCATTCCAACCAAACCCATTGGCCTGTTACAACCATTGCCGACTCCTGGAGAACCATGGGTCATGATCTCGATGGACTTCATTGTCGAATTGCCATGTGATCGAGGCCACAATACTATTTGGGTCATTATTGACTACTTCACGAAGTTGGCCCTTTTTGTGCCCTGCAAAGGGCTTCCTACGGCACATGCTTTGGCTAAACTATTTTTGCACCATGTTTTCAGGTTGTTTGGTCTTCCTTGTGTGATTGTAACGGATCGTAGATCACAATTCACGTCTCGTTTCTGGCGAGCTCTTACCGCCTCCTTGGGGATCGAAGACCGTTTCTCTACCGCATACCGAAAGGGGGCAAACCGAAAGGCTGAATGCCACTCTAGAACAATACCTTTGGTGTCTTACCTTGCAACACCAGGAATCTTGGTTTCCCTTGTTGGAAATGGCAGAGTTTGCATACAATAATTCAGTGCACTCGTCTACTGGAACATCACCCTTTTTTGCTATGTATGGGCGTCATCCTCGTACCCTGCCCATGCAGCCAAACTTTTGATCGTTTAGCCCTGCGCCCGGGGCCTGCGTACGGGACTTGGCTAGAATTCGAGATGAGGTTTCTTCACATTTGCAGAAGGCTAAGTTGCAACAGAAGGCTCAAGCCAACGCTCACAGACTCCCAGCGCCCGAATATAGGGTGGGTTCCAAGGTCTGGTTGGCAACTAGGAATCTTCGTATTCCAGGTCGTCATTTCCTTTTGCCACGCTTTGTTGGTCCCTATCTGGTTACAGCTATCATTAATCCTGTTGCAGTACGTCTGGATCTGCCGGATAGTTGGCATACCCATCCTGTGTTTCATGTTTCTTTGCTGAAACCTTGTCTTCCTTCCACTAGATTGCCTTTGCGTCCCTCTCCGATCAACGTTCAAGGATGTGATGAATACGAAGTAAACCGCATCCTGGATACCAAAGTTCGTAGAGGGGTTCGTCTTTACTTAGTGGATTGGAAGGGTTGGGTTTTGGTCCGGAGGACAGGACCTGGGAGCCTGCTGTGAATATACATGTTCCCCGGTTGGTTGCAGATTTCTTGTCCGGGAAAGGGAGGCCTTCTTTGGGGCGGGGAACTGTCAAGATTGCCACAAGACATCCAGCCCAAAGTGTTCAACAAAGGGTCTTCCCGTTTTAAGGAAACTCTGTTCCTTTGTTAAAGAGCCAAAATGCCCTTCCCGAACCCGTGCTGCCATGTTGCCATGGTGACTATGGCGTCCTCTCCACAAACAATACTACCGCGCTGTATGAAGGAGGAGGAGCCAAATGAGGTTGCGGATACCCGTTATAACGCTTCCGGGTAGCCGTACTCGCTGCTTCTGATTTTTGTCTGAATCACAGCAAGCTCTCGTTCCCATGTCTTGACCCCCTTGACTGCGCCTGTTCTTTTCCTGGCCTTTGACGGCAGTCTGTGTTTCTTGAACCCTTTTGCTTCCTTGTTTACCTGCAATTGGATTGTTTACACGTTGCCAAACCCCGGAACGCTAATCGACCTGCCTTTGTCTACTGTTTGTTACCTCCTGAACTGCTTTCACATTGCCGGGCTCCGGAACGCTATTGACCTGCTTTGCCTGCCGTTCTGTTGTGCATTGCTCTCCGCACACTGCCGAATCCCGGAACGTGATCTGACCTGCTCTGCCTCTACTGTTCGCACCGGTCTGCCAACAAAACCTTTCTTCAACACCTCGGATTCATCACGCTGGCTCCAAAGGGACAACAACCGAATTCTCTACACTGTGACATCATCACCTTACCTGAGTAAATCTGCATACCCAAGAGAATAGCGCACAAACTAGAGACTGACACCCTGCGCTCAGGTCGTTAGGCGTCCTCGTTTCATCGGGATAGTCTGGGACTAGAGACTGCCAAATTTCTGTCTAGGCGTCCTCCTTTCGTCGTGAGTTAGGAATAGGTTGGGTTTGCAGAGTTTTCTCAGTAGTGCCTTCCCACTGTCTACCCATTGGTAAGTCTCTCTGTCTATTATCTCTCCATCATAGAAATGTGTTGCTGTCATTTATTGTCACTTCCTGAACTTGTCTTTCCCGCTCTATCTCTTGAATCTTCTGATATACAATTTTCCTCCTACAGCCCATATTCTCAGTGTACGTCAACACCCACTACAGCGTTCCTTGATCGGCTGCATTGTCTACGCTCCACGGTGTCTGTGTCCATCTCCAGCTACGGCAGTAGATCCATCTTTCAACTAATTGGTCCCTTTTTAGTTTGCTTGGAAATACAAAGGGACACATTGGTAGGAAGAACTCAACGGCTACTCTTCGAGTTCTTCTACCAGGCCTGCTTATCACGAGTCGGACTAACTTGACACTTGGACTTACTACGACGGTATATATCACTAAAAATTACTATTACCTGTAGAAATTGTAGGAGTTCCAAATCGTTTCATCGGAAGTCTAATTCTTTTTCAGTCAAAGGATCATCTTGTTAACTGGCAATAGTGACTGTTCTTAGTAGAGGATCTAGACAAAATCAGACATAAGGGAAGAAGATTCAGTTCTCCGAGATCCGAGAACTGTAGAAGTTACTCTCTAACTGGGGCATTATAGTTATCTAGATGTAGTGCTTACTTCAGTTATCCTAGTTGGTAAAGTGTGTCCCCCACCGGCAGGTATAAATGTAGGCAGTCAACTTTCTAAATGGAGTCCTTCTGCTTATGGTGGACCCTGTTTTTATCTGTGAAGACAAAAATAGAGAGAGCTATCTCTCATTTACTGAGTTACCCAGGACCGCTCCTTGATAATCTGAATATCAGAACATGACACTTGTCTCTTCATCAATGATTTTATCTAAAGGTTGTTAAATTGCATGTGACTCCATCTCATCCTTGCTTACCTTAAAGCTAGGGCAGGAACTCTATTTCTCTGTTTGTTCTGGGTTGGAACTCGTACTGTGCCCACTACCAATCTTGAAGAGTGTTCATCGGAAGTGCGGCTGCCATGTTTGGTATGAAATATCAGTCTTTTAGTCCTTTCTTTATTGATTACGTATCTTGTTATAAGCTCCTGGAAGATAAAATTAAAAAAACCCTAATGACCGCATAGTAAGTGTGAACACCTTTACTAACCTAAGCTTAACCATTACCAACATAGTTGGAAACAGTGGAACATTTTTGAAAAATCTACGGTGAAATGATCCTGCCCTCTTTTTGCCTATAGGAAATCCACCATGATAGGTAATCACATCAGTAGCAGTAAATTAAAAACTAGCCTGAAATAAAGTGAAACTCTCACCCAGATCTGGGGACTGAGTCCTCTAATTGGACATCATCCATGTGGACATTGTTTTGTGTGCAAATACACCACTAAATCAAAGGAAATAGAGATAGGCTTAGATAAAAAATGGCAACAAACTAAATTCTCTAATTGCAACACAGAATTTGTGATCTACTTGATCACCTGTCCATGTGGTAAAAGGTATATAGGAAAAACTAACAGGAAAATTAAAACCTGAATTATAGAACATCAGAGCTGCCTAAACAACAAAGTCTTAACAGCACCAATGACAAAACATTATATAGATAACAATCACACCAGTGAAGACTTAAAGTGGACGGTCCTTTTTAAAATGACAGGTACATATATTAACAAAAAGAAAAAAGCTTTAGTAGAGAAAGGATAAAAACTATTTTTTCTCACAAGAAGTGACAAAGAAGGGCTGAATGAGGCAATTGAATGGTATAAAATATAATTTTCTGGTGGCTCTCATCCCTAGGGGAGCCGCAGGAACAGTTAATACCAAAGAAGGCCCCAGTCTAGAATAGAAGTACTGAGGATACCAGAAGGGGGATCTAACTTTAGAATTTATTAAACAGAGGGCAGGCTAATCACTCTAAATCTTGATTCCATTAATCTTTTTTACTTTGTAATCTGTAATATTCCATTTAGCTAGAAAGTCATGATAACTTTGGGTATTCGAGGGACATTCTGAAATTGAACCCCGGAATATCTATAGATTAATCTATGATACTCTTAGAAAGTGCTGGACTAGACACGTTTCATCGGGTATTGATAACCCTAGCTTTCCCGGTCATTTAGTAATCCCAGAGGTCCTCCCTCGAGATTAATGGAATACAGACTGTAATACAGAATCAGTTGGATCAGAATAAGGCCAACTATAGAAGAAATTAAGCAATAGTACCCCAGAGTGACAGCCTCTCTCTACACATATATTGCAGTCAAACAAAGGATTTATTAATAAGTACTTATATACCAGAGAGATACCTCTTTGACATCTAATAAACCGCACAGAGGGTCCGTGGCAACAAACAAAGAACTATCGCCCCTTGTCCTTCACTCACCTAATATGGTGTCCTATAATCAAGGACAGCCAGACTAGAGAACCAACACACTTTCTTGAGGCTCTCTTTTTTATGAACGGGAGCGTTTTGAACTAACGGTTGTCTGCCTATTCTTAAGGTAAGACGAGACACAATCGTTAGCATTGTGAAATGGCACTTTCAAGCTACTTCAAATTATGTAATCAGAATAGGAATAAAGAAAGGACTAAAAGACTGCATATTTCATACTAAACATCGCAGCCGCACTTCCGATGAACACTCCTCGAGATCGGTAGTGGGCACAGTACTAGTTCCAACCCAGAACAAACAGAGAAATAGAGTTTCTGCCCTAGCTTTAAGGTAAGCAAGGATGAGATGGAGTCACATGCAATTTAACAACCTTTAGAAAAAATCATTGATGAAAAGACGAGTGTCATGATCTGATATTCAGATTATCAAGGAACAGTCCTGGGTAACTCAGTAAATGAGAGATAGCTCTCTCTACTTGTGTCTTCACAGATAAAAACAGGGTCCTCCATAAGCATAAGGACTCCATTTAGAAAGTTGACTGCCTACATTTATAACTGCCCGTGGGGAACGCACTTTACCAACTAGGATAACTGAGGTAAGGACTACATCTAGATAACTATAATGCCCCAGTTAGAGAGTAACTTCCACAGTTCTCGGATCTCAGGGAACTGAATCTTTTCTTCCCTTATGTCTGATTTTGTCTAGATCCTCTACTAATAACAATCACTATTGCCAGTTAACAAGATGATCCCTTGACTGAAAAAGAAGACTTCCGACTAAACGATTCGGAACTCCTACAATTTCTACAGGTAATAGTAATTTTTATTGATATATACCAACATAGTAAGTCCACGTAATGAAAGCTCCTAAGTACAATCTCTCAGATATTTCTAAAGACAATCTTTGCAGGTCGATTATCCCCGACTTAGGGGAACTTCACCTAATAGAACACATTTCTTGCTTAACTCAAGATTGCCCTCTCAGCTGACTCTACGGATTAGACCAGGTAAAGTAACCTTGAGGTCTAACCTTGATCATTAAATAAATCCTAGAGATAAAATGAAGCATTGCTAGTTTACCCTCTGTTTCTGTGTTGTTTTTATCAACAGTTACAATGGGTTGCATACTAAGAAAGCAACAGCGTTCACACTGTTTACAAGAAGTTGGAGGAAACTCCAGCAATATACAATAACAGTATACTTTGTTTGTTTTTAAGAAAATCGAGTGACATTACTCCTGAAGAAAGTTCCTTAAACAACCGAAGAGAACTGAAACATGTCGAGTGCATGACAATGGCAAATTTAGGCACCATTGATACCTTATATATGTAATTAAAACGACAAGTTTGACTTAGAGACGCCAATTATAGCCTCTCTCACCAGAATCAACTTGATCTATTTAGATCTTCCCCTAATCAAGAAGGTGGTACCCGTCACAGTTTTTGAATAGTATTTTCTATACAGTGTTTTATAAAGTGATTTTGATAAGTGTATTTTTTTATATATGCCACATTTGGATTAAATCTCATATGTGTTAAAATTAACAGTTGATGTTTAATGTTTGTAACTGTTGATATGAGCTATCTTTTGTTTAAATTAGTTCTAACTAGCCATTAGAAGATAGAGCTTCCACCCTGGTGGTATCTATGGGATTCCCTTCTAAATTTAGTGCTTTCTTTAACATCATGCACCACAGATTGTTTTGCATTGTGTGCCCCTCCCGTAACTACTTGGCTGCCTTCTGATCTGACCCCAAACTAGCAGTACAGCCTCTCTCTCCTCTTTTCTTCAACTATCCTCTACCAACCTGATTGCACTCAGCATCTCTCCTATCTTCAACTGCTACACTATCACCTAACCTCCTTCTCTTACAAAGTCTGGAAGGAAAAAGCACAAAAAAGACATACTGAGAGCCAACCCTGGCCTTCCCAGAGGTCTTCACAGACATCCTCTTCTCTCGCCCTTCTCCAGATCTATGGACTCCTCATCTCATCTCTACTTTCCTCCCTTTTACATCCTCTCCCATTAAGTCCTCTTGGCCGGCTTCTCATCATCACGCTGCATCAATAATGTCTACCACACAGGCACTATCTTGGTTCAGGGCCCTCAACCCAAACTCCTCCTCTTTGACCAGCGCCTGCCATCCCTCATTAACTTCCTTCCTTCCCCTGTCCCTCCCCCTCTGTCTGGTGTACCACGCCTCTGTACTCCACCTCAGAAAACCTTCAAAGGCGGAGACCTCCTTCACCTGGCTACTCTTAACAACCGCTCAGCCAATAAACACTCCGCCGACATCTGCCTCCTCCTTAAAGACACTGGCCTCGACATTCTCCCTCTTACTGAGACATGGTTCAATGCCATTTCAGTCACTGCCTTTGACTCCCTTCTCCCTGAGGACTTCAAGATCATTTCCAAGCCACAAACTCTCTGTGCTGGCAGTGGGGCTACCTTAATCTTCCCTGAGTGGGTTCCATCTTCTGTCATGCCCACACAGCTCTACTCTTCCTTCAAGAGCCTGGTATGCAAGTTAGTCATCTCTCCCTCCTCCTATCTGACCATTGCTACTATCTACAACCCCCCCCCCGGCACCACCACCCTGTTCCTCTCTGAAAGGACTGATTTCTGCTCCTCCCTACTGTCACCCACTTCGAATCTCATTCTCATGGGCAATTTCATGATCCAACTGGACTCCCCTGTCACAGCATCAACTCTCTTCCTTAACCCTCTGCACTTCTCTATCTCTCTCCATTCTCCCTTCTGGTCCCACTCACTCAGCTAGACGCACTCTGGACGCCCTCATCAATTCCGACCTCTCCCTCCCCCTCATCTGGTCACTCCACTCTCTTGGTCAGACCATTCTCTCCTCTCACCTGGGTGCCCTTGGCCCTCTGACTGCACCTCCTCCAGCCCTGCCAACCTCATTCAAGAACATTTGTCTCATGAATCGAGTGTCAGCTGCTGCCTTCGCATCCACCTTCACCCCCCACTCCCCATCCCAGATTCTACCACTGACTCTGCTCTGAGCAACCCCCATTTGGCCATCACAAACACCCTTGACATTCTTGCCCACGAGAATCTGCCTGAAACCCACCTCCAAACGTAACACCTGGTACGGCTCCGAATTTGCAGCCCTGAAACACAATTGCAGAGTTGTAGAACGAAAGTGGCAAACCTCAGGCTCACCCTCTGACAAACTGGCCTGCCGCCTGCGCCAAAGGCAAAACAGACTCTCCAACCCTGCCAAAAAAAGGGTCCACATCCAGGCACGAGTATCTGGTGCTCCCAACAACATGGCTGAACTCTTTAAAATCTGCAGGGAACTAGCCAACCCTTCCGCAGTCTCCTCCTCCCCTCTTATATACCAGGCCCTCTGCAACACACTTGCCACATACTTCACCACTAACACTCTGGACATCCTGAGCACCCTTGCTACCCTCCCGCCCAACTGTCCTTCACTCCCTTGCCTCGTTTTGCCTCTTCACATCCTCCTCCCTCCTCCCTCCTCCCTCTCCTCCTTCTCACCTGTCACATTTGAAGAAGTCACCAGAGTTGTCCGCTCCATGAATGTCTCTTCCAAACAGGTTTCCCCTTGCTCCTCCAGAACCATCAAGGACAACATGGGCTCTCTTGCCCCCTCACTTGCTGACCTCTGCAACCACTCTTTTGCCACTGGATCTTTCCCCTCTTTCCTCAAGCACTCCCTTGTGCAGCCCTCCTGAGAAAACCTTCAGCAGACCCCACCTGTCCAGCCAACTACTGCCCTATTTCTATCACACCTTTCTTTGGGAAACTGCTGGAGAAGCTGGCCATTCCACAACTCAACGCACACGCTGAACTTGTTGGTGATCTCCATGACCATCAATCTGGATTCCGATCATCCAGAAGCATGGAAACTGCTTGCCTCTCTGGATACTAACTCTCCAGCTGTCCTCAGCCTACTCAATCTCTCCTCTGCCTTTTCGAAACGTTCAACCATCCTATTGTCATTAAAAGGCTCCATGATACCCTTGGCATCTCGGAGCAGGCACTGGACTGAATGGCCGCTTTCCTAACTGACTGATCGTCCCAAGTCATTTTGGGCACCTTCTCCTCACCTACTTCCTTTTCTACCTTCAATGTCCCCCAGGGCTCGAACCTCACCCCCTGGCTATTCAACACCTAAATTGCTCAGCTGGCACTCACCACTTCCTCCTTCTCCACCGACTTCCAGTGCTATGCAGATGACACAACAGTTTTTCAAATTTCCTGCTGACCCTCTTGCATCTTCCATCATCCCAACTGCCTTTCTGCCATCCAGTCCTGGTGCACTTCCAACGATCTCTGCCTCAATGCCAGCAAGACTGAGATCATTCCCGTTGGGACCACTGCTCCCTCTTTTTTCCCCTCACTGTGGCCATCTTCTAAGGGCTCTCCCCCTGCTCCTTTATCTGAAGCCAGAAACCTTGGAGTCTACTTCGACTCCTCTCTCTCCTTCCTCCCTCACACTCAGGACATTGCCAAGAAGTCCCACTTTCAACTCTTCCTTCTCAAAGGAATTCATCCCTTTTCTCCCCTGCCCCCAGAAACTCAATGTTACCATAGCCCTGCTTCTCTCTAGGCTTGACTACTGCAATAGCCTTCTCCTGAATCTACCTTCTACTCTACGACCCCTCCAGCTAATCCAGAATAGGGCAGCCAGACTTATCCTTGGCCTTAAGCCCAGGGACCGCATCTCTCCTGCCATAAAAACTCTTCACTGGCTTCTGGTGGCTGCCTGGATTAAATTCAAACCCCTAGGCAACATCCACAAGGCTTTCTGGGACCTCGGACCACGCTATCTGCAACCTTCTTTTACTAAATGCTCTCTCTCCAGACCTCTGACACCAACTATCTGTGTGTAAAGCGTTTCGCTAAACAGAGGGCCAGAGGCAGATATCTTTCCTCAGCTGGCTCCCTCCTATGGAACAGCCTCCCCTTCCTCTTCATCTTGAACAGGACTTCCTCAAATTCCAGAAGCTCCTCAAGACCTTCCTCTTCACCTCTTCCTTCCCTTCCTCCCTCCTCTGCTAATTTTCCTAGTCACTGTGAAAGGTGATCAGCGCCCTTATGCATCCTTCGAGGTCCTGGCCTCCCATACTCAATCACTTCAGCCTCTGCTTACCTTGCAGCACTTACCTGAGCTCACTTCCTGTAGACTTGCACTATCGACCCAATGCGGCTCAAGGTCACAGAGCACTTACCATACCATGCACTTCATTCACTGCTCATCCACGATCACAGACATTCCAGCCCCTTCCCCCACTCCCACTCGTATCGCTGCACTTGCACATTCTAAACACTCAAAAGGCATAGAAGGTTCGTCCTCATCCTCCACTGTATTTATTGCCTCAATCCCATTTTGCCTCCCTGTCACCCTGTGGGCGCTTTGAAACAGAATTGACTTACTGTATAAACGCCTAACAAATACACAATAAATAAAGAGTTAATGACTTAATTGGAGCTGTAAATAGCTACTTGTGTAATAAAAATACCTAAATCAGGTCGACCTTCAGTCTCATGATTTATAAGCACTATGTGTGTCCTGTTAAAACAAGCACTGGCAAAGCCAACCGTTTTGGCTTGTATATAAGTATTAGGCATTTGCCAGGCACTGCTATAAGATGCCCATGTACTCACACAATTTTGCAGCTGCTACCATCAATGGCCAGTTAATACCAATACAGCAGTGCCTGGCGTGTGCCGTCGCAAAAGCCCAAACTGCTGACACTGCCAATGCTTGTTCTATGATAGATGCCTTGTAAACAATAAATGCCATGCCTGGCCCCTGGTCCCCTCCAGCGCCTCGCAGGCACATAAAATCACATTGTGTGTGTGAGGAATTGGGAGGCTTAGAGGGAATGAATGGCATTTTATTACTGGGTATGCTCAGTAAAGAATACCATACCAGTCACCTGGGAATCCCAGCACCTTGCATGCAATGCCCTCAGCGATTCGCATGCACAAGTAATTGATTAACTGTGCGCTTGAGGCACTTGAGGAGCTCTGGGGGAAGGCATGCCATTTTCTAATGGGCATATTTGATAGATGCATGGTAAAAGAAAATGCCATGCCTGGACCCTCATGTCATGATCACCACAAAGACCCCTACGTTGGCACATTCACAACAGTGCAGCAGGTCTACCACGAGTAACCATGTAGCTGCCAGATGGGTCCTGGCCTGGCCTCATACACACACAATAGTGGAACTCATAGAAATACACAGAGTTGGTTTTCCCCCAAGATGGCGGCATTACGAGCCGCTGGCTGAATTGCATGTAAGTCCAGTAGTTAGGGGTACAACCTATTTTAGACCCGCCCGCGCGTTCGAACGTGCGTCGCGTTGTTTCCGCTGACAGCAGCTCAACGCTTACCAACGCTCCTGTTCAAAGACATGTAACGAGAAAAAAAGATAAGTTTAGACTTCTGAATTCTAGAAAATCCACAGACTACAGAACTACACTTACCGGACACCATTCTGCGGTAGTTGCTTCCTGACCGTCAAATTCTTCCCTGAGTTCCGCAGCTGGGTTCTGCGACATTTCCTCAGTGCCTGTGTCAAAACGCGGGTGCGAAGTCTGAAACTTGTGAAAATCTGAAAAGACAAGGTACAGACATTAATTTTCAAGCCACTAGCAACAGACTTATACATACTTCAGCATTCCACAAACTATTCCAGCTTATTAGAGTTTTCATTGCGCATTGCCACTTTGGCGAACAAGACCCGAAACTCCCCGTGAGTGGTGGGGACAAAGATGTGCCATTTTCAGTAACGCGCTCAGACTTACCTCAGTTTCCCTCAGACTCTGCAGGTGTTCCGTAACACTCACTTTGCTCAAAATGTCTTATTTTCGTCACCTGCAAATAAAGAAGATACAAGAAGTCCAATTAACCATTACAGAGACAAGTAGTTTTCCACAGCTCACATTCCAAATTCAACAAGACTCAAGATTTCTCAATGAATCCAACAAAGAACCAAGATACTCACTGAGATAAGGCCGCTCCTCACACCGCAGTTTAGGCAGTCCAATTCCTCAGCACCAAGAACAGCAGCTGCCTCACCAATGACTTGCGCCCCTGTTGAGAAGCAGAACGGAGAGCCTACTAATTATCACCCACAGGTGAGAGTAATGTTAAATCTGAGTACACAGGAAGAAACACTATCGAGCGGGAAGGGGTAGAAGGTTCTGGCCCATAGGTATTTATTCTTTGCCTTTTTCTCTCCACTACCACAAGATTCCTACCACTTGCAGCAAGACAATAGCAGTACTCATAGAATCAGTGAAGCGCAATGCTCCCGCAGAGACAAGGTAAGCGGTACACCTCCAGAGCCTCACACACACAATTGAAAATGTGAGTCTATTAGGCAATCGAGGACACAGGGGCCAGGAATGGCATTGTTTACAGGGCATCTGCACAGTACAAAATGCCATTGCTGTCCCCCGGCAGCCCAGCACCTTGCACACAATCTGCGCCCCAGCGCGCCGCACGCTCACATAATTTCATTCATTATGAATGTGATTATATGTGAGGCGCTGGCGCATCAGGGAGCAGGCATGGCAATTATTACTGGCCATCTATTTTTATTTGTATTTTGTTGCGTTTTATATAGCACCTTTGTCCAAAGTGCTTTACATAGGACAGTCAACAATATAATGAATCAGAATGCAAATCAGCATTCATAAACAGTAACATTCAAACTGTGTTCATAAATAGTAACAATCAATTATGATTCCTGGGAGTAATCAGTCAATCAGTGTTCATAAACAGTAGCAATCAGTTAGCGTGCATAAGAGTAAATTAATCAGTGTTCAAAGCTGATTAAATCAATTAGAGGACTCTAGCAAGCATATGATAAAGCAAGCATAATTTAGTATGTGGCTAGACTGGCATTTTGGTGCAAATAGCCTAGCCATTTCTTACTGTGGCATGAGATTTTGTATTGGGCTAAAGCAAGCATGGTAAGTGTTATTATGTGACTGGAATGGCATTATGTTGCAGCCAGTCTAGCCATTTCTTTTTACTGTGGCATGGCAATTGCATTGGCCATCTTGATAAAGCAAGCATGATAACTGTTAATTGTTATTATGTAGCTAGACTGAGATTTTGGTGCAGCCAGTTTGGATATGTTTTCATACTGTGGCATGCATTTTTCATGGTAAAGCCATGTGTAGAGGGAATGTTTGGGTACAACCAGTGTGAAAATGGTTTCATAATGGCACATATTATGGGCAAAGGCATCATGAAAACACGTTGGTGAAATGTTCCTGCGTACAGTTGGTGACTTCCATCTATTGGATTTTTTTCATGGCTTATCCTACCAAACCAATTGCAAACTGTCTTTCTACCCAATTTTTTAAATGGTTTGCTGTAAAATGCACCATTTTAACCCATCCTAAAAAAAATTCTCTGGGGGACCAACCGACCCCACCCCATTGAACCCTCTTTGATAGGGTCAGGTTCCTTCATTACGCTCAGTCGCTACGGTATATATATTGGGGGAAATATTTACACCCCTCCACTCCAGAAAATCACCAGAGAGCAAGTGGAAGTTCAAGTGGTCTTGCATGGTTGCAGAGTATTTTTCCATTGCTGCCAGGTGGAGGAGGAGCTTATCACCAGAGCCGGCCACAGAGTCTCCTAAAACCCTATTCCAGCATGGAGAGCAAGTGGGAGTTCAAGTGGTCTCGCGTGGTTTGTCGGGATCGGGAGGGGATGGATGGACGGGCGGTCATTTATTACATAGAATCCGCCCCTCGCGCTAACCTGGTAAGTCTCGAACTTTGATTGTGCACTTGTAGCTGCCATTGCTTTTTTTAACATGTTTGGGACACTAAACTTCATTGAAAAGAAGACAGGGAGTGTTGGGCTATTAAGGGAGTAGTTTCCCATCCCCAATTTAAATACATTACAGCAAACACGCTGAAGCGACGGGCGGACGGAGCCACGGCAGTGCGAGCTGCAAATCGGAAAGCTGCTGGGAATCAAGGAGTGATAGAGTCCCATGCTCAAATAGCTCCATCCCCCGCCCCCATTTAGCTACTGCTGATGAGCTCTTTGTAGTTATGATCAGCCCTTACCACTTAGTACGAGATGATGAGATTGCTCTAAGTGTGGAAGAAGGCTCCTGCTACCCTACTTTGGCTAAAAGTCTTAGTAATGTTTCCAGAGCATGTGCTTAGAGAACCGTTAAATTGGGTGACACTACCACGGGAAATAAGTCGACATCCAAGATTACAGATATTTTTGTTACACACAATCCAATTCCAAGTACTGATGGCAACACAGCAATTGATCTTTGCACTGATTTGGTAGAGGAGTTAATGACATCAGTTCCTTGCCTCCGCTCAAAAACAATTGAGACCGTGGTCAAAGCCCTGATCTTACCCAACAGGGGGCAGGGCCTGGAATCACCTAGGGCTATCGTTGGTTCACCTATTTCAGGCACGCAACCAGCTCTACCCCGCTCTAGCGTGGTGGCGACCAAATTCTAAACAGCAAAAGAGGGCACAATATACCTCACCGGAGAGACCATATGCTCACCTACGACTAAGGAAATGTTATGGCTAGAGTGACGAAATGGATGTAGAGAAGAGCGCAGAAACTGTATCAGAACCCTTCCATATGGCCAATGCACATGCTACACCTGGCGAAATGGCTTCTTTGCTGAACATTACGCAGCTGCCCAATGACGAACATCTTGTAGATCGTAATGATACATCACAAATGTCTGATGTCAGCAGTTTTTCCACTGCAATGTTTAATATTTCGGCTTAAAATGTGAAAGCATAACGGTTAGCCAAAAACAGCATGATCTGGCCATCGTTAAATATTGGGTACTTTGAATCAACTTGCCAATATTATCAAAGAGCACGCTAACACTTTGGACACTTTACATGTGAACATTGTCACTTTAAATCTCTGGCTCAAGACCAAAATAAATTTGACAAGAATCCACCAACTCGAAAAGCTGACTAAGCGGATCCCAATTCCTCTTGTGTGGTACAAACAAAGAGAAAGGTCATCAAGCAGACTATTATGTATGAGGACCTGCCGGCTGGAATAAAACGCAAAAAAAACACGCTGGGTTGTTTTTCCAAAACCAACACCCTACTGGGGCCGGAAAGGACCTGTTACAGTGCTCCAAATAGTCACCTCAAAAGCACCAAGGCGTGGAAAGAACAGTAAAAAAGGGCCCTATTGTGCGAATTGTTCCACAGTAGCAATAAATGGACTGGAGGAAGAGCCTGAAATAGCTCAACAGAGCCCCATTCACGCTCGCGCTACCAAACATCAGAAAGTTCAGGTTTCTAGTGATGTTCAAACTTTGTCACCCAGAGAACTAGAATGCAATGAACACAAAAGAAATAAAGAAAACAAAGAAATTACACCATAACAGAAGAGACGACTTATAACCTTGAGGAATTGTTTGCTAATCAGGAGGCACTTGTTACAGTGTCAAAGGGCCGTATTTTGAACAATGTCACAGTACAAACAGAACTTGTTACTACTATACCCGGCACTCAAACTGTTCCTAAGGTTACAGCTTACATTGACAAAGTTAAGGCTCTACAAATTCAACGCTTGTTTGGTGATGGAAACAAACTGTATCTAAATCGTTCTCGGCTTTTAGAGCTGTTCCAAACTGTCTTCCCATTACGCTTTGTTAGTGATATCAAAATTGTTGAAATCTGTGAAAGTGTTAGTCATGCCACTTCACTGATATACTTTCGTGCTGATAGCATTGTGGAATATGTTATAGCAGGGTTTGAAATTGAGATTCGAAGAGCAGGAGCTAAAACCAGCTCCTGGTTGTGGAGCATCACCCTGTAGGCAGTAGCTACCATGGGTGAAGCAGGAGCTACCACAGATGGTCCTTTTACATTTCGTATGAATCATTGGGCCTCATTTCGGGTCCGGCAGTAACCCTGCCGGTACTACAGGCGGATTGCTGCCGTACCTGTAAATATGTACCCGCGCCTGACTTCCCGGTGCCACCGGGAGATTACAACCCCAGTGGCCCAGAACATCAGGCGCTGTTACAATGTAAGTCCCCATTCCCATAGAGAGTTGGGATACGGAAGTACCGGCACCGTTGCTAACTGTGCTGGTGCTTCCTTGACCTGTCTGCCTACCATGGCCCCTGTGCCAGGTAGGGCGAGGCCTCTTGGGCACAGCGGCTCCGGCAGGCAGACCTGTAATATGCTGGTCCGGAAACAACGGTGCCGGTAAGCTTACCAGCACCCTTGTTTCCTTATCGGCAGGGTCATAATGAGGCCCATTGTGTTTAAATGTATATTAAATATGTTCTAATCCTTCTTTATTAACATTCTAAAATACTCAAAGTTAATACTTCATTTACATGTTTGGAAGGCACCAGTTGGCCCTAGGAGCCAAAGGTAGCTCCTGATAGATGTTGGTTTCAAGCTAACCCGGCTCTACTATGCTAGAAGCAGGAGCTAAATAACTTCCAGCTCCCCTCAATTTTGAACCCTGTTATAGATCTTTGTTCATCCCTAAACAGATTGGGCTATGTATGTTCTGTTGTTCAGATTGAAGCCCAAAAGGGCAACAAGGCACTTGGGATACGTAGTTACAGTGGGAGTGGCTCAGGGCCCCATCATTCTCTTTAATTGTTTGTTTGGGCACACTAAATGGTGGCAGTAATCCAAGTGAGAGCCCTAAATCCGGAGGTAGAGGGACGGGTTGTGGGGACAAGGGGGACAAAGAAAATGACTCCCATTGGGAATGGTTGGCAAACATAGTTTAGCAGCGGGGGAAGTGGTTTTCCTAACAACCACGCACAAACTCCCTTTCTGTTATTAAATTGGAACACACATGGCCATTTACACCTGTTTGACCAGGGTAGATTACTAGAGCACATTGATAACCTCAGTGCCATAGTGCTCCAGGAGACCTGGCTCACGGACCCACTACTGATAGATGGATGGCACATTCTCTCTTCCCTGGCCACACAGGGCCATTGGGGTCGCCCCAAAGGCAGCCTTATCTTGCGGGTAAAGAAACTGCTTAGTTTGTTGGAAATTTCTTGTGGGTCAGAGCACATTCTCATTGGTAGAATAATCTTCCCCCACGAGAGTCCACCAAAACAGGAGTAAATGAATGGATTATTCTTAATATTTATGACCCCCACTACAAGAGAAATCACGAGGTGGTACTTAAAGAAATAGAAAAACGAATTAACAACCTGACAGGTACCTTTCCTGTCCTGATCTGTGGGGATTTTAATTCTAGAATTCCTACTGATGCTTACTTTAAGGAGTGTGAAGGGGGACATGCATCTTTGCCCATGTAGTCTGGTAGACTTGATAGCACATATAATCGTGGGTTAAGCTGGGCGAGACTACTTTATTCTGCCGGTTTTACCATGGCTAATGGTGCTCTGCTGATCAATACTCCTTCTCAACATACTCGAACTGGGCACCACAGGTGTAGTCGCATAGATTATATTTTCTTTGCTAATTCTCCTTCTCTTATTATCAACATGTGTGTTGTTCAACGAGAAGAAAGCAATCACTTTCCCTTTGTAGCCTGTCCTAACCTGCCCCATCCATCGTTCCATAAATCCTGTTCAATCTCCATAAATCCTGTTCAATCTGAGCATTTAAGCATTAATCTATCACAGAATCGGATCTCATGGAGCGACAGTATGCTGGGGGATGCAAACCTTGTGGCGCAAGACCAAATAATCGAATACACAAGGACGTGCCTGTCTTTTGAAGCTAATATCACTCTGGCTTCTGCTAAACTGGCCATTACAGCTTATAAAAATTGTGTAGAGAAAATTTAAATCAATGCCCTTGTTAGGATTGGCACTTGCTCTCGTGCTAGTATTGGCTCAAAAACCTTACATCGGCATATGTTCGACAAGCACCTTAAAGAAAAAAAGAGGGAGCTACCTAGACAATTACGTGCCATGGCCAAATGGAAGTCAAATTTGGCTGAGTACATACTGAAAGTGAAAAACGTAAAAATTAATCACCACAAATGGTTAAAACAACATAAATACTAAGTTGAATGCAAATAGCCCTGTTAGGTTTTGGAAGATAATGAATTCCAATAATTCTCTGGTCAGTATTATCCATGGTATCTCAGAGCAGGTATGAGTCGCCCATATGGAGGAGACCTATGGGGGGGGGGGGCGTGTACTCTGACCTCAATGCGGGTTAGACGTTTGGACGTTTACAAATAGTCTTCTCGACATCCGCAGTTTAATAAGTGCCAGTAAGTCATCTAGGGCCACAGGCCCTGATGGGATTTGCAATTCCTTAATCAAGGTAGGTCTGGACTTATGGGCCCTCTCTTTGTATTGGCTTTTTTGCTGGATTGGAGAGACCCAAGCCATTCCCTCCTCCTGTAGGGATAGCATAGTCATCCCTGTGTTCAAAAAGGGGAGTTACATTGACCCTTGTAATTGTCGCCTAGTGGCAATGTTAATTGCCTCGGCCAAGATCTTTGCTTTATTGAATGAGCTTAGGCATGGGTTGAGTCTGACAATGTCATCCCTACTAATCAAACTGTGTTTCAGAAAGGTCTAAAATACCACTGTAAATGGTTTGGCTCTGGTTACTACCATTCAACAACCCTAGATGATACAAAAGAACTCCTTATATGCAGCCTTTACTGATCTTAGTGAAGCATTTGATACTGTATATAGAGGAACGCTACAGACTAAGTTGCTTAACTGGATCATCCCCTCTGGCTTATTAAAGATGATTATACAACTACAAGAACAAACTAGGGTCAAGGTCCGTTTGGACCAACATGGCATGATGGCAGGTTGGATCCCCACTTATAAAGGCCTAAAACAAGGCTGCATCCTTACTCGTATACTATTTAATCTCTACTTGTCAGACTTAGGGGAGGCCATTAACAATCCACATTCCATAGCACCGAAATTGGGACACACTCCACTGCAATGGATGGGCTACAATGACGATGTTTCGCTTGATTTAACCCCTGAAGTCCTCTTTGAACTCCTTGAAAGCCTATACAGAACCAAGCTCTCTGGCAGTGCACATATCTAAATCTAAAGTCATGTTTTTTTCTTCAACATTGGTGAAAAGAGCAAGTTGGCACATGGGCGGGGAGGTACTCAAAGTGGTCTTGGAGTAAAATATCTAGGCATTCATTTGGGCACTAAATTAAGGGGTACACGACACCTTGAGAAATTGAACATTCATACTGCCCAGATTAGTGGGGGCATTAGCTCCTTCGTAAAAAGGGTGTGGGCTACTCCGTTGGAGTTTTGATTCATTTTTACCAAGCTACAATCTTACCCTCAATACTGTACGGTGCTGAGATTTGGGCCTCTGAAAATGTGTCTGAGATGGACAAATTAGTGTGTGATATACTAAAAAAGCTTAATAAAGAGTCAGAGAAACCCAGTACAACTGCAAGGCAAGCAGTGTGAAAAGGAAGAAGTATCTGTCAGGAAAAACACTTCCTCCTCCTAGTCCTTAGGGCAGAGGTGGAAGAAACATGTGTGCAATAATTCCTCACCTTCAAGATGGCGCCTGGCAGCTCCACAATCCCAATCTGCTAGCCACAGAGTAGTCTTTTCACAAGATGGCGCTCCTGCAGGAATCAGAGAATACAGAACTCGGGAAAGCAGCTTTAACATAAAAGGAACAGTGGCACGGTAATTAATTTACCCTGCTCCCGCCGCGCTTACAGCACTTTGTCACCACCTCGCTGTACATTTGCAGCTATCTTCCTAAACTCTCTGCGCTGTCTACCTGCATCACTCTGACCTCTGCAAGCTGCCTGCTTGTTCTGCTCTGCTGCTTCTCACCATACACTGGAACTCCATTGAACGTGGTATTCCAACTACCTGCTATTAACATCTCTGCACTATGTGTTCAATTTGCTGTACAAAGGATACTGCAATCACCATATCTAAGGGTTTTTCTTTCCCTGCAGGGACTTTTCCCTGACCTGCATACCGGATTAGCCTGGAGTTACTGTACACTTTTGTACCTCAAGTCTTTTCTGGTCTGGTGGAACATTCTACTGGTACAAGAAACTAAGACCAGGTCAGTGCATGCTTAATTCTGATAGTACCTGGTAGTGGTGCATACACGCATGCAAAGTGGTGGGCAGGATGCCTGAAGAACGGTGCTGAGAAGCAAGAACAACTCCCAATTGCAAGCGTCTGCAGACCTCAGACACCCAATAAAGAACAGAGATCTGAGCAGCGAGAGCCAAGCCCTGCAACCTTCCTCCGTATAATGAGAGTTACCGGGGGAATTGGGAATAGCAGGAGGCCGCCGGGGAATCATATGCAAGAGGAACTTCGTCCCAGTACTAAGTACGAAAGAGTAAATATAAAGCTGAATGATTGGAACTATAAAAAGCAGAGAAAGCAAACAGTGAACAACCCGGTACGGGAAGACCAGGGCCACTTAAAGAGAGAAACACGTCCCAGTCTTAAAGACAAAAAAGCATTAACGAAACCAGTTAACAAGGGATATGAGCTACGTATAAAAGAGTTTTGAACAGCCCAGGTGGGGAGCTAACAGAGACTGGAAACTAAAACCTTGGGAGGGGTACGGCAGTCAAAATATGGACGGTTGTAAAGTGAATACATAATATGGGGGGGAGGTAGGGGGACTGCCCCTCCTAAATAAAAAAATAAAACATTTGATGCATTTTACAGCAAAAAAAGCTGTGAAAAAGAAACTGGGGATGAATGAACATAGAACCTTGGGAGGAAGGACAATCACCCTGTTCCGGAGGAGAGGAAATCACTGACGGGCCCATAGGTCAGCGCTCACCCTCTAGAACTTGTAAGACAAGATAGCTGCACCATGTGAGGAAAGGGGGTGCAGGATTCACTTACTCCAACACAACTGAATAATGAGGACTCAGTAAATTGGCAAAGGGAAGTCCGTTTAATGACAAGTACATCAAACAGAGAAACAAATGGAAGTCAGCAGTGTTGCGATCACCTGTCTCTCTCAGACTTCCTCAAACTCCAGTCAAACAGTCATTGTTATAGGCTGAGCTTGTCATCACTGACGTCTAATTCTATAAAAAAATCATCATGCAATATAATTGGTTAGGAAAGGTAACTTAAGTATAGGTGTTATATTTGTATTGTATATGATAATAGGCATGCGGATTGGATAACTCTTATCAGGTGGGCATCTACGCCCATCCCTCTACATCACGAGTGATAGATGTCACTACAACTACGACGTCCTACTGGTTACAGTATCTATAGGACTCCAGATAACTTGGTCCATTGTGATTGGGCAGGTTACACCCCTGGACATAAATTTCCACTTTTAATTAGCAGCATGCAGAATGGACACCCCTGTGCCTGGTGTCCCAAGTTTCAACCTGCCTCCCTTCCATCAATCAGTGTTTTATGGCGATGTGTCAATTAGTTGGCTAAGGATGGCCTCGAAACTGTAGTCTCTTATCGGGAAACGTTATGGCATCCTCGGGTCCTGGATGACATCAGGCGATGGTACCTCTTCGCACCTAGCTGATCACGTGTTAGTCCACCATTAATCTGCTTCAGTTTCCAGCTTTTAGCGCATTTAATTCAGTTTCAGCCTCGCCACCTGCATGGGCCACTCTTATCTTGACCTTCATGATGCAGGCTGGTATGCTCTGAAGTTTGAGTCTTGTTAGCTGACGTTCTCCTCTCCTTCTCTGGTTGACCTCGGTTTCCTAGGCATGAGCCGCTCTTTGTTGAGTTTCGATTCCGCTTCTTCTCTGTCACGACCCTCAGCCCTGATCCCCACTGGCAAGCCCATTGGCCAGGTGGAATCAGGGCTCGGATCATTAATAAGGCCTGGCATCCACTTCTCAGGCCCCCTTGGGGCCAGTCCTGGCACCTTTGGCGCCAGGCTCATCAGTAAGGAAAGACATCTGCTTGAGGAACTACTTTATTTAGGCTTTCAGCCAACATGGAGGCATCCACATAGCTTGATTCCTAGAACCAAGCTGTGCGGTCTAGTGTTTTGGGTGTGGTGGCCTAGGGACTACTTTACCTGGACTACTTTACAGTGGCTATTTAAACCACACCCGAACAAGACAACACGCTTCGCGTTACTTTGCTTCTAGCAAAGTGACGCTCACCGTGTCCAGCTTTCTCACGAGCCTGGTGAATTCCAGACCTGCAGAAAAACCAAGAACATCGTTAGTAGCAGAATCTTACCTGCATTCATCATCCTTCACTGCTCGCAGCTCCTGGGCAGCTCTGTTGGTGGATTTACAACCACAAAGCGCTTAAAGACTTACCTGGTTGGTTGCTTTTTGGCTGGCATAGCTCCGGAACTCCATCTGCGCTGGGAACTCACTGCGACTTAGGAAAATAGAAAAGCACAGGTCAGTGAGGACAAGATATCGCTGCGCTACGCAAAGGGCCTCCTTACCGCATCATAGCGCTAAAGCACACCATCATCTCCCGGTGAGAACCAGCATATCCAGTTCTCCAAGCGGACACTCCGCGCTCCTAGGGAGATTAAAAAAAAAGAGAGACATTTAGAACAGAGAAAAGGCATGCAAGAATTACGACGCCATCAATCGCAATAAGACCTACCTGAAAGACACTACAAGGGCAGCAGTCAGTGAAGTAACTGGACCGCCCGCACCCACGAAAGACAACGCGCCCCTGCCCAGAGAGCAGGACGGAGAGCCCACCGATTCCGACAACCAGGTGAGAAGAGAACCTGGAGGGGCCGGAAACACAAGGAAGGTGGGGGAAAACTTACCTTGGTCGCCCAGTCCTAATATAGTCTTCATTTCCAGGCGGAATCCCATCGACGCCGAGACCACACCAGGGAATCATTGGGAAGGGCACCAACGACCAACTGGCTGGGTGGCGTCCCCGTGGATACCAGGTGAGCGTAACAGAACGCGAAGCCTCACATAAATAATCCACCTGGGCGCCATGGAAACATCAGAAATCGACCAATTGGCCCAATTGTTGGGGGACCTTCGTTCTGAGGTTCATTCAGCCCGACAAGAGACTAATGCACTCCGAAGAGACCTAATAGTGACGAAGGAGCGTACCGGCGAAATCAGCAGACAATTCTTGCAATCGCAGGCAGGGCAGACTCCTCTGCCTGGAGGAAATCCACCGATGCAAAATCCTATCTCACCATCTTATACCCCCACACCAGTACAGATCACGCTGCCTGGAACAGTTCCCTTGGCACCACCAGAAAGGTTTTCGGGCGACCCACAGAAGTATGCAGCATTCATAAATCAGTGTCGCCTTCCCTTCCTTTGTCGCCCTGGGGCATTTCCAAATGACCAAGCTCGGGTAGCTTTCACCCTATCATACTTGAGTGAAAGTGCAGTGGATTGGTCGGTGCCGTTGGTGACCCATAATGATCCGTTGTTACAGGACTATGGGGGGTTCCAGAGAGAAATGGAAAAACTGTTTGCTCGCCATACCCAGGAACAAGCAGTGGATAACAAACTTTTATCCCTCCGGCAGGGGAACCAAGAATTGTTAACATACATTGCGACTTTCAATAGACTGGTTGCTGAAGCCAGGTGGCCAGAAAACAAAAGAACCACGTTATTCCATCGAGGTTTACGAGGTAAATTAAAGGACGTCTTGGCCCAGGTAGTTGATCCCCCCCAGAGACTGTACCGAATTCATAAGTCTAGTCGTGAAGCTAGAACATCGGTTGCAGGACCGAAAAGTAGACCGGTCCAAAGCAGACTCTCGAGTAGTTTATGTTCGGCCTAAAGACAATGCGCCACGAGGGCCAGACAACGCCGTAGAACCCATGCAGATCGGAGGGATACGACCTCCATTAACAAAACAAGAGCGGGATAAAAGAAAACAGCAGCAACTTTGTTTGTACTGTGGAAAACCAGGACATTTTCTGAAAGACTGCCCAATAAAACTCCCAAGGAGGACAGTCGGGCCACAGAAAAGGATGAAATTAAGGAATCAGAAAACTACCAAGGTCGGCAACCGAAGAGATCAGTTTGTCGAGTGATGAGAAAGAGCCACTGACCTCACACTTTGCGATACCCGTGATCTTAATAAATCACCAACAATCGTCAAAGATGCATGCCGTAGAAGCATACATCGACAGAGGAGCAGTTGGGAACTATATAGATCAAGAGTTGGCAGCAGAGATGGGGCTCCCTTTGTGTTCTAAGTCTACCAGGGACAAGGTGACTAACGTGGATGGGACAGAAATCGCCTCCGGACCAGTAACCCAGTGCACAACAGTAGTAACCTTGCTGTGCCAGGATGGACATCGGGGGTGTATTTCGTTCGATCTTATAAAAGCATCTCAGTTCCGGTTGATACTAGGGATGCCATGGTTGGTTGCTCACAACCCTTTGATAGACTAGCGGGCACGGAAATTAACCTTCCCCAGCAACTGCTCCCTGACTTGCTACTCTCCTGACACGGAACCCGACTCCTGTGTCTCCAAGACTTCCAATACTAGAGCCTCTACTCTGGGAGTAACTAATACTTTGCCAGATCTATATCGTGACTTTCAGGACGTATTCCAAAAAGACCAGGCTAACACATTGCCGCCGCATAGGCCTTATGATTGTCAAATTGACTTTGTTACTCACCGAGCCGGAAGGTGTGCGTGATCCCAACCTGGATCGAGATGTAGGATGAGCCGTAGATGTCTCCGAAAACCCAGTTCCCCTGATTTCAAGAATAAGGCTTCCTCTTTGAGAGGGGCTCTTTTTCACGATGTACCACTCTGCTATTTATGTAAGAACAGACAGAGTAATCTATAATGCAAAAGAGCGGGATTGAGCGCACTGCCAGACCAATGCTGCAAGAGATACAGAAAAGGTTTTGAGTATTATGCCTAGCTTGTTTCGTTTTAATTAATTCTATTAAACACAATAGAACTGCCGGTACCTGAGATAGTGTATGTGAGTAGATCTGAGAGGAAATCCTGGAACAGTTTCAATAATGAGAACAAAATCCAAATGGTTGATGAGAACGACAGGGAAAAAATAATAAATGGCAAGGTTAGTATAGGGAGGACAACCCGAACGGCACGAAGGACACACTAGGGCCGGGTTGGTGCATGTTCTGGAAAGCATTCGTAAATGCACTTCAGTAGAAAGAACAAACAGTCTCTCAGTATGCGAACACAGTAAATCAGGTAGTTGGAGCAAAGGAAGTCCTTGATAAGCAGCACTGGTAAGAATGGTCTAATAGTCCAAATAGATGATTCAGATAGAACAGGAAGAAAGGACAAAGCAACGTCATGCTGAAGCGGGTCTCAGTAGATCGTAGAGCTGGAAACTCCAGATGGAAAACAAGGGCGTTTGTGCAAACGTAACATAAATAAAAACTGGAGTTCAGTTTTGAGCAGAAGAAGAACAACCGCAGAGCCCGTAGAAACTGAAGGATGATCGAGGAGGCTCCTACGGTTTAACGGCAGTAAAGGAAAACTACTGTGGCAATAAGTCCTTAGGGTAATCCAGATAAGCAAAATCAGAGTACAAAGCCGAGGTCTGGTAACGAGAGTTTCAAAGTCAAAAGGTTCACGAAGGGTAATCTGAGGAAGGCAAATAGTGCCGTAGGCGGGCTACGAAAAGGCACGTAGTAACGTACAATTTGCAGCAACGAAGTTCCCGCGGCTGAAGGCTTTAAGGAACAAGGGGGTGTGGCTTCCGTGTAAGCGAAGCACGTCCGATCAGCTTACTGGCACGTATACGTGACCTGAATAGTTTCCAAGGCAACTTGTAATAATGCCAAAACGGAGTGCATGGTTGGGAAGGTCTTCGTAAGAAAGCTCTTTGCTGCCGTAGTGTAACAGCTCTTTGCTGCCGTAGTGTAACACGTTATTCCTGGGGCACAAATCCCTTGCGGCAGGATCTACGCTCTTACCGAACCAGAAAACTGTCACCTGAAATCCTATTTGGACCAGTACCTTGCAAACGGATTTATCCGCCCATCTAAGTCCCCAGCAGCCAGTCCTTTGTTCTTCGTACCGAAAAAGGAAGGGGACTTGAGGACCTGTATTGATTACCGCGCAATAAACCAGATAACCGTGAAGAACCGTTACCCCTTGCCTCTTATCCCGGAAATGCTAGACCAAGTCAAAGATGCCCAGATCTATACCAAATTAGACCTTCAGGGAGCATACCACCTGGTCCGGGTCAGAAGCGGAGATAACTGGAAAACCGCTTTCTGTACCAAATATGGCTTGTTTGAATATCAAGTCATGCCTTTCGGCTTATGTAACGCTCCCGCAGCGTTTCAATATTTCATGAATGATGTCTTGAGAGAACTGATTGACGTTTGCGCCTTAGTGTACATTGATGACATCTTGGTCTACTCAGCCTCAAAACAAGATCATATAAGGCATGTTCGTTCAGTCCTCAACAGGCTCCGCCAACATCGTTTGTATGCAAAGCTGGAGAAATGTCTTTTTCACGTCACCGAAGTAGAATTCCTTGGTTTCAAGGCATCAGAATGGACGTACATAAGGTTGCAGCTATTCTAAAATGGCCATCACCAACATCTCTGAAGGGGATACAGAGCATGCTAGGATTTGCAAACCTTTACCGCCGGTTTATCCCAGACTTCTCTTAGGTTGTGCACCCGATTACAGTACTGCTACGAAAAAGCAATAAAAAGTTTGCTTGGCTGAGGAAGCAGAAAGAGCCTTTCAGGAACTGAAACAAAGGTTCACCTCCGCTCCAATCCTGCGGCACCCGCGTCCAGACCTCCCTTATGTCGTAGAAACTGATGCTTCCAGTACGGCAGTGGGAGCGGTCCTTTCACAGAGGGACCCAGAAACTGGCCAGCTGCATCCTGTGGCCTTCTGGTCCAAAATATTCTCACCCCCAGAAATTAATTACGCTATCACGGACAAAGAACTCCTAGCCATCAAATCCGCTTTCAAGGCGTGGTGACACTATCTTCTGGGAGCTAGACACTCCATTACAGTGATCACAGACCACCAGAACCTGCAATATCTCAAAACAGCCAAAGCCCAGTCTTCACGCCAGTTACGGTGGGCCCTCTTCTTCGCCAAATAGGACTACGTGATCACCTTTCGACCAGGGGTCAAGAATGGGAAAGCTGACGCCTTATCTCGAATGGGCATCGATGAAACGGTGTATACAACTCCAGACCCGGTGCCCATCATACCTGAAGACAAACTCTTAGGTATCACAACAGCGTTATCACAAGCCGAATTACGAAACAAAATTCGACAGTCAATGAACCGGATGCTTTCCTCGCATGGCAAACTCAAGGAGAACAATAATGCATCAAGGATCAGTTACCTTATTTTAGGGACCGGCTATATGTACCCGAGAAGGAGTTACAACAGCATATCATTTCAGGTTATCATGACTCTCTGATCGAAGGACACCCTGGAATCGCTAAAACCTTAGCCAAGGTAAAAAATAACTTTTGGTGGCCTACCTGGCGTAAGGACATTGTCCAGTATGTTCAGTCCTGCAGTGTCTGTGCACAAAATAAATCACAGAAACAGAAACCATCGGGTCTCCTACAACCACTGGACATCCCTCCCGCTCCATGGCACACTCTTTCCCTCGCCTTTATCACTGATCTGCCATCGAGTCAAGGCTTTAACACCATTCTTGTAATTGTGGATTTGTTCTCAAAGATGGCACATTTTATTCCTCTCAAGAGCCTCCCGAACGCATCCACCCTAGCAGAAGTATTTGTGGAAAACATTGTCAAGCTGCATGGCTTTCCATCAGTTCTGGTCTCCGATCGAGGCAGCCAATTTGTATCCAATTTTTGGAGAAAATGTTGCACAATGGCACAGATTGACGTCCGGCTATCCACCAGTCACCACCCCCAGACAGACGGCCAAACCGAGAGGACCAACCAAACCCTCTAGCAGCATTTATGGTGCATGCTGCACCATGAATTGAGAGATTGGAAGGACTTACTGTGGATAGCCGAGTACGCATATAACAACTCGGTACATTCTAGCACGGGCCAAACACCTTTTTACACCTTGTATGGCAGGCATCCACGTACATCAGAACTTGACC
This sequence comes from Ambystoma mexicanum, assembly GCF_040938575.1. Lineage (NCBI taxonomy): Eukaryota > Metazoa > Chordata > Amphibia > Caudata > Ambystomatidae > Ambystoma > Ambystoma mexicanum. The sequence continues at coordinate 1,027,490,880 of NC_090934.1, forward strand.
TTCCTGCCAGCATGGAAATGCCTGCAGTAAAGACTCTTCATACAACCATCACTCAGGCGTTAAGAAAGGCGAAGTAACATCTTATTCATGCTAAAGAAAAACAAAAGCACTTCGCCGACCAGCATCGGAAAAAGGCCCCAGACTATGAAGTAGGAGACCAGGTTTGGTTAGCCGCCAAATACGTACCCATCAAAGGGACCCGGACCTTCCATCCTCGATATTTGGGACCCTATACCATCAAGGGAATTATCAACCCAGCAGCCGTCAAATTGGACTTACCATCAAATCTACAAATCCATCCGGTATTCCATGTGTCCCTCTTAAAAACAAAGCAACCCGGTACACGAATCAAGACACCACCTCAACCTATACTAATAGATGGAGAACCAGAATTCGAAGTCAAGGGCATCCTGAACTCTAAGTACTCTAGATCCAAGTTGTACTATTTCATCGACTGGAAGGGGTTTGGGCCTTAAGATAGATCCTGGGAACCCAGTGAGAACATCCATGCACCACGTCTGATCAAGAAGTTTCATCAGAACTTCCCAACTAAACCTGGACCAGGCAGGAGCCACACCTTGGGAGGGGCCTTGGGGGGGAGTGCTGTCACGATCCTCAGCCCTGATCCCCACTGGCAAGCCCATTGGCCAGGTGGAATCAGGTCTCAGATCACTAATAAGGCCTGGCATCCACTTCTCAGGCCCACTTGGCGCCAGGCTCATCAGTAAGGAAAGACATCTGCTTGAGGAACTACTTTATTTAGGCTTTCAGCCGACATGGAGGCATCCACATAGCTTGATTCCTAGAACCAAGCTATGCGGTCTAGTGTTTTGGGTGTGGTGGCCTAGGGACTACTTTACCTGGACTACTTTACAGTGGCTATTTAAACCACACCCGAACAAGACAACACGCTTCGCGTTACTTTGCTTCTAGCAACGTGACGCTCACCGTGTCCAGCTTTCTCACGAGCCTGGTGAATTCCGGACCAGTAGAAAAACCCAGAACATCGTTAGCAGCAGAATCTTACCTGCATTCATCATCCTTCACTGCTCGCAGCTCCTGGGCAGCTCTGTTGGTGGAGTTCACTGCCCGGATCGAAGGACCTGAGAAAAGGAGAAAGACATCATTAAAGGAGGTAGTGGAGACATTACAACTACAAAGCGCTTAAAGACTTACCTGGTTGGTTGCTTTTTGGCCGGCATAGCTCCGGAACTCCATCTGCGCTGGGAACTCACTGCGACCTAGGAAAAGAGAAAAGCACAGGTCAGTGAGGACAAGACATTGCTGCGCTACGCAAAGCGCCTCCTTACCACATCATAGCGCTATAGCGTGCCATCATCTCCCGGTGAGAACCAACATATCCAGTTCTCCAAGCGGACACTCCCCACTCCTAGGGAGATAAAAAAAGAGACATTTAGAACAGAGAAAAGGCATGCAAGAATTACGACGCCATCAAACGCAATAAGACCTACCTGAAAGACACTACAAGGGCAGCAGTCAGTGAAGTAACTGGACCGCCCGCACCCACAAAAGACAGCGCGCCCCTGCGCAGAGAGCAGGACGGAGAGCCCACCGATTCAGACAACCAGGTGAGAAGAGAACCTGGAGGGGCTGGAAACACAAGGGAGGTGGGGAAAACTTACCTTGGTCGCCCAGTCCTAATATAGTCTTCATTTCCAGGCGGAATCCCATCGACACCGAGACCACACCAGGGAATCATTGGGAAGGGCACCAATGACCAACTGGCTGGGTGGCGTCCGCGTGGATACCAGGTGAGCGTAACATTCTCTTGCCTTTGGCTGGGTTTCGAAACTTGACCTGTCAGGCCTCTGGCCGCCTGGGTACATTTCTGCTTTTACAAAATGGAGTCACACTTGTATAATGTGCCTTATTGAGGTCGATATATGGTTGGCGCTTGCCGCTCTATCTTCTACTAAGCATTGCAAGCAGTATCGATTTCTTAGCATTTTGCGTTTCAAGCCGATTTACACACGTTTAACAGGTCGGTTGCTTCCATCTTGTCTCGTAGCACCGTTTCCCTAAGTTTTAACATTGTCTCTTCTTTGTGTCCATTACATTTATATTTGTAGTTACTTGCACTGGCGTGCTTGTCTTCGATAGCCGCTTCTGTTCATTCACAAGTCTGTTCAGGCCCTTGTGTCATTTCCACTGGCCTTCCTTTAAGGCTTTTGGGGGTCTCTTCGTGGACCGTGTGTAGGTACTCCTCATTTCGTATCAGCGGCTGGTATGGCTGTCTGATAGCGTACCATGCTACCCAGGGTTGTCTGGTTATCGGTGCTACAACCGGTAGGGATCTTCTGATGTATACTGGGCAGAGTCCCAGTGCAGCTCTTTGTAGGTTCATTTGCTCTTCATACGTCACATACCTTGGCGAGTACGCTCCTGGTACCTCGAAATGAGGGGAAGGGGTGCAGGCCATGCCTGGGACCTCCTCTACACTCCCCCCCTCTGGTCGGTTCATCGACCATTTCTGCAACCTCCTTTGCATTTACTACTTTTGATTCTTCGGTGTCATGCTCATCGTATTCAGCGTTTGTACATGATGGTGTGAATTTGCAAGCCTTTGGAGTCCATATTTTTATCACTCCCTTCAAACTCCCTGCTGTTTTCACATGTTCGTCTTTATTCAATGTCATTAGCTGACATTGTCCATTTAGGCTGCAGTAGATCCATTTTCCTTCATACCTTCTTCGTTTCTTAGGGTATGTGAACCTTGTTCCCTCTGGCTTTCACAAAGTCTCTTATTTCTTCATCAGTCAGGTCTCTGGGCTTCCACCCTGGCTCGACATCAACCATTATTTTCATCCCTATGGCTTTCTTCGCAGTTTTCTGGCACTGTGTAATGATTATCTTGATAACACAGAATCCTAGCAATACCATTGCTAGTAGAGCTCCCAGAAACTTGATATATCTGCCATCCATTGTGGGACCCACGAGAATAGGTCTCCAAACCAGCTGTCATCGTCCACTTCATCACTTTCATCGATCATCTGGTTTTTTAGGCTTGTCAACATGCTTATGGCCTCCGTTAGGGTTCCGTTTTCTTCATCGTGTGATGGTGCAAATGTGCAACATGATTCTACAATGTTTGCACAAACACCTCCATCCATTGCAGTGATCATGTCAAGCACATATCTGTTTCGGAGGGTCATCAGTCTGAGTGCTCTCAGCTCTTCTTTGATCGCGTTGAATCCTTTTATAGTGGTATTGATGGTCTGCAATAACTCCCATCTGGTTATTTAGCATTCACTCCAACTTGGATGTGGGGCAAGAGTAGTGTTGTGAATACTGTTGAGGTGAGGCTGAACAGCCTGTGTTCATATGGAATTGCATGGAATGCCTCTTCTGATTTGGGAGAAAAGTAATTTTCCCTCTTCATCCTGGATACCAGTTCCACAGATCTCCTTCTTCCTAGATGAGCATCTGCTTTCGGGAAACTGTCCAACTTCAAGTCATTCTTAGGGATCACTAGCACGAGAACGTGAACGTTCACTAGTGTGCATATGCCTCCCCAGTTTTTCGGCAGTCTTATGTATGCCTTGGATCCACACGCCCAGTAATGGTCCATAATAACTGCGGTACCTTGTGTCATTCCTGGGGCTTCAAAGATTCTTCCGCAGTTTTGATTCTCTCCCATCTTCCTTGTGCCATTGTTTCTGAAACATAGTTTTGGGCTCTCCAGTGGCACTATCTGCAGGGGTCCCCCCCTATCTTCGACCCATGTTAGTAGCTTTACTAGCTTTGGCCATAGAGGTTTGCATAACCTCTGCAAATTCTCTATTGCTTCCTTGCAGGCTCCGAGGACCATCCACGCTCAGCAGATTACTACTCCATCTTCCCATCCATCTGGGGAGTCCACTGTCCCCCAGATCTGCCTTTGGCCTCTGTTTTTCCAGATTTGAGCCTCTTCTGCAGTCTTCCCTTGAACGTTTAGTCTCGGGTTAACTTCCCACCTTATCCCTGATCCTTTGATGCCAGGGTTCTCGTACCTGATCACATGATTTCTGGTGTGTGCTCAGTTTCTTGATTTAATGTCCTGGACGTAGCAATCTTCATCCGGGTAATCCTTTTCGTTGGCCCATATCAACGAGGCATCTTTTCCCATAAATTGTCCTCTGGTGTTACACATTGCTACATGTGACATACAGTGTGCTGTAGGGACATCAGTTTCTACAGCCACGAAGATCTTGGATTTTCCCATGCTGTTTGGTAGGAGAGCACAGACGAAGCATTCTCCTTCCGACTGCCTTCGTCCTACTTCCTTCATGTGCTGGTACCATATGTTGTTTCCGAGATGGGCTGTGCTGTCCATGTAATCATTAAGTTCATTGTTATCTTCGTGTGGGCTTCTCTTGATTCTCAGCGTTCTTCTGTAGTTTGCTATGACTATGTCTCTAAATGCGTCTGTGCTGCTTTTCCTCTCTGGGTGTCTCGGTGGAGCAGGCTGCCTCAACTGCATCGCTGTGGTAGGAGAAGGTTTTGTGTTTCTCTTCCTCTCCTCTTGTTGTTTTTCATTGTGGTTCTCTGACCGCCATTGGCTCACCATCTCCTCAACTTGAGGGTGAGTCATAGATCTGGTGTTTGTTTGCAGTGCTTGAGCTGGCGTGTTTGTCGTTATAGTCTCTGCAGTTCTATGTTCCAGCTCCTCGTGCAGTTTCTTTGCTCTGGCTATGGAAGGGAACAAATAGTCTATCAGCATTTATGTTTTCTTGTGGCTACTTCTGTTCTTTTGAGGGATTTTGCTATGCCCTCTCTCTCGTGTTTCACTTGGCTCCTCTTGGATACTTCCACTGTTTTCTGGAACTGATTGTTCAGCAGGCAGTCTCCCCTTCTCTGCTGCCTTCGTTGGAGGCCCTGTAGCCATTGACACTTGCCCTTGTTTGTGTGCATCCTGTGTGTGGGTGCATGCAGTGGTCAGTGCAGCATTTTCATTCATTCCATGCTGACCCTGTCTCCAGCTTTTCTCTTCATTTGTTACCTCAAATGTGTCTAAATCATTGCTCATTAAATTTAAATTTAGTTAGTTATTTTTATCATCAAGTTTTCTTGGGACTGGGATGACTATATATGCTTTCGTAGGCCCCAGACGTTTATTATCTGGTGGGTGCACTGAGATTGGGACACTTCGCGCACCAATAAAGAAAGCAGTTCTGATTGTTAAAGACAGAAAAACAATAATAATAACTATACATATACACATAATCGTTCGGAACGACAATTTGCAGCATTTTCTTCCAGGGAAGTGGGGGCACCCTTCTGTTGGGGGTAAAACCAAGATACTGTTCTGGGCCCCCATTTCGAATGAGTTCATAGTCAGTTATTTATTCCTTCTCTTGCTCTGTCTCGTAGTTTGAGAGTTCATTACTATTAAAGTGACGAGTACTTCTCCAACTGTCCCCCTCATGTGAGTGACGACAGTAGTCTGTGGGTACTCAGTACAGTTCCTGTGCTAGACTATGGAAAAGGGTTAGGCTAGCAACTTTGATACATCACATTCATTATGCATATCGATAATAGGTGAAGTCCCAATGCACGCCTCGAATTTGCATTGGTCCTGAGGACATGCTGAAATCTGTTCAATGCGAAAGAATGAAGAGATGGAACTGCTAAAAATCACACAAAAATAAAATGTTGTAAAAATAAAAACAAAATAAAAAATAAAAGTGAACATATGCAGAAATAGGAAAAAATGAAGAAAAGGGAAAATAAGATGGTGAAGTTCTTATGTCCGCTCCTTTTGCTCGGTCTCTCGGCGACAAGTTGAAGACCAGTGTCGCTCTCCTCGATCTGCTCCACGGCGGAAGGATGACGAAAAGGAAAAAAAGAAAAAAATAGAATAAAAAATAAAAAATAACTAGGATCAAGATGTTGTAATCCTCGTTTCTGCTCTTCTCGATCTGTCCTCGGTGAAAAGTTTATTGGGATCTCCTCTTCACAAGGCTCTCCTCAGCAGTTGATGAACTTAATTACTTCTCAGTTGCGCTATGATGGCTCTCAGGAGCTTGTTTAATTGTGCGTTCTTCACTGGGTCTCTGAGGAATGCGGGTACGTCAACATTGTTTGGTCTACCCACTAGTTCTGGAAAGTTCTCAATGAGGTGAAAGAAGACATGGTATGCATATCTGCTGTCTTCTGGTGACGACGACATTCGCTCCGATTTTCTGGTCTCTAGATTACAGGCCATTCTTGTGACGTGAACAGTCTTTACACTTTCCTGCAGCGTGGATTGCGACCACGTAATTCAGTTTGCACCACACTCGGTTTAGGAATTCGTTGTTTCTTGGCTCTCTGATAAAGGATAAGGTATCTGTGGTTCTCCCGTCGAGTCCTGGGCATTCCTCTATGATGCAAAAGAAAAGCGTGTATCTCAGTTCATCAATGATCACTTGTGGTGGAAGCATTTGTACCCTTATCACTATACTCAGGCAGTACAATGAAGGCTTCCGTGATGACAGTCAGTAGTTGCCAGATTATTTTCTTGTTGGCCGGATCTTGAATAAAGTCTGAGACACTGGCTCCTCTCCCTATGAATGATGGGTATGATAGCACCACGAGTTGGAAATAGGTTAGCACATCCCACTTGAGACTTCTGCTGGAATGTACCATAAGTTCTGTGAACAGAGTCTCACTACTGATTGCTTCAGGATACTGTGGTACACTCTCAGGCAATGTCTTATTTTATCAAGACTGGCTCTATGGGCTACGGGACCCGCTAGATGATCAGCTATGTCTTCGTCTTCACTCGAGTTCTAACATTCCCCAATCACCTCCTCCTCACCTGAATAGTTCAGTTTCTTCTGGCGGGTAAGTCCTATGTAAGGCTTCTTCTTTTTTTGAAGATGAGGTCTACCTCGGAAGGAAGCCACCGTGACTCCCAGACAGAGAAAACCAACGGTGACTCCCCTCCGCGACAGCCAGAGGGGAAAAAGCCACTGGACGGCAAAAAACCCCTGGATCCGAGGTAGTCGTGAAGGCTGTGGAAGTCATCTGAACTGTAGTAGGTAGAATTGGTCCTCCGCCGATACCCAGGAACAGTGAGGTCGGCGTGTCTCTGCAGACCGTTCGATGGAGAAAGCGGGATACAGGTAAGTACCCCTCAGGGTGGAGTACAAGCGAGAACGGGAGAATCCGGGAGTCTGAGAGAATCCAAGAGCGAAGAATGGCAGCAGGGAACAGCACGGAAGAAAACAAAGGAGAAGGCAAGCGGAAACAAGGGAAGGGGGAGAGCCTAGCGGAAAACGGGAGGAGGAGAAACACAGACGCTGAAAGAAGGCGTAATAGCAGGACAAGAACTGTCAGAGGGAAAACTAGCGCAAGCAACGGGACGAGAATGAACTCAGTTGCAACGCGCCGAGCCGCCGGCAGCCGAGTGAGATAAACAAACGGCGGCGGCCATCTTGGAAACAACTAGACCGTGTCTGGTAGACGGAGAAGGAACGTAACGGAACACTTCAATGGCGTCCCTGTTTCCACCTTTGCCACAAACGCCAGTCGCCGGCGGCAGTGACATATTTGCAGTCTATCAGAGTCTTGATTCTTTGTATCACTTGGGCATGTCGTGCATTCAAAAGTTCATTTTATCAATGTTGTTGTGGCTTTGGATGTGCTTCTCTTTACCCTGCAACTGGGATGTACAGGGTGTTCGTTATGTCCTTATTCCCCTTTGCTTGGGGAACCTGTCCAGTTTTATGCCACAACTTGCATCCGGATTCTTTGTCTTGATTTTCTGCTCATGCATCCTTCTTCCTCGCCATGGATCTTGTCTGGACATGCTGAGGTTATTCCCCGTTGTCTGTGGTTTCTTTGCAGTTGGATGCAGCAGGAGGGCTCTCTCCTATATAGGGTTTAATGTCATTTAGTAAGATCCATGCCCTTCTGCCCTGGAGCTTGATGGCGGAGGGGGTGCAGTCCTCTACGATGAAAGGGCCATTAAATCTTGGTTCGTCCCACCTTTTCCTGGTAAAGTTCTTAACAACAAGCACGCTGTCACCAGGGAAGACGAGGGGCGCATATACACCTTGCTCGGTGTCTGCTTCAGCACTTCCTGCTGTGTTTCGTGCTGCGCTGTCCCCTTTTTGCCGTCGCTGCAGCTGGCATGTAATGACAGAGGTGCTGGATGTCATACAGTTAAGGTACTTTTGCATCTCTGTTCCCAGAACCTCTCTAGTCGGCTGGGCATCACAACTAGCTCTATCTCGGAAGGCAAGAGGGGTCCTCATCCTTCTGCCTGTAACTATCTTGTGCAGCGTGAGATGATGGTCAGAGCCGGGTTGGTTCCGAAGTGCATACAATGCCAATGGTAGACAGTGCAGCCATCCCTTCTTTAATTTGAGCTTCAACTTGGCTATCCTCTCCTTAAGCAAGCCGTTGATCCGTTCACATATCCCATTCCCCTCAGGATGATACGCCGACGAGAACTTGTGCTTTATACCAAGCAGCAAGCTAATCTGTTCGAAAACTGAATTTACAAAGTGGGCCCCGTTATCTGATCTCATTACTTCACACACCCCCAATCTAGGGAACACCTCCCTCACTAGGAACTTGGCAGCACAGGTAGCGTCTGGGTGTGTACAGGGACCTGCTTCTATCCTTCTGGAGAATGGACACCACCACAATTAAATACCTGTACCCGTTGCACACTTGAATCATGTCGACGTAGTCGATATGCAAGTGCTGAAATGGTCCATTCTGTCTGGGGATGATCCCTCTAACTACTTTTAATGTGTGCCCAGCGGTGAATTGCTGGCAGATTATGCAGTTCACCATAAAAAATGCAACATGTTCTGCTAAATTCGATGTGAACCAGTCTTCTGCGAGCGTTGCCGCAAGATTTTCTTTTGTCATGTGGATGGGGTAGTGTAGTTGTTCTAATGCTACGTTTGGAAGGGCGACAGGCATTACTGGTTTACCAGTGCTGTCTTGCCTCCACAACCCATCAGAAGGGTTTAAAGAACACCCTTGACGCTTCCACAAATGTTTCTCCTCCTGAGGTGCCTCCCCCTGGAGCTCCATTAGTTGAGTCTGCCCCATATTGCTATAGGCTTCTGGTGTGGCTCGCGCTACCATCATCCGCTCTTGGGTACGTGCCACCTCCACGTCCATGATTGTTTCAGTTTTGGATGCCATGTGCTTGGTTTCCGTGTCCGCTTCATGATTTCCACGTGACACGAAATCTGTCCCCTTGGTGTGGGTGGTGCATTTCACGACCCATATGCCCACTGTGAGCTGTAGTGCTTTTATCAACCTGTCCAATAAGGCTGCATGTTGCACTGACGTGCCGTCTGGTCGGAGGTAGCCCCTCCTTTTCCAGCGCGCTAGACCTGCATGTACTGTGGACGTCACATAGGCTGAGTCACTGTACGCAGTTACTTCCTGGTCTGCATGATTCTCAATGGCGAGTATCAGTGCCAGCAGTTCTGCAGCTAGCCCAGAATAGTGAGAGGGTATTCACGCACTGATGAGTACTCAAAACTCTCCATTCGCTAGGTGTTTTACCAAGGCCACGCCTCTATACCTTTGTCCGTCTTCTTGGTCGATTCTCGAAGAACCATCAATAAAGATGATCTCTCCACTTGCCAGGGCATTTTCCTTTACCCTGGGGATCTCCTCATAGAATTCCCCATAGTTCGCACAGTCGTGTATAGGTTCTCCCTCTGTGACTGGCTCAGCTATGAACGTAGCAGGGTTTACAGTTTTACATCGCACTATTTTGATCAACGGGTTAGAGATAATCACCTCGTAGGCGGATGCTCTCTGAGATGTCAGTGTGCCCTTTGGTTTCTCTAGTATGGCGAACAGCAAATGTTCAACATACAATTTCATGGAGCACCCCATCACAATGGATGATGCCTTTTCGATAGCGAATGCGGCAGCAGGTAGATTTTGTTCGCATGGGAAGTGGCCCTTCAAAACCGGGTCCAGACTCCCGCTGTAATATGCTAGGGGCTTGTACCCCAGTGAGGTTCGCTGTGCGAACACTGCCATCATAAAATTACCATCAGAGTGTGAGAACAGGTAGAACTCCTCTGCATACTTAGGAATCCCGAGAACTGGGGCCTTACAAATTGCCCCCTTAAGTTCTGCAAACCCTTTTTCCATTGCCTCAGTCCATTCAATTTCTCCTTTTGTTGCAAGGGCTTGGTATACGAGCTGTAGTCAAAGACCCATGCTCTGACATAATTGCACAGTCCTACGAAGCTCTGCATGTGTTTTATTGTGCACGGCTTGACCGTGTTCATGATGGCTTCAGCCCTTTCTGGGGTTACCTTTTTCCCCTCCTGAGAGATTAGTTGCCCTATGTACAACACCTCCTGTTGACAGTACTGCAACTTTTCCTTATCAACTTTGTATCCCTTTTCAGCCAGAATAGTCAATAGCTGGACAGAGTCGCGCCTGCATTGCTCTTCAATGGTGCTGCAGATCAGAATGTTATCTACGTACTGCAAAACAACACTATCCACCGCAATATTGCTTAGGTCCATTTGCAGGACTCTGTTGAAAATAGACGGGGACTCGCAATACCCCTGTGGCAACCTCGTACTTTTCAGGCGCATTTGTCTGAAAGTGAATGACGTCAGGTCTTGAGAAAATCATGGTGCACCAGGATTGAGAAAAACACATTTTTTAAATCGATCACGTGAAATATTTTGCCTCAGTGGGTATGTTACATAGTATTGTGGATGGATTATGGACTAGAGAGAACTCGGCTTCAACTATATCGTTTAATGCTCGTGAATCTTGGATTAAACGCCAGGACCCTCCCTTTGATTTTTTGTCAGGGTAAATCACTGTGTCGCAAGGTGATTCTTTTTTTTTTAATTCTTTTTTTATTAACTTGACAGCACAACAAAGAACAACAGAGGGAGCCACATGGCACCAGCGCTGGGAACAAACAGTGCGAATTTTAGACAGTACGAATGAATAAAATATGACATATTGGTAAACGGCAGACTACAAGTTATTGCCACATATACCTTAACAGGTCATCGACTAAGGGGAACCACCTGGGGAAGCAGAGGGGGAAGTTGATGGTGAGGCCAAGGCAGAGATATAGTCTCGGAATCTCGGCCAGACATCCCTCGGCCTGGAGCGCGAACACTGCAACGCACCCCAGGACTGCTCAGTGTCGTGAGCCCGTGTAACCGATCTAAGCCATTGTGTATAGGTAGGCGCTTTAGGGCAGAGCCATCATAGTAATATACAGCGGACTGCCAGCAGCATGCAGAGACCTGCAATTGCAAGGTGATTCTGACGTCACTAAGATGCCCTGCTCCATCATGGTGGAAATTGTCTTTGCGATCCCTTAATCTGCTTCTCTGGACATGGGATATTGTCGCACTCGTGGTAAAATTGCTCCTGGTTTCAGTTTAATTTTCACTTCACCTGCCCCCTTCAGAAGACCTACGTCATAGGGCCCTGTAGTCCATACTGCGGCAGGCACTTGGGCCATGTCGTCATCAAAGTATTCTGGACGTACCAGCGCCAACATCATTCTCTGTGGCACCTCCCTTCTGATCATTTTGACCCAAAATGTGAGACTTACTTCCACTCTTGTCTCCTCTAGGTCAGGGTGCTCTTCGAACAGATCGTCATCGGTGATGTCAGTCACTCGATACCCTTCTTCGATGGCGATGATCGCACACCATTGTCTGCCTTCGTCATCATATCCTTCAACCAATACCACTTTCCCTCGCCCTGCAGCAGATTGTATCATTAAGGGAAATACTTGTCCCTCCTCTTCGTGCATGGGTATTCTTGGCCTGAACAGAAACTCATCAGGTGTCCTCATAGTTTTATCTGCGAGGCCTGGCAATCCCACCATAAGCACCCGCACGCCATATGCAAAGACTTCTGGCTCTAACGGTACAGCTCTCATGGCTATATGTCCTGAGTATGCTCTGATCATTTCGCACACGTTTGAATAATGCATTCCTGGAGTGGAGCACACTATACCATTCTCAGTAAACGAGATGGTCATGTTCAATTTAGTCATCAGGTCTCAGCCCAGAATATTCACGGGGTCTGACGTGAATATAATAGGGGTACATTCATTTTGCGTTCTCCCAATGAGACTGGGAGTGCGTCTGTAAAGGGAACTCTACTATGAGCTCCAGTGAAACTATGAGTATCTATAGCCTCGCCGGACATGGAAAATTTGCCCTCTCGTATGCACAAGCGCGATGCACCCGTGTCAACTAAGAAGGAATATTCTTTACCCCCTACGGTGACATTCACCCTTGGTTCCGTGTTAGGGTCTGGTGTCCCCGTGAGCTGTCCTATTTCATATAAAAGTTCGGCCCAGTGTATACTTGTTGATTTCCCTCCGCCCCAGTGTTGACTCCCCCTCCAGAGCTAGCACCCTGTGACATTTGCAGTGGTGCCTACTGGGATTGTCCCTGTGGCAAGTTCCCCATGTTCGGTGGTTGAACCGCTTGCTGTGCACCTTGCTGCATGCCTGACTGCGGCTGCACTGTGTAATTTTGTGCACCGCCCTGTTGCGGGACGGCAGGCTGATTCACCATGCCTGCCCCCATCCCTTGGCTGTTTTGCCACATGCCTTGGCTTCTGCACATACGCGCCACATGTCCTGACATTCCACACAGCCAACACACTGGCGGTGGTCTGGCCATCTGTCCATCTGGCATAGCTGGACCGCCCATCTGCGCGTTCTGAAAACCATTTTGATTATTCTGAACTCCTCCCTGGTTACCTCGAAACCCTCCTTGATTACTCTGCCATCCTCATCCTCCAAAACCCCTTCCTCTTGGGTAAAATCCTGCTTAACCCTGATTATTCTGCGATGGGTTGGTCGCTTGTTGTGCGCTTGGTTCGGCTGGGCTGGTGAGCATGGCTCCCTCGAGAGCATACTTCGAGAGCTTCTTTTGCACCAGCTTCGCCTCCTCGCCCTTATGAGTTGCCTTTTTCCGACTCTTTTCTTGCAACAATCTACAGTAATGTGCAAATGTCAACTGTATTTTGGCCCACGGTTTAGCTTCTATTCCTTCCAATTTCTTGACGGTTCAGGCAACCCTTGGCATAATATGTGGTAGAATACAGGGATAGATTTCATCCAAGACTCATGCGTTTTCGAGCACCCACGCGTCTTGTAAATTCTGGATATAAATCAACGGATCCTCCGACTCTTTCATTTTCCGAGTCATTATAGCCCCCATATCAGAAGTGTCTGGATATAGCGTTTGCAGCTCTTTCCACACTACTGCCCTACAGTTATTAAATGGCGTTCCGTCATGGGAGATGTTAGTTAGGGTTACCCTAGGATAGCCTGCCCGTTTCCATACATCATCTGCTCTTTCACCAAGTATGGCAATTAGGAGGCCCTTAATATCTCCTATAGCTATGGTGACACCCCCCGTCATTTTCTCTAACTCATGTATCCACTTTCCGGCTCCCGATGTCAGCATTGGAAGCTTATTTTTAAGGTTCTCTCAGTCCATGTTGGCCATGGAATATATTGTGGTCTTGCTCCCCCCTTTTCTAGCAACGGGAATTGGAATGCACAGTCCTCCTTCTCTTTTCCCATAGCTCTCCAGTCTATCGCGGGGGTGGCATTGCCGCCTTGCCGTCTACCTGGCAAAGCCCTTAGTCTGTCTGTATAGGCTGGTGCTGACGCCCCTCTCTGACCGTGGGGTGTTCCTTCATGTCGGCTGGACTGTGCGGCAGACTTCGGTGCCCTACTTGTGGACCCGCTAACATCTGACCATCGTACCTCTCGGTCCCCTGGGAGCCGTTTTTCGCACCGTCTCCCTTCTTCATGTGCCACATCCTCCATTTCCCCACCGGAGTCAGATCCTGAATACTCCCAGTTTACACATCTTCTAGCATCTTCTTCCGTCTGCCCAATCTCCAGCCTGTCTAGGGACAGTCCCCTGCTCCCACTACTTCGAGTGACATCCTCAGTGTCATATAGCTGAGTGCTCTCTAAGTGCTCATCTTCCCTTCCTCCATCGGATATCTGTTCTAGCCCCATCTCATTGTATATTTTATCGATCGTTTCCCCGATGCTTCTGGTGTCGAAGTCATCTTCAATATTTGTCCCGCTTGTACCTAGTACCGCATCGCTTTCAGGAAAGAATTCTTCTATGTCTTCCCATTCTACTGTAGGATTGGGTTTAATCACTTCCCGCTTCAAATATTCAAGATCCTGTGCCCTCTGTCTGTGCTTTCGTTCTACTTCCTCATCTATTTATTTTTGCTTTTTTGCTTCTTCTCTAGCCTTATCTACTTCCCTCATCCATTAATTTCTACGTTCCTCTGCCCTTCTACTTTCCTCGTCTTCCCGTTTTTTACTTTCCTTTCGTGCACTCTCCTTTCTTCCTCTAACTTTAGCATGTTCTGCCTGTACTTTTTATAGGCTGCTTATTGTGTGCGACTGAGCTGTATTCCTTGCTCTTTGCGATATAGTTGTTCTCGCCTTAGCGCCTTTCTTGTCCTTTCATCCCTTTCTTCCATCCCTTTCTCTCTCTCTCTCGTTTGCATCTCATAAGACCTCTCCCTTGGCCTCACATCATCACTTCCTTTTCCATCCAACTTCAGTAATATTTGACCTCCCAACCATTCATCTTTCGCGAATGCCATCTCATCACCTCTACCTTCATTTCCTTTACGTTTATTTCCCTCTTTCTCCTTATCTGGAGGTGCACAACTGTGTGCCCAATCTTTCCCTTCATCTTCGCATCTCTCTTTGTCCCTAGAGATCACAGAGGCAATATTGTTTTCCTGTTCTTTTCCCTTATTATCGTCACTACTGTACATAGGCGACTCATATGCAGGGTTGCTATACCGCATGGCTGCCTTAAGTTCTCTTAGTGTGTAAAGACCCTCTGACTTACTTCCTTCAATGACTGGCTCAGGCAGGGCTGGTGGCGCGGTAGGCGTCTCACCCCCCTCCGTACATACATTTAGTATCCGGTCTGTGGGTGGTTCTTCCACCTTTGTTTCTTCAAACATTTTCCACAATTCTAGAACAGCAAGATGTTTCTCTAGCTTCTTGACTGTATATGTGGCATGTAGGAAGGTAGTCATATGCTGTAAAACAGCCTTAGAGAGTGACCCGTTCTGGAGCCAAGGCATAAACATCTTATTGGCGGTACCCTTAAACCACTCCGTGCTGTATTTCTTAACTTCCTCCATTTTTAATTTCGTCACTAACAGTATTTATACAGTTCTTTACCCTTCCAATAAAATGAGCGAGCACCACATACGCAAGCTCCAATCCAATCTTTTCCCGCCAAAATTTATACCAACAATTTACTCAAAACCCATCAATTCAATGGTGATTCCCTCTTAGTTACAGAATCGCGTAAAGCCAAAATGCATTTCAACCAATCATTAATACAATTATTTTACATTATACATACAACAAGACACATATGACAGACACTCGACAGACTAGACAAACACCAGCTGGACACACATATACCTGCCTTCTAATCAATACCCCGACATGGGGTGTAAACGAACCCCTTTGATGCCGTCTTTAATCGTCACCGTAGTCTAATCGACCCCCTCTGTGGGCTATGAGTTCACGTTTCTTCTGACCGCTCTTTAAAGCGCAGGAATAAGGCAAATCCTTACATTTTTATCTCAGGTGCCCCTCATGGTAATCCTTACGTTTTATCTCAGTTGTCCCTCTGGTAATCCTTACGTTTTATCCCAGGTGCCCCCCTGGTAATCCTTAGGTTTTATCTCGGGTGTCCCCCCGGCATCCACTCTATTTCTTATGCTCGAGTCATTAACCCCCTATATATACAGTCTTCTCTACTTCTAACTACTTTATTTTTTCTCTGCCGCCCTCCGTTACCTTTCCCTTACTTGCTTTAATGCCTAAAAGACATTTGCCAAAATAACAAGTTTATTGTTTCACTCACCAATCGCATCTTTTCCTCTCTGGAACTTCGGGATCACCGCCCCTCCCTCTTCCAGCTTTTAAGGTTTGCATCCGATCCGCTGCCCGTGGGAATGAGAAGGGTTATGCTTGGAAAGGCGGGTTCCTTCAGACCCACTGCAGAATTTTGAAATTTTACTCTATCATTGTCCACGAGGATCTTCTCAGTCTACTCAGCAGGAATGGGGAAAGGACTCATGATCTTGCCGAAGGCCCGGAGTTACTTCGTGCCGTCGGTCTAAGGTGTGTTATTATTATATAATCAATACTTAATGGCCGAAACCATCCTCTGCTACCAAGAGTTCCGGAGGAGAGGAAATCACTGACGGGCCCATAGGTCAGCACTCACCCTCTAGAACTTGTAAGACAAGATAGCTGCACCATGTGAGGAAAGGGGGTGCAGGATTCACTTACCCCAACACAACTCAATAATGTGGACTCAGTCAGTTGGCAAAGGGAAGTCCGTTTAATGAGAAGTACATAAAACAGAGAAACAAATGGAAATCAGCAGCGTTGCGATCACCTGTCTCGCTCCGACTTCCTCAAACTCCAGTCAAACAGTCATTGTTATAGGCTGAGCTCGTCATCACTGACGTCTAATTCTAATTGGTTAGGAAAGGTAACTTAAGTATAGGCGTTATATCTGTATATGATAATAGGGCGTGCGGATTGGATGACTTATCGGGTGGGCGTCTACTCCCATCCCTCTACATTACGCGTGATAGACTTCACTACAGCTACGGCGTCCTATTGGTTACAGTATCTATAGGACTCCAGATAACTTGGTCCATTGTGATTGGGCAGGTTACACCCCAGGACATAAATTTCCACTTTTAATTAGCAGCATGCAGAATGGACACCCATGTGCCTGGTGTCCCAAGTTTCACCCTGCCTCCCTTCCATCAATCAGTGTTTTAGGGCGATGTGTCAATTAGTTGGCTAAGGATGGCCTCAAAACTGTAATCTTTTATCGGGAGAAGTTATGGCATCCTCGAATCCTGGATGACATCAGGCGATGGTACTTCTTCGCGCCTGGCTGATCATGTGTTAGTCCACCATGAATCTGCTTCAGTTTCCAGCTTTTAGTGCATTTAATTCTGTTTCAGCCTCGCCACCTGCATGGGCCCCCCTAATCTAGACCTTCATGGGGCAGGCTGGTATGCTCTGAAGTTTGAGTCTTGTTAGCGGACGCTCTCCTCCCCTTCTCTGGTTGACCTCGATTTCCAAGACACGAGCCGCTCTTTGTTGAGTTTCGATTCCACTCCTTCTCTTGCCTTTGGCCGGGTTTCAAAACTTGGCCTGTCAGGCCTCTGGCCGCCTGGGTACATTTCTGCTTTTACAAAATGGAGTCGCACTTGTATAATGTAGATATATGGTTGGCGCTTGCCGCTCTATCTTCTACTAAGCATTGCAAGCAGTATCGATTTCTTAGCATCTTGCGTTTCAAGCCTATTTACACACGTTTAACAGGTCGGTTGCTTCCATCTTGTCTCGTAGCACCATTTCCTTAAGTTTTAACATTGTCTTTTCTCTGTGTCCATTACATTTATTTTTGTAGTTACTCGCACTGGCGTGCTTGTCTTCGATAGCCGCTTTTGTTCATTCACGAGTCTGTTCAGGCCGTTGTGTCATTTCCACTGGCCTTCCATTAAGGTTTTTGGGGTCTCTTCGTGGACCGTGTGTAGGTACTCCTCATATCGTATCAGCGGCTGGTATGGCTGTCTGATAGGGTACAAGTGTTGCCCAGGGTTGTCTGGTTACGGGTGCTTCAACCGGTAGGGATCTTCTGATGTATACTGGGCAGAGTCCCAGTGCAGCTCTTTGTAGGTTCATTTGCTCTTCATATGTCACATACCTTGGCGAGGACGCTCCTGGTACCTCGAAATGAGGGGAAGGGGTGCAGGCTATTTCTGGGACCTCCTCTACAACCCTATATCTTCAAAGTTTAAACCTGGAGAAAATACAACCCTGAAACACAATGAGAAAAAAGAGATAAAGCTCAAATGTGAAGATAAAAGGAAAGACGGCCCCAGAGAGATAATCCTTGGCAAGAGAAACCAAAAAAGGAATCAAGGCAACCCTAAGTTAGGAAAACATGAGCCATTAAATTGTGAAGAACATATATGTCACGACAGGAGTGTGAGGAACTATTGGAAGGAAAAGTATTTCAAAGATAGCGTCACATACCGCACAAAACCCAATAGTTGTTTTGAACTACAAGAGTTGATAAGAGAAACTATTAAAATGAGATTACACTGCAAACTGTATGTGCCAAGAAGGAATCTGTATATAAAAAGACTATCCAAGACATTCTCTTGGCCTATTTACTCTAGTTATAATAAGTGGTAGGGTCAGGTAGAGTTCATTTCAATGGAGTACATATGTACTTTGGTCGTCCTGACATTTGACGGGCACCGTTAGTTCCTTTAGATAAGTAGGGTATTCCCTTTAGCTATAGGGAGAGCTATCCATTATTCTTATAATTTCAATTAAAAAAGCATAAAATATTTTGAACTTGTCCGACTCCTTCTTGTGACCCACCACACCTTGCAAAGCAAATGGCTTGAGCTTTTTAGTATCAGGCATCTCGATGTGCCCTTGTCAATTGGTGGTCTGTTGGGTGGGTCTGGATTCAGGTTTGTAAAAAGGGCACGGAAAGGGCCTTCTAGAGGGTTCAGGACTTTCGTTGGTGTCATTGGTGGGCCTCTTTTGTAGCTGCGCCTTCATGTACCTTTTTAAAAGTGGTGTTTGGATAGTGATTCTTTTTGTGGATGGTGTTCTATAGACAGGTATGGATAGGACAGGGAAAACAGGTATATGGAATGGATTTGTGCAGAGTGGCGTTTAGAATGGAGTTGTACATAGATGTGTCTGGTGAGGCTGTGCAGAGCTATCGATATGAGTCTTTGCCTCTGGATATTGCTTTGGCAGGTGTTTAGGTGCAGCATTGCACAGTGGTCACGTTGGGGGTTTTCACAGGAATCGGAAGGGTGATTATTTGTTAGGTTATTGGAATTTATATTATAATATTTATATAGCTCAGAAGCATTGAAGCACTGTAGTACAAAATTAGGGTAACATTAAAGGAATAGTGCACTCAAAAATATTTTTGTCCCCAGGGTCCGGGCATGTGTTTTTAAGCATACGTTGATCGATCGTACAAAGATTTCCTATGCACCTTACCATAGTGTTCCTCACTTTTACACATGCAAAATCAGGCAGCAGGGTGCAGCCAACTTGTGCTAATCTTATCCGTTGCCGCGCCGCCCTAAATTGAACTGCCCTGGCGGCACTGAATCATATCTCCCGCCCTTGAGGCTGACATCACTAGACGCGTACCGCCCATTTCACAACGCCAATGCACGTCTCGTGTCAACATTCTCTGCGCTTCAGCTAATGACATGTCTTCAAGGAAATGCCAGGACACCTCTTTCCTCAATAAGTATAAACAGACTGCTTCTCATCAACAACATCAGATTTGCTTTCCAATCATTTCACTGTATTTTTTCGTGTGGATGCTGTGCCTTGTTTCTGCTCTGTTCAGCTATCTTCGTTGCTTGTATTCCGTGCGAACAGATACTAGTAATATCATTACTATCTATTTTTATTTTGTCGCATAATGGCAACAATACAGCCCTACCAGTACAAGCCGGAGTATTCCGAGGCAGAATTACTCAAAAGAGAAAGATGCGGAAACGATGGGGCTTCGTACGACAGTTGGGAGGACGAATCACCAGATCAAGAGCCTGAGCCTAGTCCCATGGACGTCTCCAACTGATGTAACTGCAATCGGTGAGCGGTAATGCCAACCGAGGAGGAGAATTGCTGCTGCCGAGAAAACTCTGGATGCTTGTCCTATATATCGGAAGACGAGACACGGCCTCAATGCATTACCAAGCTGCATGACTTCAGGGCAGCCTGCCTCACACGGTCCGTGTTGAAGATTATGATGGTGGTTATGCATGGACTTCGCGCAACAGTTCGCCCTCGCAATCCAAGTAATGAGTAAGTGTACTCTAGATGATGGGGCACTCGAGAGCCTGTGACCAAGATGGCCACTGGGCTTTAAGCTCCACAACAAACTCACTGACCGGGAGGCAATCATGTCATCCATCATGGGCCATCTAACCTAATTTCTGGAGGGAAAAGTGTGCGGAGGGCAGCTAGTCAGTCCCAGTGATATTTGGCAATAAGATTGCAGCTGGTGACCTGTAATATGGAAGAGCGGCCTGGACAGCTAGGCCGTTACTGGTGAGCGCGCGGAGAGGAGCCCCTCCCAGGGTGCTGTGTCTGCTGATCGGAGGAGCAGGGGGCGGCGAGCACCAGAGTCTGGGGTGGAGGAGAGGGCATCTGAAACCCCCCCTGTCGGAGCTCACGGCCGGAGGTGCCGGGAAGTGGTGCATGCTGAGGCCGCAGCTCGGGGTCGTCCACCCGAGTGCCTGCGTGGCCCCGGTGCAAGGTGCCGAGGCAGAGAAGGTCTGCTCGCAGCGAGAGCCGCTGGTGTTGGGATTGGTGCGGCACCCACAGGGCGGGGAGTGAAGAACCCTGGCAGCCCCCACGGCTCAACTGTCTAGCATACCAGCAAAGCCGAAGGAGGACCTGCTGGCTTGGAGTGGAGCTTCCAACTCTGGATCGGGTGAGGAGCGGCTCTGCTTCTGAAGGCTGGGGGGATCGGGCCAGTGCCCGTTCTCATCAGTGCAGCCCCGGAGGGAAGGAGGTGTACCAAGCCCCCCCCCCCATCCCTCCGAGTGTCAGGAGTGGGGAGGCTTGCAGGGCTGACACAGAGGCCCCCAGATATGAAGGAGAGGCCACGCAGATAGCGATGACAGACCCAGACAGCTCCACAACAACACAGCCCAAGGCAAGCTGGGGCTGCACCCGCGCCTCAGAGTGTACGTTAACAGTTGTCAACCCCACTAGTTGCCAGATTTAGGTGGGTAACATGCCTCTGCCTGGACCTCCTGCACCCGCGAGGGTTGCTCCTATCGTTGCCCTTGATCTGGGGTGCCTTAACACCTACCACAGGATTGGAGCTGGCCTTACCTACCGTAGGAAGGGTGGTTACAGCAGGGGGGCCATGTGTTGAGCTTGATGTCCGGATTGCTGGTACCAGAGGAGTGATCAGAGGAGGTGATTGGAGGGGCATCCAAGAGACAGTGAAGGGGCACCAGCGGCAATTTACCTAGAGATAATGGAAATTCAGTGAGAGCGGGAGGTGGGAAGACAGAGGGCTATACCTAAAGATACCCTGGACCGCAACCACCTGGAGGGACAGTCCTGTGGCTGAACACCGACTGCGACCAGCATCAGCACAATTACCACCCTAATAGTCTGCAGCCGTAGCATGCCTCTTGGGCCGATGCTGGGTTTCCCGCAGGCCCAGCTATAAGATTCATGGCGAAAGGGAACAAGCGGCAATCCCGCCTGCAGTTCACCCAAAAGGAAGGGTTAAACAAAGGCAGTAGAAGGCTTAACAAACCCCTGAGAGAACACCTAGGTCAGCCCATGGAGCCCTCAATGGCTGGGGAGATGAGTAGGGGGGGTGTCTAGCCCACCGTTTGAATTGAGCTCAGTTTTGGCAGAAATGAGATCCGGGTTCGCTGCCATAAACTCCAAGCTGGATGGCATGGCGTATAAGGTGGATAGGATGCAGGAACGGATAGATAAAGAAAGCAGCTGGACAGCTGAAGTTGAAACTAGAATGAGTTCACTGGAAGACACCAGTAATGATACAACACAGGCAATTAGGGAGCTCAGGAGAGAGGTGAAAACCGTCAAGGACAAGAACGAAGACCTCGAAGCGAGGTCACGAAGGAATAATATCAGAGTGGTCTGGGTGCCGGAATCGTCAAAGCAACAAAACATGGAGGTGTTTATGGAGAATTTCATTAAAGAAGTGTTGCAGGGTCCACCCCTCTCATCCCAATTCCTAGTAGGAAGGGCACACCGGATATCGCAGATGACCCCGCGACAGGGGCAGATCCCTCGCCCGATCATTGTCCGTGTCCTAAATTACCGGGACCGTGATACTATACTTCGCAGGGCGAGAGAACTGGGAGCTCTCCTATATGAGAACACAAGAGTATCCTTTTACCCGGATTTCACCCCGGCAGTTCAAAAATCTCGGCTTTCCTTCTTAGCGGCTCTTAGGGAGCGGAAAATAAGCTACACAATGCAATATGCTTCCAAGCTGAGAGTCCAGCACAACGACCTTCTTCACGGACCCGGGGGCAGTCATGGACTTCCTTGAGGCCCTTCCAAGGAGACCAGGTTGACTGTACAAACTCAAGTGGACCAGGGGCTGGTCGGGCGACAAGTACTGAGGTGGTGGTTTGCACCAGGCCAGTGGCAGCCCTTAGCACCTATAGCGGCCCCTGCAAGACACTGTTGATGGGTGACGACAACAATGGCTATTGATGTAACTAATAGAACCAGTTGCTTTAGCGCTCTAAGTTGAAGTGTTACAAGACCTCCCAGTACAGCTATGTTGGATCTCAAATCTACACTTGCCAGCATAGCTGATAAAAACCAAGCGGCTTTGCTCATGCTATTGGACCTCTACGCAGCCTTTGACCTGGTTGATCACAGCTTACTGGTGTCAAGGCTCGGAGAGGTCGCCAACTGCTCTGTGATTGCATCCAAATGGATTGCTTCCTTTCTGGGCCCCAGAATGGTAAGGGTTTGCGTTGGTGATAATCAATCTTCTGCAATCTCTCAGACTTGTGGAGTTTCTCAGGGCTCCTGTCTTTTGCTGCTGTACATCCGGCCCCTTCTTGAACTCTTGAACAAATTAGGAGTGCAATATACAAATTACACCGATGATACTCAGGTTGTTATACAGTTGAGTGGCTCATATAGCAGTGACACGGAAACCATCAACAAAATATACAAAGCCATACAAGATTGGATGGCCTGCAATTCTCTTGCTCTGAACGATAAGAAGACCGAACTCCTTATCGTGGCATCTAAAAACACTCGGGCGAAACTTGATTCTAACTACGATAGTTTCCACATAGCCAACAATACCATTATCGTTCAAAAGAAAGTTAAGACATTAGGAGTAGTTCTTGATGAAGAACTCTCCATGAAATCCCATGTTTCCAACATTAAATCCAGGTGTCGTCTTATAAACAAGAGAATAAGATATATTCGACCATTCATCTTAGAAGAGAACTGTGCTCTTTTGTCCACTGCCCGGGTTAATTGAAGATTGGACTATTGTAACAGTCTCTTGGCGGGCACCTCAGTCTCTAATATCCAAACTCTACAAGTGGCACAGAATAATGCTGTGCGTAACATTTTCAATCAGTCTCGTCGTACACGCATTTCCAGCTTCAGGAAAAAACTCCACTGGCTTCCCATCAAACACCACATAACACATAAGATGCTTACCACGAATCACAAATGCCTCAGTCTAAGCAGCCCCATCTATCTGTCATCCCGCATTAGCACCAAACCCAATGTGAGGTACCTTCGCTCTTCCTGTGCGATCATTCTCAAACATCCTAAATTCAGGACAGCCAAATTTGGAGGTACTACCCTTGATGCTCACGGTCCCCTTCTTTGGAAAACACTTCCAGCAAGGATACATCAGATCCAAAGCTATACTGTGTTAAAACGTGCCATAAAGACTCACTTCTTCAACTTGGAATAATCCTCTGACTCTTCTATCCTTCTGTTCTCATGCCTGTTGTGTTCATCCTTGTTTTTGTTCTGTGTGCGCCCTGAGGCCCGCGGACATGTTGGCGCATTACAAAAATTAAAATAAATAAAATAAATAAATAAATATTGGGGGGGTTGGAGGTGGCCACCATGGAAGCAGGATCCAGCGTCCCCGGTCAATTGCCCCAAGTGTTAACACAGTTGAGGGAGTTGGGGGGGAGGGATCCAGTCACTGCTAGTTGGGGGAGGGCAGTGTCGGAGAGGGGTTAAGGGGGGAGTGAATTGCGGGAGGCTGAGCGGGGGAGATGGGGAGTGGGAAAGGGGGTGACAAGTTTGGAGCTCATAGTTCACTTATACCAAAAAGATTTGCACCACACATACATCATTACATGGCCACCGGGAGAAATTCGGAGGCGTGACTTAACAGCTGATGTATTCGTCTTAGAGAAGGCACATAGAGTGATAAGCTGGAATGTGTGGGGACTTAACAACCCGAGGAAGTCTCTCAAGGTGATGCAATATGGCGAAAGACAAGGGCCAAGATAATAATGCTGCAAGAGACCCACCTGAGAGGTAAAGGGAATGGGGGGTGGCAAAGAGCTGGGGGAGCTGCAAATTCTCTAAATCCTACTCTGCTTACTCAGCCGGTGTGATGACTCTAGTGCTTAAGTCACTGGGGTTTCCACCAACAAACACGCACATCGACCCGATGGGAAGGTATGTCGTACTATCGGGTTGCTGGGGGAACACAAAGTTTACATTTGTTAATATCTGTGGCCCAAATGTGGACCACCCTGAGTTCTTTCGTGGGCTGGTGCGCTTAAGTCAGAAATATGCAGATAGCAACATGGTATGGGCTGGAGATCTCAACGTGGGTCTGGACCCATGCAGGGACAGAACGGGAGGAGAAGGAAGGAGGAGATCTAAAGCAGCTGGGGTCATCCAGGATGCCATGGGGGTACTAGATTTGGGGGATGCATGGAGGCTCTTGCACCCTGAGGGGGCGGAATATTCGCACTACTCAACTGCTCACAATACTGCAGCCAGGTTGGATTACATTCTTGCTTGCCCATACCTAACAAGCCAGATGAAAGAATGTAAGATGTTACCCAGAACGCTATCTGACCATTCCCCAGAGAAATGGTCCCTGAGCTTAGATCATTAACCAGTTCGCCCACCCTGGAGATTTAAGTCGGCGGCATTGGGTGATGTGGTGTTCAGGGGTGAGGTTCTCAGTCTGATTAGAAATTAAAACCAGGGGTCGGTCTCTAAGAAAGGGACTTTATGGGCGGCATTCAAAGTGGTCGTTCGGGGGTGTGCCTTTCCATGGAATTGGGAATATTGAAATTGACTTGAAGGCAACTGAATGACAGAGGTCGAAATCAAGAAATGGGAGGCAGAGGTGGATAGAGGGGATGCTGGGGGCTCTCTGGCCAAACTGAGGGACTGCCTAGAACGTTTCAAGGCTCTAGCAGAGAGAGAAGTTCAATACTTTGCTCGACCAACAATGGCTCGTAGATACAGGGAGGAGGGGAGGACCAGCAGGCACTTAGCGACCATTTTAAGACACGAAAGGGGACACAAAGATATCACTGCGATTAGGGCCCCGAGTGGAGAGATAGTGGTGCAGCCAAGCGAAATAGCTGAAGTGTTTCGGTTGTATTATGAAAATCTGTATTCCTCCCGGGGATCGCTGCAAAGGGAGGAGCTGCAGGAATGCATTAGGGGAGCTTTTCTGCCACATATTGGGAAAGAGTCTGAGGGGGACCTGGCGGCCCCAGTAATGGTTGAGATCCTTAAGGCGATCCGGGAGCTGCCCGTTTCCAAAGCACCCGGTGCCGACGGCCTAACAGCCGAGTTTTATAAGGAATGGGGCCCCAAGTTAGCGAAGCATATGCTAGCAGTTTGGGAGGAGGGACTAGCATCCGGACACCTACCGTCCTCGATGTCTGAAGCAGTAATTACCCTGATTCTCAAACCTGGTAAGGACCCCCTTGAGTGTTCATCATACCGCCTCATATCCTTGCTGAACCTCAACACAAAAATGTTTGCTAAGGTGTTGGCTGATCAACTATTGCCTCATGTCGCCAATGTAGTAAATATGGATCAGTCTGAGAGGGCGCTAGAGAGCCGTCCAAGATGGCGGCCTCCCTGTGAGCTCGGCAGAGCTCCCACGAATATCCTGAAAAATCGCTGCATTTTTGTGGTGTATTCCGACAGAAGCTACCTCCCCCTTGTAGAGAAAGAGATTCCTCACAGAGGGATATACTCATTTCATCGATCCGGTGGACGTGTGTGGCGAATCTCCCACAAGAAGGTGCCGCCCCCTCCTCTCCGCGGACTCAAGGTGCGGCCTATGTGGGTGATCCGGAAGGAGTCCCAAGCGGCGAGAGGACTGGCGGCCGCTGAGCCACCACGAAACCTGTGGAGCCTGGTCGAACTGACAGGAGAGGGGAAAAAGAAGGCAGGCGCCCGGTCCGGGTGGACAGGTACGAGCGCTCTGCGTACCCCCCTGGCCCACGTGGCAGCGACGGCTGCCGCACAAATCCCTGGGTCCCACAACCTATGGCATCAGGAGGCTGTTCGGTGTTATTGAGGTCTTTGACCCGTCACAACAGGCAATTGCTGTTCTCTTAGACGCAGAGAAGGCGTTTGATTTTGTCGAGTGGCCCTTTATGTTTGCAACGCTCAGGCAGATGGGCCTAGGCAACTTCTTCCTTAAACTAGTGTCACTGTTGTACAACAAGCCAAGCTCATACATCACAGTTGGTAACACTAGGTCCCCAGGTATCACACTGGAACGCGGAACAAGACAGGGCTGCCCGCTTTCAGCCCTCATCTTCGCCCTGGTGATGGAGCCCTTGGCGTCGAGGCTACGGGCCGAACATTGTCACCGCGGTTTGAAACTAGGGCCCCATAAATTGATAGTTTCTCTCTACACCGACGATGTCATGCTATTCGTCAGCGATCCCCAAAACAATCTGAACCCTGTAATAAGGGAAGTGATAAAATTCGGGAGAATGTCAGGCCTCAAAACAAATCACTCTAAATCAGTAGTGTTTCCTTTAACCCCTCACACGACAGAATTCAGGGATGATCATGGGTTCAAATTGGGAAAACTCCAAAGTGCGCTACCTGGGCATCTACATGTCCCGCAATCATCACAAGGTATTTAGAGATAACTACCAAACAGTGTTACATTCCATACAAGAACGTGTCCAGAGATGGAAGTCTCTTCCGCTGACGCTCTGGGGCAAGACCTCCCTGACGAAAATGGTTATCCTCCCCAAATTGCTATACCTCTTTATGAACATCCCACTACTCGTACCCAAATCCTATTTTCAAAAAGTCAAGAGTTTGATTTTAGAACTACTCTGGGCCGGGAAACCGGCATGAGTGGCCTACAACACCCTAACGTTGCCAACAGCGAAGGGAGGCTTGGCTCTCCCGGATGTTGAAAAATACTATTGGGCAGCCCAGGCACAATTTCTGAGTCATTGGTACTCGGCTCACTACATCCGTCCGCATGTGCAAGTGGAAAGAGCCCTAGCGTCCCCGGACCTGCTTAGCGCGGTCATTATAAGCAATCTCCCCGTCCCACACAAGACACTAAACACAGTACTATCCACATATGCTATCTGGAAAAAGATGGCCAAAGAATATGGCATAACCATACGGTATTCCCCCCTACTTCCCATTAAATTCATCCCCAGAATACCCCTCACAAATGAAAAAGTGTTTCTCATATGGAATGACAAATTGAACCTTCAATCTCTGGGCGATCTGTTCCCGGAGGGCACCTTTCTAACCCTACAAATGGCCAAAGACAGAGGAGCTAACTCCTCCCTAGATGTATTCCTCTATTTTAGACTACGCCACACCCTCCAGGGGGCATTCCCCAAGTTCCCTCAGCAGCCTCCCATGTGGACCCTGCTACACAGTGTGATCCAAGCTCATGGAGAAGGAAGACTGGTGTCAACCTTGTACAGATCTCTTACACAAGACACTCGAAAGCCCAACCCCCGAGCCCAAAGGAAGTGGGAAACAGCCATTCTGGAGCCAATATCCACAGAGGACTGGACCTACATCCTCCGACAAACCCAAAAAATTGCACTAAATACGAGATATAAATTGATCCACTTTAACTTTATTTACCAAACGTATTATACACCAGCCAAGAAAAAGATTCACCATCCAGAAACTTCGGCCCAATGCGAAAGATGCTCGTCCGATAACGCAGATTTCTTCCACCTGGCATGGTGCTGCCCAGGAGTGCACCGCTTCTGGTCCGCCGTCATTCAGAAAACTTCCAAAATTGTGGGAGAGCAGATAACTCCGCTCCCCCTGGGCGCCCTCCTGGGACTTACCAGACACATGCAACCAGCATCACGCAGATTGACAGCACTCCTCATGGTTCTGGCCCGGAGAAGAGTAGCAATGACATGGGGCAAAGGCCCGCTCCCCAAGATCGAAGACTGGGAAAAAGACATCATATATTGTCAAGACTTAGACACAGAATTCATTAGAACGCTTCGAGTACATGCGCGTCCCCCGGATATATGAGGTCCATACGTGTCATACCTGATAAACAGTACAGAATCCTTAGACTCAGAAACCCCGAACTCTCAATTAGGACAGGCCGGGATAAATGGTTCTTAAGAGAAAAATACTCAGGAGTGAAAGCATCGAATATAGTGTCGACAAGGCATCTGCACAGTAAACGAGAGACATAAGGGTAGGGTGACTGGGAAGGGTTGGGTACGAGAGATGTTGTTTAATGTGCACCCTGTTGGTGCATGGTTTGTTCTTTTTTTCTGTTGTATACGGAAAATACTAAAAATAAAGTTTTAAAAAAAAAAAAATATATGGATCAGTCTGGTTTCAATACCGGAACGATCCACTTTGCTGAACCTCCGACGCCTGTTTGCTATTCTGGCCCAGATAGACCCAGACACACAAGTGGTAGCGGCCCTACTCGATATGGAGAAGGCGTTCGGCTCAGTGGAGTGGGACTTCTTGTTTGGGACACTGGCTCAATTTGGTACTTCCTCCAGGCTGTGCGACTTATCTACACAGGATCATGTGCCCAACTAAATGTGTGCAGCACTCAATCCCGAGTTTTTCACTTAAACAGGGGCACCAGACAAGGTTGCCCTCTGTCGCCCCTAATATTTGCGATGGCAATAGAACTGCTAGCGGCATGACTGAGGAGGTACCACAGGCATAGAGGCCTGGCAGTGGGAGGGAGGAGAGAACTGATCTCGCTGTATGCCGACGATGCAGTAGTATATGTCGAGGACCCCACAAACAACATAGCTCCTTTATCTAGCGTGATTGAGAGGTTTGGGAAGGTATCAGGTCTCTGGATCAATAAATCTAAATCGTTTCTATTCCCTCTTAATGAAAACACGGCTGAGCCACTTGACACCCACGGCTACGGGTGGGAGCAACAGGTGGCCACCTACCTGGGGGTCCGGATTAGTAGGGATGCGGGGTCATTGTTGGGGAACAACCATGTCAAATACTTGCGAACGCTGAAGGCTAGTGTGGAGAGATGGTGTGGACTATCACTCTCCCTCATGGGGAGGATAAGCTGAGCCAAAATGATTGTGGTCCCTAAGCTCTTGTACATCTTCCAAAATATTCCGGTCTGGCCTGGGGTGAGATTCTTTCAGGAGGTGCGCTTGCAGCTGAGCAAACTAGCATGGTATCCTAAAAGTCCACGTATAGGATGGGACACGCTCATACAGCCCTGGGACAGGGGAGGGGTCAGAGCACCGGATGTGGCGCTCTACTTTCTGGCGGCCCAGTTGACCTTTACAAAATTCTGGATGACCGGAGCCTGGCCAACACCCCATGTTAGGATGGAGCGAGGCTCAATGCATCCACTCTCCCTTCAGGGTTTCCTGATCTCGGGCAAATCCCAAGATAAATGCAAATTTGACTCGGTAGCGTGTACGATACATGCTTGGAAGTGAGCGATGAGGAGGCTGGGGGTGGACCGGCCATTTGATCCAGGCATCTCTTTATGGGTATAGCATCCATAGCACCAACATGTGACGTGGCCATAATGCGGGATTGGGGGAGGGCGGGCTTTGCTAGTCTTGAAGATATGTACCCGGAAGGGAAGTTTGTCTCCTTTGACCTCTTCAAAGGAAAATTGGGGGGGGGGGGGGCCTCAGTGCACCTTGCAGTACATTAGGATGAGAGCGGCCTTTAAAGAGTGGTCCTCTGAATTTCCTGAGATGCCTCGTGCCACCCCGATAATGCAGCTCATTAGGAACTCCACAGGATGCAGAGGTATACTATCTACATTCTACAAATCACTACAGACGGATGCGCCTAGGGAGGCGGTCCGATGTAAAGACAAGTGGGAGAGGGACCTAGGGGGACCATACCAGATGAGCAATGGGCAGTGCTCTGTGGGACTACGCAGAGAGGGGCCTTTAACACTAGACTGAAGCTGATCCATCTTAAAACGCTGCACTGAGTATATGTCTCCCCAGTACGTGTTCACCAATATGATCACACAAAGCCAGCGGCCTGCCCAAGGTGCAATCAGGAACCTGCCGACTGGCTTCATATGCTGTGGCTCTGTGTGGATCTGCGCCCCCTCTGGGAGGGAGTGGTGGAGGTTATGGCGGAGGTGGTTGGTCAGCCAGTGCCTAGGGAACTGCTGTGTTGCATGTTTGGGTGGCTTCCGGGGCTACCGAAAAGATACCGCAAGTTGTTAACCGACTGCATGATCATAGCAAGATGTTGTATTCTGATGAAAAGGACGAGTAGGGCCCCACCAATGGTGGAATTTTGGTTGAGTGAATTAACGTGGTTCAGTGGCACTGATGTGGAATATGCTAACTTGTGCGGGGTGCTGAATCGACCCAAAAACATCTGGCTCCCCTTCCTGTCATATCTGTTGTCACAGGGAGATTCCACATGAGGGACCCCCCAGCTTGGAAAGCAGGGAACAATAATAGTGGACGGGATCCCCCTGGAGGGGTGGCAGCTGGGTGCGGTGAGTCTCCAGCCACCCAATCGACCAACATATGGGCCCACATGTCACCCGCTTGCCTGTCAGGAGGAGGCAGCGTCACCTCTGTCCTTCTGGTGGGGGGGCTCGCCTTGTGTAACGGAGATGTGAGAGCTGCCCAAATGATTTTAATGTTTCGGTCAATGACATGTATGGCCTTGGTTGGTGTGTTGCGAATCATTTAATAAAGAAATGTTATTAAAAAAAAAGAAAAAAGTGTGCTCTAGATGCAATGTCACTTAAGCCACTAACATTTCATGTTTGTCTCCTATATTTTCGTAACTTTGATCTATCACTGCCACATGAATGTAGTCTTGCAATTCTATACATCACTTGCGATTTGGGGAAAACATAGTGGTCATCTTATGTTTATTTCATGTACAACCATGAAACAATATTTCTTTGTTTCCCAAATATAATGGAATGCATAGTCGTTCAATATTGTGATGTGTCTACACTTTAAAGCCCAAGTGGATTGATCTGTGAAGTAACATTTGTACTGGCAACAATACGATGGGATACAAGATTGCATTTTCAACCAAGGTTTAATACACTCATCTTGTTCATTTAAAAAACAGTTTCTGTCTTTCTCTTCCACAGGTGGTACAGGCTGGTGGCCTATTGTTCGTTTACATGGTGGCTTCATGGGAGGCTTGGACACTGCATTCGACGAGTAATACCTACCTGTGTCGTTGGTGCCATTAGAGACACATTCCCCGGTGACAGCGTTCAGTACAGGGGATTTTCCCACACTGTGCTGCAACCCGAAGTGTATAATGTGTAGTACATTTGTGCCATCAACATCAGCAACAAAATAAAATAGAACTGAACTTTTATAAATGGTTTTCAGTAATAATCAAATATGTCTCCATTCAGCAGTGTTTTCTACATGCCTCATGCCCCTCCACACCCCCCCTCCAGATTCAATGGGCCTCATTACACGGTAGGCGGTAAGGGTTTACCGGTACCGGTAATTTTCCGGTACCGGTAAATCCTTACCGCCTTACTACGAGGTCCCTTTGCGGGTTGGGGAATTTAACGCCTGCTTTTTGCAGGCGTTAAAAATCCAACCCGCAAAGGGACCAGGTTGCTAATTACTGTACCGCAATTTGCAGTACCGTAATTAGCGCCTTCCCCATTCCCATTATGCCCTTGGGGCAAAAATGGGAATGGGGAAGGGCAATGGAGGAGGGAGGAACCCCGCCAACCTTGGAATAGGGCGGTAATTCCCCTTTCCTCCAAGGCGGTACCGGTAAATTACCGGCATGAACCATGGCGCTAATAGCACCATGGTTTATCGCCTACCGTGTAATGAGGCCCAATGACTGTTAACATCTGTGGCCGTGCCCTCCCAAGGGGGCTGGAAGGGTGGGAACGGCCAAAGTGCCAAACACCATGTACACTTCAAAGGTATCTTACACGCAGGGGCCATTGTTCAAATGGCCTCTCCAGACCCAGTGTCTCCAGGCAGGCTCCCCTGAAGGAGGCCATGCCCCTGCAATCCACATAAGTGTGTCTCTCCCTTCAGCGCTGTTCCGGGCCTTGTCTGAACGCCTCTTGCCCATCCATCCCCCCCTCTATTATCAACGGCAGTTCGCACCAGTGGATGTGCGCTGCCGAAGGGGGCTGGCAGGCTTGGAACGGCTAAGGTGCCAAACACCAAGTACACTTCAAAGGTATCTTACGCGCAGGGGCCATTGTTCACATGGCCTCCCCAGACCCATTGTCTCCAGGCAGGCTCCCCTGAAGCAGGCCACGCCCCTGCTATCCACATAAGACCACGCCATATACACGTCACTCATTCACATACACACCCAATTTTCTAATTCTTATAAACCCCATGATATTTACCATGAGAACATCTGTGGGTACTGCAAATCCACTTGTGAATGTGCTACCTGTGAACATCAGTGACCACTGAAAGTCAGCTTGTCATCGTGCTACCTGTGAACATCTCTGAACACTGGAAGTCAACTCGTGATCACGCTACATGTTCTCCTGCTACTAACTACCCTGCTTGCTGAATCTAACTGTTTGTTAGTCAAGGTAAGGGCAGGTCACCTAATCATATCTTCTAGATCTCTAAATTTCTATCTATTTCGAACGAATGTACCCAGTAGTGTAATGTTCATTCATCCCATTGCCATTACCATTGACTGGAGTTTAATTTGTTCTGTTCTCGATATATATCAATTGTCATCAATGTCAATTGGGATAGAATTGCATCCTTCGCGGACCATGTCAATAAGCATGTTTCCTTTTGATGCATGATAGTTCATTGAAGGGTCGAGTAACATGTTACTATTTGCGTCACATCAATCGTGTATGAAAGTTATCCTAGAATACAGTCGGCTATGCTACACAAGTTTTGCTTCTGTGACCAAAACATACATTGCAAAGAAAAATGTATGGTATAATTCCATTTTTCTCACGCATTCATGCAAAATAATTTTTTAACAATGTGAACATTTTTTTTTTAACAGATGTATCCACATTGGCAGCTTGTATGGTTTTCGGTTGCCATTCAAAGACCCATACCAAACCTAAAAGCACAATAATGCATATATTCCCGAGGAATATAGATCTAATAAGAGAATGGGTCAGATATTGCGGATTTGCGCCGAAAGAGCTTGAAAGTAGAGTCCAGGATGTCTTGGGGAATTTGAGGGGTGATCGATTCCAAATCTGAAGCCTACACTTTACCACAAATATGCACGACCATTCGCAGTATACAAAGAAGCATTGACTCAGAATGTCTCGTAAATTGCTTCCAAATGCAATTCCAACTCTATTCATGCACACGCTGCCTCAGGTGAGTCACGGTTCATGATTTAGCTGTAGGCCTTGGGGTACTGAACAGGTAACTACATGGACGGATTGGTGTTTTTGGTTTAAATGTTCCTTATAATACTTTGCATATTGACAAGATTGTATTCCTTTATAACTACACCCCATTTTGCTATACATCGGTCCCTGGTTTTAGGGGCATCATAGAAACTATTTATGGGCACAGAAAACTATGCTATAGTGCCCTTGGAAATAAGCATAATCTTTTTGTAATTGGTTCCTTTACATGTCTTCTTTTTAGGTTAACATGTTGACTGAAGCACAGACTATCGGTAGTGACATCACTGACACGTCCAGTATACCAATGGTGAGCCAGACATACTTGCTGTAAGTTCATATTGTTCAGAGTTGGATCTTCCCACATTTCTAATTCAGATCTAATTTTCCCTTTACAACTCCATGACAATGCACTGACATTGAAGGAGCAAGATTCTGCATCCATTTCTTTCCCAGAGTCAACAACAACTTTGAGCGCGTATCAGGTAGTTTTATTTCGCTATTCAATTCCAGAAATGTATTATGCATGGAATTATAGATAATATGAAAAAGTTTACATATCCTTTCATTTGTTTACATAGTGTTTCATTTATGGGTTTTTATTGATATGTACCTTTGTCTGCATCCCATTGTGTGTGTTCAATTTCACTTTTTTCATCCATACTAAAACAATTACTGTGTTACAGGGTGATGCTGGTAGTTCGGCTACAATTACACCATCCTTTGGAGCTGATCCAGAGCCTGAGGTATGCGTACTGATAGTTTCCTTGAATGAAAGAAAGTATATCCTACATCTGATACTATTAGACAGTGACATTATTATAAACAATCATCTTTTGCAAAATGCTTGAGAGCAACATTACAATAAGTGGGCTTCGCACAATGATCTCTGATTGAGTACACTAGCCTTCAATTACGTAAATTCGAAATGTATATTTTCACTAAATGACGTACACAGTGTACGAGCATATCTATGTAAGCCATGTGTGCGAGGAAAGAATTTGATTTCAAATGCGATTTACTTTTTTTTTTAATGAATATTCTATTCAAGGGCTGTATACAAGATCAGGAAATAGAAAAGGAGGCACGTGGATCCAAGGTGGCGGACCAGCTTGCTGGTGCAGTCGTTACAGCGAAGAACACGGTTTCACAGAAAATCAAGAAAGCAAGGCTAACTAACAAACAATTTCGATTACAAAAAGTGCTTTGGGCTGGTGTCTTCATAACATGCTTTTTTAAAAAAATCTAAAGTGCAATATGCTGTATGTTGGATTTACATTGAACATGTTTTTACAACCCATCTCCTAGAGGCCCAAAAGTAAATGAACTATGAAGACACAGACAGCTACTGAAACCAGAGATGCTGCTTGCCAAACTGATTTCACCATGGAGAAAATATCATTTGAGGCACAGCGTGTTCAAATTCATATGACCAACCACTACTTCAATACTGCCTCTCGTGCTTTATTTGTACATATTGTAAATATTGTATATGCTGTCTATGCCTAGTGTGTAGCCCACTGTTCTTATGTCTGCTTACTGTACATATTGCCTGTCTTCAATTTATGTACATCCTGTATAAATCTATAAAATGCTTGCCCTCATACAGCAATGGAACCGAAGCTGAACAACCCTCTTTATGCACATTGCGCCCTGATACCCTCGTGTCTGGTGCGCATTACAAATATTAAAACAAACAAACAAACAAATAAGCAGATGCTTATGCCCAATGGCCAGAAAATGAATTAAATGTGACCGGCGAAGCCAGAAAAGTGTTGTTGGACCATTGCTACAATGCGAGAACTCCACAAGATGAAGTTGAAACTGAATATAATGAAGATGCTTTTGAATTACTCTTACCACTTGACACAATCTACCCCAGCAAAAAAAGGGCCACCCAACAAACAATCAACATTGACGGTTTCTCCAATTCGTGTTCAAATAACACAAGCTGAAATAACAGAGACTGAAGCCACAACACAATTGACTGAGGAACTAGCCAAAGATCTCAACTACAATTTGTCCTGTTCATCCGATATGTCCACCACAGTTGAGTCACAAAACACATTCATGCAGGACGATAGTCTAATAAAGGAGCCCAAATACATTGTATTCGACAGCTGTCTGGTAGAGACTATACTAATGCTGAAATGTGTCCATCCAGTGAGGGGGGAAGTATGTGGGAAGCCATTGTTGAATGTGACTCGTGTATCACAAGGCACTAACCTGAAAATACAAGCCACCTGTGATCTGCTCCAGGCAAAAAGTTCATGGTCGGCTCAACCGATGCTGGAGAAAGTGCCAGCTGGAAATCTACTGTGTGCAGAAGCTTTACTTTTCAGTGGCTCTACTTTTAGTAAGTTGTCGAGTTTCTGTCAATGTGTGGGACTCCAGTTCCTTTCAAAAACGCAGTACTACAAATATCAACGTGAATATTTATTCCCTGGTATAAGTGAAGCTTGGAAAATTGAACAAATGTCAATTGAAAGGACATTCTCTGACAAACGGTTCAGACTAGCTAGCGATGGACAGTGTGACAGCCCCCGATTTTCAGCAAAGTACTGCACATACCACTTTCAGGACATGGAAACTAAAAAAATTGTAAGTTTGGTGGTTGTGCAGGTGTCTGATTGTAAATCATCAGTGTCCATGGAGAAACAAGGTTTTGTCAAATCCCTGGAAGATCTCAAATCGAGGGGAATCCAAATAGACCTCATAGGGCCTCAGGCGGTAAGGGTTTTACGGCGGCGTAAACAGCGCCGACCCTTACTGCCTGAGTACGAGGTCCCTTAGCGCCATGGCGGACTTAACACCTGCTTGTAGCAGGTGTTAAAATCCATGGCGCTAAGGGACCATGGAGTTAATTACGCCACCGTAATTTACGGTGGCGTAATTAATGCCTTCCCCACTCCCATTATGCCCTATGGGGCAAAATGGGAATGGGGAAGGGTAAATGGGAAAATGGGGATTTACCGCCCCGCCAAGGTTGGAATGGGGCGGTAAGTCCGCCTACCACCATGGCGTAAACATAGTTTACGCCATGGTGGTAAAGTCACGGCCCAGGCGGTAACTTACCGCCTGGGTCGTAATGAGGCCCATAGACACCGACAGACATGTTCCAATAGCCAAGACCATGAGAGAGCAGTTTCCAAATATTCACCATCAATTTGATGTATGGCACGTTGGCAAATCAATCAATAAAAAAAATCTCAGCTGCTGGAAAAAAAAGGTTTTGAAAATATTTTACAGTGGTCACAGTCTTTCAGCAACCATCTTTGGTGGAGCTCCAAAACTTGTGATGGGTCTGTGGAAATTCTACTAGAAAAATGGCGCTCACTATTGCACCACTGTTCCAACGTTCACTCTTGGACAGAAAACCAACATTTTCACCAATGTGCACATGGACCTTTGTCGGAGGAGCAGGAACGCAAGAAGAATTGGATCTCCACGGGGGCGTTGCTCGAAGCTGCACGAATGAAGTCTTCTCTGGTGTGGCACGGGTGAATTAGGGTGCTTGCACGCGCGTCTTCTCCCTCACTATCACTTCCCATGAGCTTTTTCCTAAAATATCAAACAAGATATTAGCTAGCCGTGAGGTATGGGTTTGGTTTCCACCTCCTATAACCTTCTGATGCCCCTCATTTCTCCTGCCTCACCTTGGGTTTTTTTAATGGTGGACTCTCTGCCCTGCGATCTAGCAGGGGCACGGTATGCTCAGTCTTCCCTGGATCAAGTTACTTCACTGATCCTGCGCGGCTGAAGCAGAGTCTTGAATAGCTGGACTCAGCAGGTAAGTCTCTATGCCAATTGGTGCTTGGTATAGTTGTTAAATGTCCTTATTGCCCAAGTTTTGACTTGTCGATCCTTTCGTTCACGTGCGGCCTTGGGCGGTTTTCAGATGAATAGTTTTACAAAGGTAGCGGGCGCCCCGCTCTCGCAAGAACAGACATGATAACCTGTTCAGTGGTTATTAACCACTTGAGAGTTCGCAGCAAACTAAATTTCAAGGAACCTGGGATTGGTAACCCTAGGTCTCCTGGGGGCAACCAGACGTGGTCTCCCTCTCACTGTGCTTAGAGAGGCATCAGCTTCACCTCACTGATGATCCCCAACAAGGGTGAAACACGTGTATGGGGTTGCTGGTGGTACTCTCGTTCAGGTTGGAATTGCCATTGCATTTCGGGGCTGGACTGCCCCTGGGCAGGACAAAGACTGATATGCAAATGGCTATTTCCCATCTGTGAAAGGCACAGTGAGTAAAAGCAGTGGCTGCGAACTCTCAAGTGGTTAATAACCACTGAACAGGTTATCAGGCCTTGTTCTGTCGAGAGAGGGGCGCCCGCTACCTTTGCAAACTAAATTTCAAGGAACCTGGGATTGGTAACCCTAGGTCTCCTGGGGGCAACCAGACATGGTCTCCCTCTCACTGTGCTTAGAGAGGCATCAGCTTCACCTCACTGATGATCCCCAACAAGGGTGAAACACGTGTATGGGGTTGCTGGTGGTACTCTCGTTCAGGTTGGAATTGCCATTGCATTCCGGTGCTGGACTGCCCCTGGGCAGGACAAAGACTGATATGCAAATGGATATTTCCCATCTGTGAAAGGCACAGTGAGTAAAAGCAGTGGCTGCGAACTCTCAAGTGGTTAATAACCACTGAACAGGTTATCAGGCCTTGTTCTGTCGAGAGAGGGGCGCCCGCTACCTTTGCAAACTAAATTTCAAGGAACCTGGGATTGGTAACCCTAGGTCTCCTGGGGGCAACCAGACGTGGTCTCCCTCTCACTGTGCTTAGAGAGGCATCAGCTTCACCTCACTGATGATCCCCAACAAGGGTGAAACACGTGTATGGGGTTGCTGGTGGTACTCTCGTTCAGGTTGGAATTGCCATTGCATTTCGGTGCTGGACTGCCCCTGGGCAGGACAAAGACTGATATGCAAATGGATATTTCCCATCTGTGAAAGGCACAGTGAGTAAAAGCAGTGGCTGCGAACTCTCAAGTGGTTAATAACCACTGAACAGGTTATCAGGCCTTGTTCTGTCGAGAGAGGGGCGCCCGCTACCTTTGCAAACTAAATTTCAAGGAACCTGGGATTGGTAACCCTAGGTCTCCTGGGGGCAACCAGACGTGGTCTCCCTCTCACTGTGCTTAGAGAGGCATCAGCTTCACCTCACTGATGATCCCCAACAAGGGTGAAACACGTGTATGGGGTTGCTGGTGGTACTCTCGTACAGGTTGGAATTGCCATTGCATTTCGGTGCTGGACTTTCCCATCTGTGAAAGGCACAGTGAGTAAAAGCAGTGGCTGCAAACTCTCAAGTGGTTAATAACCACTGAACAGGTTATCAGGCCTTGTTCTGTCGAGAGAGGGGCGCCCGCTACCTTTGCAAACCTGGTTTTCAGATGAAGATTTGCCTCTTCCTAAAAACGCGGAGCAGGATTCCTGCGGGTGAGTATTAGCGCAGATGGCGTTGAATGCTTTTATATATGGTTTCTTTTCGTGCGTGACTAATCTGCTGTTCTTGTCTTTTTCTGCAATGCAGGTGCGGCGCGGCTCCGGAGCAGCGATCAGATGGACCGCTTCAGAGGAAGTCCCAAAAAAATGATGACTTCGGGTGAGTATTATTTGTCCATGCAGATACCTTTTCTCTCTGCAGGTGCGGCGGTCCGGAGAGCAGCGGAAAGTGCGGCCTTCTGGATGGAATGCTTCAGGTAAGGCCCCAATTGCTGTGTTAATTCCTCTTCTTTTCTTTCCCTATTTCTCAGGTGCCGATGGATCGTGATCTCTTGGACAGACGAGGCTGTTGAAGTTCGAGTCAAGACAGACATGGTGAGCGTTACGCTGCAGGAGTGCAGAATAACACGAAGCGTGTTCTGTCTGCAGGGTGTGGTTTAAATAGCCTTGCAAGTAGTTCCAGGTAAAGTAGTCCCATAGCCACACCCTGCCATTTCAGGTAAAGTAGTCCCTCAGCCACACCCATGATAGGCAGAAAGGCTCAGCCTCACTAGGCCGAGCATGTATTCCCATGTAGTTCAGCACATATTATGAGCCTGGCGCCAACGGCGCCAGGACTGAGTCCAGGAAGTCCTAGGACACTCCTTTGGGGCTTGATAAGCCCTTATGGGGGCAAGTGGCTGGGGTGGACCCATCAGTTCCAGAGGTTTGGGAGTATGCACCATGACAGCACCCCCCCACAAGATCCCCCTAATGGTGGGTTCTCCTATTGGTCCCGGTTTGTTCGGGTGATTACGATGGAATCTTTTTAACAACCGTGGAGCATGAATGTGTCGCTAGGTTCCCAGGTTCTTGTGGTCCATATCCTTTCCAGTCTATTAAGTAAAATAGTTTTGATTTAATGATTTTTGAGTCCAGGATATCCTTAACTTCGAATTCAGGTTCCCTGCCGACTATGATTGGTTTCGGTGGTTTCAGTACTCGGGTCCCAGGTTGCACTGGTTTCAAAAGTGAGACATGAAACACGGGATGAATCTTCATGTGTGGAGGCAAGTCCAACTTCACAGCTACCGGATTGATGATGGCCTTAATGGTGTATGGACCTAAATATCTGGAATTGAAGGTACGGGTTCCGTTCACTGGTATGTGCTTTGACGCCAGCCAGACTTCATTCCCAACTTGATTCCTTGGAGCTTCACTTCTATGCACGTCTGCCGATTTCTTTTATCTTTTTTTAGCTTGTCTCAGATGGTCTGTCGCCTGTTTAAAGGCTTGAGTGATGGTAGTGTGCAAACATCTTACAGCTGGCATTTCCAGAAGTTGAGGCGGGTCAGTATTGGAGGTTTGTGAATGCATCCCATATATTGTATAGAAAGGGCTCTGTCCAGTGCTGGAGTGTAGGGAATTGTTATAGGCATACTCGGTTATCCATAAAACATCTTTCCAGCTGCTTTCCGTTTGGTGTAACATACATCTGAGGTATTGCTCCAAAGTCTGGTTGGTCCTCTCAGTCGGACCATCAGTTTGGGGATGGTGGCTGGTGGAGAGTCTTACAACGATTTGAGCTAACGCACAAAAAGATTTCCAGAATCGTGAGATAAACTGGCTGCCACAATCTGAAATCAGGATGGAAGGAAATACGTGTATTCGGACTATCTGTTCTAAGAATTCTTTAGCCAGGATTGATGCTGAGGGTAAGCCTTTCAGTGGAATGAAATGGGCCATTTTGGAAAATATGTCCACTACCACTAAACTTGTATTGAATCCATTACAAGGAGGAAGGTCAGTTATAAAATCAAGAGACAATGTATGCCCAGGTGTAGGCGGAATATCCAATGGTTGCAGTAGGCCTGGTGATCTCTTCTTTTGGGCCTTGTTTTGTGCGCAAACTCCACATGATAGCACAAACTGCTTGATGTCCTTATGCCATGTTGGCCACCAAACGTGCCGCTTGATCTTAGCTTCGGTCTTAGTGATTCCAGGATGACCTTCTACCAGTGATTCGTGGTAATTTGAGATGACCTTTTGCTGAAGCTCCTTGCTGGGTAGGTAGAAACGTACCTGAAAATATGGTAATTGGTTTAAGACTGAGTGGTGAGCACTT
Source organism: Ambystoma mexicanum (assembly GCF_040938575.1). Classification (NCBI taxonomy): domain Eukaryota; kingdom Metazoa; phylum Chordata; class Amphibia; order Caudata; family Ambystomatidae; genus Ambystoma; species Ambystoma mexicanum. The sequence continues at coordinate 1,027,531,902 of NC_090934.1, forward strand.
TTGCTTAGCCAATCCTTTAGAGTGTTGGTATCAATGAGATGTGCGATTTCCTCATGGATGTCATCTAATGTTAGAGACGTTGTAATGCCTAAGATTTTTTCTCCAGGGATGATGGCCACTGGGTCGGGGTTGGTGTATTCATCGTATATCCCTATACGAGATAGGGCATCCGCCTTACCATTTCGACAACCAGGTCGGTAAGTAATTATAAAGTCTAACTCAGCAAAAAATAATGCCCATCGGAGATGGCGAGATGATTGTGCCTTTGCTACCTTCAGGTACTGTAGATTGCGGTGATCAGTGATTACTGTGATGATGTGCCTTGCTCCTAAGAGATAATGCCGCCAGGCCTTGAAAGCCGCCTTGATCGCTAAAAGTTCCTGGTCTATTATGGCGTAATTCTGTTCTGGTGCCGTGAATTTCCGTGACCAAAAGGCCACCGGGTGAAGTTGACCCATTTCAGGGTCCCTTTGCGAGAGGACCACCCCCACTGCCAAACTGGAAGCGTCGGTTTCTACCACGTACGGTAGGTCTGGACGAGGGTGTTTCAGGATTGGAGCTGAGATTAATTTTTGTTTTAAGTTCTGAAAGACTTTTTCCACCTCTTCTTTTTTTTTCCAAATCACTTTATTAGCATGTCGTTAAAGAAATCACAGAATAGTCAAATATAGAAAGGAATAGTTAACCAGAGAACACAAATCAAAACCTCATAATGAAATAACATATCAATAAGCAAACAACATAATCAAATAATCCCCCCGACATACCAAGAAACTTCATTTATGTAAACAATAAAAGAGCAAAATACAACAGTTAAAGTCATCCAACATAGAACAAACACACACACACACACACAAACACCAACAACACAGACCTCAAACAAAACTCCCAAAAGGAAAAAAAAATAAACCCCCCCTTTTATTAGTTATTTGTCTTCCTTTTTTTACTTCATACCCCATTTTCTTTTTCCTTCCTTACCCCCTACCTCTGTATCATCTCTACCCACAACTCATATAAATCCATAGCCTACATAGTCAATCATACAAGGCATTGAATGGACCCCAAATGAGACTGTATACCTCTTCTTTGTCTTTCGCTCTAAAGGAAAGCTTTTCAAAATTTGATAAGGTGCGCAAATGAACTAACCAATCCTCCACTGTAGGCTTCTTCCTAGTTTTCCGAACCCGAAGGATCAGTCTCATGGCCACCAATAAAGCCTTATTTATCCAACCACCATATTTCAAAGAACGCCTACACCTACCTCGACGTAAAAATAAGATGATGTTCCCACCCGATCTCTGTAAAACTACATCTAAAATTAAATCAATCCTATCAATCACATCAACCCAGAAATCTCGAACTCTAGCGCAATCCCAGAGAAAGTGTATAAGGGTACCAACTTCCTTTCCACATCCCCAACATAGATTATCAGCTTGTAGCCCTAGTTTAAACATTTTAACTGGTGTCCAGTATACCTTACCCACCACTTTCTGCCTAATCAGATGCAAGTTCAAATCCGTACCCACAATGGCACTTACCCTAAGAATATCCTTCCATTCCCCGTCTGTAAAATATATATTTAGATCATCCGACCACACCAATCTCAACTTACCCCATGCCTCAACATGTTTATTTTCCAATTGCATAAAATTCACACTGAATTTTATGCAATTGTACGCACTGAATACTCTTGGCCTGTACGCAATTGACTCAGTGCAGGTTTGGTTTCTAATGAAACACCAATCATTCTTTGCCTAAGACAAATCAGGGAGCTCAGGTCGTCATATTTTTGTCTCTCTCGTTCATGCAACCCATATTTCCTCTGTATGTCTTCAAATGTCAAAAGATGATCACCATCTAACATATCACCTACTGTTAAAATCCCCTTCCGAACCCAAGTCTGCCAAATCAAACATCTGTCGTTCAATCTTAAGACCTCATTATGCCAAAGAGAGGCATCTTTACTAAAACTATATGACTGGCCATTCTCTCCAAACCACCCCCGCAAGGTTTGCCTGGTTGCCACTATAGACTTCAACTTCAATCTATTAACCAACATATTGCCCATAGTATAAAGGCTATCCAAACGATAAGGACTGCAAATCCCTCTCTCCATGCGCAGCCAGATAGCACCTGCAAAGTCATCAGTCGTATAATAATAAGTCCCCGTCTTAAGCAGAAACGCCTTACAGTATTTGTACAAGTCAGGATATCCAAAACCACCTTCATCCACACTTTGCATCAACATAAATCTAGGGATCCGCAGTCTTTTACCCAGCCCCCACAAGAAACATTGAAACAGTTTCTCAATCTGCAAAATCTGTTTTTTGGAAATTAAGAATGGAATTGACTGAATTATATATAACACTTTCGGCAATAAAATCATCTTTATTGCATTTATCTTAGCCCATAATGACAAATGAAGTCTCTCCCATCGTCTTATTGGATACACAATTTTATCTACGAGTTTATCAATATTAAATTGCATCATTTTCCTCAAATCACCAATGATATATATACCAAGATACTTACACAAACAGGGGACCATTTGCAATTCCAAACCTTCAAAATAGCCTTACTACATTCATTAGACAATGGGAATATCTCAGTCTTATCCCAGTTTATCTTATGACCCGAAATATCACCCACTTCCTCAAACATCTGTTTCAGAACCAGTCCACACTGTTCAGGATTAGACAGCAGGACCACCATATCATCAGCATAAGATAAAACCTTAACTTCCACACCCCCAACACATAAACCTCTGATATTTCCACATTGTCTAATATAAACCGCCAACGGTTAAAGTGCTAAATCAAACAAAAAAGGCGATAGAGGGCACCCTTGCCTCGTGCCCTGGGACAAACAAAAAGACTCCGATATTAAACCATTTATAGTCACCCTCGCCCTAACCTCATAACAAATACACCTAATCATTTTCATAAAGGTCGGTCCAAATCCCATTTTTAATAAAGTGTAATCCAAAAACCTCCAATTAACTCTAGCAAATGCTTTCTCTGCATCAAAAAACCCAATCAACCCTTTTGATTTTTTATTACAATGCATTCCAATGACATCCAATACAGTCCTGATATTATCATATCCATACCTACCCGGGATAAAACCCACTTGAGACTCATCCACCAGATCAGCCATATTAATCATAAGCCTATTCGCCCAAATTTTAGTAAATATCTTAAAATCCACATTCAACAGCGAGATAGGTCTATAATTACTGCACTTCCTGTGATCCTGATCAGGTTTAGGAATGACAGTTTTCATTGCATCTGTCATTGAATCACATATCGACCCCGACTCCAAAAATTCATTAAAAAGGACACATAAAATAGGTGATAATTGCTCAACAAATTTTTTATAAAATTCTGAAACAATCCCATCCGGCCCCGGCTATTTTCCATCTTTCAATTGCAATATTGCAGCAGTAACCTCAGACACATCTATGGCAGACTCCAGAACCAATTTTTTTATCATCCCGAAGTCTCAAAGAGGTGTACCTTATCAAAAAAAGACTGCAAGTCAGTTTCAGTAGGACATAAATGCTCCTCATACAACCCTTCATAAAATAATCTAAACTCCCTACAAATATCTTCACTTCTATGAAATACCTCACCTCTATCATTTTCAATAGACGAAATACACTTGTCCAGCATCAGACCATTAAGTTGATTTGCCAGAAGCCTACCATTTTTGTCCCAAATTCCCAAAAGCGTTGTTTCGTATAAAATAAACTCTTCCCTGCTTGTGAATGCAAAAGCATCTTTAATTCCTCTTCCAAATTATTCAATTTATGTTTCATGCAATCCATCCCTGTTTGCACACAATTCCTTTGTAAATCCAGTATCTCCTTCTCTAACCTCTCAATTTTTATTTTGTTTCTCTTTTTAGCATGGGAAGTTCTACCAATCAATTCGCCCTGTAAAACCGCTTTAAAGCAATCCCAGACAATTTTAATGCCAGCCGATCCATTATTTTCTTCAAAGTATTTCTGAATAAATGTATCTAATCCCACGTTAACTAGAGGGTCATTAAGTGAATTGGCTTGCATTCTCCATCTCATATTCTTTTTATGAATACCATGTAAATTGATTTTCAGATCTATAAGCGCATGATCAGAAATACACCTCTCCTCAATACTAGAACTAAATGTCTGATCAACTATCTTATGACTAATCCAAAAAAATCAATCCGAGAGTAAGAATTATGGACCGGCGAATAAAACGAATATTCCCTATCTCTTAGATGAGGAACTCTCCAAATATCTACCAGATTATACTTAAAAGCAAACTGTTTTAATTCCATACTTAAGTTCCCATTATTATACCTACAATCAGATCTTCTGTCCAGTTCACTATCCATCACCAAGTTAAAATCACCACCTAAAATAATTGCCTCACCCTCCATCTCCCCCAAAAGATCATCCAACTTCCTGAAAAAACACATATCCGGGACACAAGGAGCATACACTGTCCCCACAGTATGTTACTTCCTGTTATGTAATATATCAATTAGAAGAATACGACCCTCGTGATCCTTTACTGTTTTCTCAATTTTAACAGACAGTCCCTTCCTAAACAAAATACTAACCCCCCTAGATTTGCCATCATAATAGTTCGATACCACCTGTGGGTAATTACGAGTAGACAAATAATTCCCAATCTGTTCACTCAAATGAGTCTCCTGAAGAAACACAACATCTCCTTTACTCCTCCATACCCGTGCCAAAACCTTTCTTCTTTTAAATACACATCCAATACCCCTAACATTCCACGAAACAAAGATTAAAAGATCAATAATTCACCACTAGAATTATCTGCATTTCACACAATCACAATCCCATCCATTGATACAGACTTGTCTCATTAATTCCAAACTTGGAAGAAAGGTGAGAATCTCCAACCTAGGAACAGGAAAAGTTAAAAAGGAAAAAGAAAAATTTGTGACAAAAACAAGAAAATCCCACCCCAGAACACACAACAGACAACAAAAGACACACAAAACACACATCTACTAGTACCAGAAGCCCAACCACCATCAGGCTTATAATAAGTAAAATTATATACACACCAATATCTATTCAGAACAATACTTACCAGGCATTCCAGGCCAACTTATACAACCTATGTATAAATCTCCTATCCTACTTTAAATCATAACCAACCAAGAGTACTCCAATAGAATAATAACTAAAGCCGCAGAACCCACTCCCATAAAGTATAAGACCAATCATCCAACAACTTCTTGAACCTTGATCAACAAATCCCACAATTCCCCCATCCCAAAAACCCCTCCTTAAATCATACCAATAAATGTAAAAAAACATAAATCCCGTCATTATCCATCAGTATCACACCTATCCTACAGAAAACACACCCACAGACTACGTATCCAACTGCACCCAAGTACCATAGAACTGGCTAACATTATCAAAATCACATCCAACCGTCCAACCTATACCTTCCCAACCCTCCATCACCAACCAATTCTAGTCCAAGAAATTAACCGTCCATAACAATCTACCACACAAAAACACCCCCATTCCCAGACACACCCATAAAACAACCATTGCCCCATCCAATTCCTAGTATAATTACAAAACCAGATCCCCGGGACACATAGCATTCACCAACACCAAGACAACTAGATCAAAGCATATTACAAAAAGCAAGCACATCACAAAAGCTCCCATCAAGACACCACAAATACTAAGTAACACCATACATCCAAATCATTTGTTGCAATCCCTCACAGAAACAAAGAGAACCTTTCCCCACACACAACCATCTATCAATATCAGACAGTATAACAAGACAGCATAACAAGAAGCCAACAACCAATGCAAGGATGGCAAGCGAATAAAACATTCAGTGCATCTTACTGCTAATAAATATACATCCTAACATCATGACAAAAGCGGACCAGTCTAGAGCCGACCCTACATGTCAAACTGACCAAAAAGGGAAGAGAAAGAAAAACGCCAATATTAAAATTGGCCAAGGAAACATGTAATCGCTGATCAGAGAAAGCATATATTGAATTCAAAGAACAAATGAACAGTTTAATTAGAATATCTATCAAAAGCATGCTGTTTCCTCACAATGACTGATTCCCACAACCAAACCATCTCCACTTTTACAGACAAGGATCAGCTCCAGACCAGTCCATAAGAATAATCAAACAATCCCAGAAGAAAACAATAGGCCTGTGTGACCATTCTCCTAACTCGGCACAGTCCCCAGACAGTTAACCCCATACCCAAAGTTCCAAGAATATCAAAATCAAGCATATTACCTGCCCGACTTTCATACTGCTGCAATCGACATACTGGCACAATCCTTACATTGTGACCCGTGCTACTACAGGTAGACTAATCTTCAGGTATACATAGCTGAACCAATGAATTCGGGGCACATAATAGATCTTCCCAAGTCAACAGTAGCAATCTACATAGCAGAATTAGTGGATACCCACATATACCTTCAACCCCCCACTGAACTGGACTCAAATATCAGATATTAACGTCACATCAATTACTGTGAGGGACATTGTAGAAGTTTGGACAGTTGACCAATGGATCACTAAACCATTTAATAAAACAAAAGTATCTGTCACATGGTGTTCCCGAATGAAATTAATATTAATCACCATTTGACATTCAGTGCTGTAGTCAGGATGTCTATACAATGAGTAAAGTCACTGTCCCAGGTAAGTTTGATACCCAGTAGATGAGCTTGTAACATGAAAGCCGAGACAGATTTCTTAGCTATCAATATGGAGCATGCTAAGACTAACAGGTACATAGGATACAAAATACAGTCACCTAAAGTGCAGATAGCAAATTAAGCATTATGTACAATCTCTCACACTGCTACATCAAAGACAGACCCACAACGCAGTCATTCACTAGAATCCCTCACTTACAATCCATTTCCATTGAATTACCAAGAAGAGAGCAGGCCATATAAGCGATATAAGCGTGAGAGTACATAAGGACATAGACTGGAAATTAGTATAAATATCATCAACAGTCTACATAGTCAATTGCCCATTGATGCAGAAAAGCCAACAATGTAACCCAACCTCAAAAACCCTTCAGAACAAGCAATAAATCAATACATTGCAAATTCACACCTGAACCAACCAGTCCCGGGCCATCTGAAATCATGTACTGCAATAGCACACTCCAGATGGACAACTGTGGAATCAAGTTGGGTGCATGCTAGTATACAGATTTTCCAATGTTGGCTCATTGGCAGGCCAGACAGAAGGTGAATGGGAGACCCAAACTGTCCCTCCACATCTCCATTCACATCCCACCATATGACGTGGCAGAGTCCCTGCAGAACCCTACAAACTGTTGTCAGTACACATTGCTATATCCACAGAGTAGGTAAGTTGCCAGCATGAAGGGAGGAGAGCAGGGAATGTAGATTAAAAAATAAGTCAGTAACAGTCATCAAACGAAGCAGAGAGGAGGCAGGCAAGTATTCCATGTTTAAATGTTCCATCAGCTTCAACACCTAAGGCAGTTCTTCTTGCAGAGAGTACATTAGATTATCTTTGCCCCATTTCATCCCACAGGCTGTTTCCACACAGAGTTGGGTCTCCCACACTCCCCTCCGTCAGGCAGGTCCGCCCTATCTTGCCTGCACTGCAAGTGACCATTGCTCCTGTTGTCTAAGTCAGGCCTTTTCATATTGTTCCTATTCCTTAGGTTCGCAGGAGATAACTAGTCATATCGGGCTTGCAGGACCTGTCGCCGCTACCTTTTGCCCTGCTCCTGTAGTAAAATCTCATATATGCTGGTGGAATCTGGCATTTCTGACCGACTATGCAATTACAAGGCTGATCAGTAGCAGCCATATTATGTCACATTTTTTGAGATGGCCAGGACTGCCCCACAGCAGCCCTGCCTCAAGCAAGTAAGGCTGCATACATTACTGCTACTCCCACCCCCATATCCACACAATGAGAGATGTGACTGGGAGTCAGTGCACGACTAGAGTTACCTCACAAGCTGCGAGGGGTCCCGAGGCTCTGGACCGTTGCTATGCCTTGAGGGTACACCGACTTCAATCCTCAATCTTCCGGGATCGATGCAAAGCGTATCGCCGTGTCTGAGCCTCCACCATAAGCCATCGTAAGCCACGCCTTCCCGAAGGTGGGGGCTAATGGAGAGCACCTCGATTCACCCGTGATAATGGGGAGTAACGGGCCGCTGTTTCCGGGTGCCTGCATGCAGAGGAGTCACTGCGCCGCCCCTCCAAGGGTGGGGGCCATCTATTTAACACAACACGCGCTACATGACGCTCCGCCCCTGCAAAGGTGGGGGCCAGCTACTCCATGGCACGCAGGAAAGAGCGCCACAGGGTGACAGCTGCAAGGGAATCGATGAGCCTTGAATGATGAGGTTCATTGAAAGACGTAGAGCACAATTTATTCGTATCAGCCATCTTGAAACATGCTTCGTGATATATTCACATAGCCATCACGTCACAGCTTAATTCTAAAGCACAACAAAAGGGAGGAATCCTTACGGAGAATGCAGGCAAGAGTGTCAGTATACTTTCAAAGGAAGTCAAGGTTCTAAAAACGTTCTAAACAGCAAAAAAAAAAAACTGGCGGCCATCTTAAAAGGCAATTATACTAAACAGTTACTAATGAATATTAAAAAAAAAAAATCACCATATCTCAAAAATAAAACAAGTCAGACCTCAATCAGTGGAGACAGGCCTCCCCTTCTTTCTCGTAAGATTAGCAGTTTTAAGATCACGAGAAGGACCTTCCATTGCAACAACATCCAAATCAGTTAAAAAAGCCTCCGCAGTCTTACAATCACTAGAAGCATGTAACTGACCATCAATTAGCACCTTCAAGATGGCAGGGAAGACCATGTAGTATTTCAATCCTTTTGCATGAGCTTTACCCTTAGCCATATCAAATGCCTTCCTCTTCTCCAGGACATCCTTACTGAAATCCACAAAAATCATGATCTTGTTTCCTCCCCAAGCCAAATCTTTGAGTTCACGGGCCTTCTTCAATATAAGTTCCTTAACTGGGAACCTCAAGAATTTCACAATGATATGTCTTGGCCTTTCACCCAATGAAGGTTTGGGACCAAGCGCCCGATGTGCCCTCTCAATTTCTAGGTTTACAGCAGCTTCCACTTTCAGTATCTTTGGCAAATTATTGAGCAGAAAATACATCATGTTACCTCTCTCAGCATTTTCAGGAAAACCAACCAGACGGAGATTGTTTCTTCGAGAGAAGTTTTCTTGCTCTGACAGTTAAGAGGCTATTTTTTCATTAGCCTGTTTCAGTTCTCTGATTTGATCCATCAGTTTCAAAGTCCTCTCATCCACAACTGGAAGATGTTCTTCAGCTGAATCCACCCTTCTAGTCACGGACTCAAATCTTTCCTCTGACTTAACAAGGGCTATTCTTTATCTCAGCCATGTCCTGCTTCAATTCATTAAGCAGATCCAAAAGCTTGTCCTCCCTGGCTTCTCCTTGGTTCTCTTGTGAAGCTCCTTTCTGTCTTTTAGATGGCTGCGCAGGTTCAGGAGTAGCCGGGACAGACATTTTTAAGTAGGATTATCAGTTGAGGCCTAGGACAGGAGCAAAGCAATCAAGCTGCCATTCCCTGGGCTGACAGTTCTAGAATCCTTTTCCGCCTCTTCTGACCATTGAAAATGTTTATTCTTTCACAGGAAAGAGGTGATGGGGTGTACTAGTTGCGCCAAGCCTGGAATAAAGCGGCAATAGAAATTCGCAAATCCAAGCATACTCCGAACTCCTTTGATTGAGGTTGGGGAAGGCCAATTAAGGATGGCATCAACTTTTCACGAATCCATGCGTACACCTTGAGGGGTTAGAACAAATCCAAGGAACTCAACCTCAGTAACATGGAAGAAACACCTTTCTAATTTTGCATACAATCTGTGTTGCCGAAGTTTGTCCAGGACAGCATAGACGTGTTTCACATGTTCTTGTTCAGAAGGGGAGTATACCAGGATGTCGATGTATACTACGACACAGACATCGATCAACTCTGGCAGGACGTCATTCATGAAATATTGAAACGCCGCTGGGGCATTACAAAGGCCAATGGGCATCACCTGGTAATTCAAATAGTCCGTACTTGGTACAGAAGGTGGTCTTCCATTCGTCACCTTCCTTAATTCATACCAGATGGTACGCACCTCGGAGGTCTAACTTGGTGTAAATTTGAGCATCTTTGACTTGGTCCAGTAATTCAGGAATCAGGCACAAGGGGTAACGGTTTTTGACAGTAACTTGGTTCAATGCGGGTAGTCAATACAAGTCCTAAGGTCACCTTCCTTCTTAGGCACGAAGAACAAGGGTGAGGCCGCCGGAGACTTGGTCAGGCGAATAAATCTGTTTGCCAGGTACTGGTCTAGATACTTTTTTAAATGCAGGTTTTCAGGTTCAGTGAGCGCGTAGATTCTGCCACATGGAATCTGTGCACCTGGTATAAGGTCAATCTGACAGTCATATGGTCTATGGGGGGGGGGCGTGTTGGCTTGATTCTTACGGAAGACGTCCTGATAATCTTGGTATACCTGGGGTAACGGATTCGTTAGACTCATGATCGTTGTTGCGTCTATGGCCAGAGGTTTTCTGCTTGATAGCAAGTATGAGCACATTCGACTGAGAAGGTCAGCCTCTTTGCCCATCTTGGCACAAAAGCATAATTTCTGTCGTAGAATGTGTTATCAGTCCTGAGGAAATCTCTGTTCCATCGACAGTGGTGACAGTCAGTTGTTGCCTTTTTGCAAAGAGGAAGATTCATCCTTGTAGCCAATTCTTGATCCACATAGTTCCCAATGGCTCCGCTGTCGATATATGCTCTGACTGCATGCATTCGCAATGGCTGTTGGTGACTTATGAGAATCATTATATGTGTACATTGGGTGCTCCTGTCCTCACTGATTCCGTACTGCAGTTACTTTAAAGCAGTTTGTGATTCAAACCTTCCAAAATGCCCCATGCATTAGTGATAAATCCTAATCATGAGGTGAAGAAACAACCATTAACTATGATAGGTTTTCTGGTAGCCTCTTTATTATTTTTGTGGCTAACCTTGTGAGTCTTTTTTTCTTAATAGGAGATAAAGTGTTCAAGTAAAACGAAACACAGAGAAACACCATGATTCTAACTTGACATAGCTAGGTCAAACGCAGGTCAACAACTGTGTGTATGAGCAAAGATAAAGCTGACCAATGCAAAAAGGTGCAATTCTCCTTGTAATTGTTATAATTGAACTAGAGGTCTACACAATATTTCTTCATAGAGGTCACAATCTCCTAGTTTCAATGCTGTGAAGTATTGTCTTCAATTACTGTTTTTTTCAATACATTCAAACAGACCAGTAGAGTTGAGAAATACCTTCTTGATGTGGGGCGTAGATATTTAGCCCTAACCGGGCTATTGTGGACAGAGGCAATTATATCTGCCTATGTAGAAGTGGTTAGAGAGAGTGGTCAGCTGTGGCTGATCCCCGACCGAGAGAGACTGGTCCTTATGAGAATCATTGGCAAAGCTAGGTGCGAGGTCTGGGAGTCCTTCTTTTCGCTCGACAAGCAGACCTCTACGCTTGTTGGGCAAGGAAGTTTTCCGGCACTGGCTCTGCTTAGACCTTGCCGGCAACCCCTACTGCTTTCTTGGGTGGTTTTACTGGGCACTCTCGGAGGAAGTGACCGGCTGACCCGCAATACAAGCACAACTGTTGTTGCCTTCTCTTGTCTCTTTCAGCCTTGGATAGCGGCCCTCATACCCCTCCAATCTGCATAGGTTCAGACACGTCGGTAGTTTTGGAAGCATTTTCCTTTGGGCGCACAAATACCCGAGTGTCCATTCTAGCTCGATCTGCCTTACGGTTCTGCAGTCTATGATCAAGCTGGACCACCAAGTCTATGTATTCAGCACAGTCTCTGGGAGGATTGACCACTTTGGCTAAAACGTCTTTTAACTCCCCTCTCAAGCCGCGGTGAAACAGCGTTGTCCTTTTGTTGTCCGGCCAACCGGTTTCCACTGCCAGTCTATTGAAGGTTGCGATGTTAACAGATCGTGGCTCCCTTGATGCAGAGACAAGAGTTCGTTATCCAAAGCCTGACCTTGGGAGTGCCAGGCAAACAACTTCTCCATGTCCAGTTGGAACCTCTGAAAGTCTCGCAAGATGGGGTCATCCCGGTTGACTAACGGTACCGACCAGTCTGCTGCACTGCCACTGAGATACGAAAGCACAAAAGCCACCTTTGATTGGTCATTCGGAAAGGCTCCTGGCCTGCATAGGAAATGTAGACGGCACTGATTCATAAAAACCGCATACCTTTTTGGGTCTCCTGCAAAGCATTCTGGGGGTGCCAAAGGTACAGCTCCTGGAAGGACCACCTGTACTGGATTGCTCGGTATAGACGGGATCGTTGACCTCAATCCCAGTAGCAGTGTTTGCCCCGCCTGTGATTGCAGCAGTTGCCTGGCGAGGTCGTCTGTATGATCCTTGGCTACGATCAGTTCTCTCCTTAAGGCATTGGTTTCTTGCCGAGCTGAATGCACCTCGGCCCTGAGTTCCCCCAAAAGCTGGGCTAGGTGGTCAGTTTCTGAGGTTTCCATGACGCCCAGGTGGAGGTTTTGTGTAAGGCTTCGCGTTCTGTCACGCTCACCTGGTCTCCACGGGGGCGTTGCTCGAAGCTGCACGAATGAAGCCTTCTCTGGCGTTGCACGGGTGAAGAATTAGGGTGCTTGCTTCTCCCTCACTATCACTTCCCAGGAGCTTTTGCCTAAAATGTCAAACAAAATATTAGCCAGCCGTGAGGTATGGGTTTGGTTTCCACCTCCTATAACCCATAAAGGAGAAAAACTTTGGTCAGGATAAAAATAATGCACGAAGGATTGACCATCCCTCTCCCCCAAACTATTCTACACTTTAAGAGAAAGGGGCAACAAAAAAAGGCAACATTGCAGTTACACATGGGGGAGTTGGGGCACGCACACCCGCACACACTCAATTTGACAAGCAAAGTCACAGTCTGTAAAATCAATTGAGTCCTGAGGGGTTTATTCATCATCGTCATCGTCTTCATCTTCATCTTCAGGATCATCTCCCTCATCTGCTGGCTCCCGTTTCCTCTTCTCACCTTGAGGTACATCTTTGTCTTCCTCATCATCGTCTTCATCCTCTTCCTTCTCTTCCTCCCCATCCAAATCATCATCTTCATCCTCTTCACCAATAACTTCTTCATCCAGCTCATATTAGTCTTCTTCCTCCTCTTCTTCGCCCTCTTCTCCGTTCTCATCCAAGTGTCACGCTCACCTGATTCCCACGGAGGCGCAGGTCTGGCTTCGAGTGCTGATGCTTCTTCAATGGTGAAGCGCAGGACTCTGATGATGGACAGGAAGGGCCCCTCTACTCTGGCTTTTCTGGCTCGCAGGAATATTCCCCTGTGCGTGAAAAGGGAGTATTACCTACTGACGGAATAATGCTCAAGCCTCCCACTCCCTTCCAACCTTCCTCGATACCCTTCCACGATTCCCCGTGAAGTCTCACCTTAGGGTTTGGAAGGATGAGCTCTCCATCCTGCTTCTGATGCAGGGGCGCGTTGAGACCCAGTTACTTCACTGGATTGAGGTTTGATGGGAGTTCAATATAAGCTTGACTATTCAGGTGAGGCGCTGTAAGAGTTCTGTTGCAAGTTCAAAAGTTCAAGCTTAATAATGTTCATTGTCTTATTGCAGCAAGCGCTAATGCTTATGTCTTTTTACCCCTAGGTGCCGGGGTTCGGAATGCCGGAGATATGGCGCCGACCCGAAGTGTAAGTTCTGGATGAGCGTTCAGGTAATGTCTTTGCATTCGCTCATTCAATGTCTGTCTTTTTTCCCCATTGGGGCCGGGGTCCGGAATGCCTGGAAGCGGCAGGACCCGAAATGAAATGGGAATGACCCAACAGGTACTTACAGGAAACTGAGCTTTTCCTTTTTCCCTTCCTTCTCTCACCTTGTTTTCTTGTCTTTTCTCTCTAGGCTCTGGGAAGTGGGTGCGGATCCGGATGATCGCTGCTGAAGATGGAGGCGCCCAGGAAAGGTGAGTGAAATGCAGCGCTGCAGCGGTCGAAACGAAATGCTTTTAAAATGATGTCTTCCCTTTCAGGATCGTCGGTGTGATGTCCCCGTGATGCAGCTTTAGCAGGTAAGGTCTTCTTTCTCTCCAATTCCTTCTTATCTCCTTTTGCAGGCGACCCAGGATGCTGACAGGTGTGGCTGAAGTCCAGAGGCAGGAGCTGACACGGTGAGTGTCCAGCTGCGAGGAGCAGAACAACGCGAAGCGTGAGTTGCTGATCGGGCGTGGTTTAAATAGCTTTGGAAGAAGTTCCAGGCATGTACCCTTCCACCGATCAGGTATGTATCCTTCCCTGACCACACCCAGGTGGAAAGTAGTCCCACAGGTAAATTAGTTCCATTCAGGCCTCAAGAGGGCCTGGATGTAGCAGCATGGTCTGCATCAGGTAAGTGCACATTAAAACACTTGAACACATGTCTAGCTTTATGAGCCAGGCGCCTAAGGCGCCAGGGCAGGGGTCCAACATGAGCCTGGCGCCTAAGGCGCCAGGACTGTGTCCAAAGAGCCCCAGCTTGGGCCCGCTGGCACTTCCCTGGGGGGAATGATGCCTGCCTCTGGGGTTGCTGGGTCGGACCTGGCTCCTTGGAGGTAGGCATCATGACACCAAGTCATCATCCAAGCCATCTCCTTCTGGGTCAGAGTCGGGCGTTTCCTGATCATCCACATCAAACCCATCAAGGAATGTAAGCAGCTCAATCACGCTTTTGCGATAGCTGTTCAGCATAGTCACTTCACAGTTGAAGAGGTCTAGACTATGCAGGGTGGCAATTTTTTCAGAGGTTCTAACGTATTGATATCTTTAATCTTGTTACCGCTCAGGTTTAAGTGCGTGAGACACGGGGTCTTCTCTGCTAAGACTTCAAGGCCTCCAGAGATCCGGTTATCACTTAGCTCCAACTTCCTTAATTTGGCGAGTTTAGGGAGGTTAGCAACCGACACCAGATTGATGTTGATCATGCTAAGGAACTCCAAATTATCAAACTCTGCCGTGAGACCGGTAATCTTTCCATCATCTGAGCGGCAGTTGTCTAGCACCAGCTCCTTCAACTCGCCGGGCTTCCTGTTTCTAAGCTCCAGGTTGAGTCTCTTCTTCATATCCATTTTGTCTGTTGGGGAGAGGGAGCCGGCGGCCTGAAGGGGTGGGCAAAAAGAACAGAAAGTGGAAAAAAACGGTGCTTGGTATAGTTCTTAAATGTCCTTATTGCCCAAGTTTTGACTTGTCGATCCTTTCTTTCAGGTGCGGCCTTGGGCGGTTTTCAGATGAAGATTTGCCTCTTCCTAAAAACGAAGAGCAGGATTCCTGCGAGTGAGTATTAGCGCGGATGGCGTTGAAGGCTTTTATATATGGTTTCTTTTCGTGCGCGACTAACCTGCTGTTCTTTTCTTTTTCTGCAATGCAGGTGCGGCGCGGCTCCGGAGCAGCGATTGGATGGACCGCTTCAGAGGAAGTCCCAAAAGAATGAAGACTCCGCGTGAGTATTATTTGTCCATGCAGATACCCATCTCTCTGCAGGTGCGGCGGTCCGGAGAGCAGCGGAAAGTGCGGCCTTCTGGATGGAATGCTACAGGTAAGGCCCCAATTGCTCTGTTAATTCCTGTTCTTTTCTTTCCCTTCTTCTCAGGTGCTGATGGATCGTGATCTCTTGGACGGGCGAGGCTGTTGAAGTTCGAGTCAAGACAGACACGGTGAGCATTATGTTTCAGGAGTGCAGAATAACGCGAAGCGTGTTCTGTCTGCAGGGTATGGTTTAAATAGCCTTGCAAGTAGTTCCAGGTAAAGTAGTCCCTTAGCCACACCCTGCCATTTCAGGTAAAGTAGTCCCTCAGCCACACCCATGATAGGCAGAAAGGCTCAGCTTCACTAGGCTGAGTATGTAGTCCCATGCAGTTCAGCACATATCATGAGCCTGGCGCCAACGGCGCCAGGACTGAGTCCAGGAAGTCCTAAGACACTCCTTTGGGGCTTGATAAGCCCTTATGGGTGCCAGTGGCTGGGGTGGGCCCATCAGTTCCAGAGGTTTGGGAGTATGCACCATGACACACAAGAACTACTGACTGTAAGCAAAACAGCACATCAAAGGGGGTTGTTGGTGAGAAATAGGTGCATTCTGACCTATATTTTTATGGTGCCATGTTTTAAGGGATCGTTGCTTTCGGATGCCTTAACACAGGGGCCGATCTTTGATTTGCAGCCCTCAGAGTCTTACGATTTCAAATGCAGTGGGGGTAGGTGTCAGCATTACCAGAATATATGACCAATCCAGGTGAGGTTGAGGTGGTGCGGGGTTAGGGTCTGGCGACCAGATGCATTGGGGAACTGAGGTCATGGGTTCAGGGGACCATGGCCTGGCAGGATGTGGTTGCAGCAGGGCTTGCTCTGACATTCTCATATGAGCACATTTTGTCAGGGCTCGAGACTCGCTTCTTACGAAAAATGTTTACGTGGTTTGCCGTGTGAACAGGAGACGGGCTGAGCTGACAGGTGGTGTGGGCTGGCTGGGGGAGTCGCTGGGAGAGTGTGAAGTTCTCCAGAGGGACATTATGAATAATAAGGCATTTGGAAGTAAACTAACTGTTTTCATTAAAAAAAGTAAAATCACTAGAACTTTCACGCTGCATTGGTGGATGCCAGCAAACAATTCATTTGTTTTTCAAAAATATTTCAAATGTCACTATGGTCTGAAGGGCTATTCGCTCCCATTCGGAGTGAAGGTCAGCACCTTCAAATTTTGCTTGTGAGCTGAGCAAACCCATGCATCTTACACAGTATAAAGTTCAATTGTTTTTTGACCTTGGAAGAAAGGGAGGATTCCGAAAGGAATGAATGAAGGGAGGGTTGTAATACAGTCAAATATGATAAGGTTCACCATTCCAAAACTGGACAAAGGAACATGTTTTGTCATTTTATGAAAATTTGTTGATCTGAACGGAGTCAAGGTTTCATTATCTGACCGTTATTGCTGGCTTACATTGTAATGGGTTGTTGTTTGTGGCATATTGCAACGACATGCAAAAACAACTTGTGTGTATTTGTCTTTGTCCCGGGCACATGGGCAGTCCAGCATCGAAATGCATGTAGTCCACATCTGGGTTCCCTCAGGTTCCACCAACGCCAAATTCTACGCTAATATTTCGTTAAAATGCCATCTATGTGTTCTTTGAATTGTAGCGTCAGCTTCCGCATCCCATTGTGAGCTAAACATACTCCATAGCACTAACCTCTCAAGCAAATTGTAGACTACTTTTCACAATGTTTTCTCTGTTCATATTGTTTCAAGTTTGTGTTCATCATTAGTTTTCACACAGTGCAGAATTAATGGGTAAATTGATAAATTATAATAAAGAACAGCTACTGAGACATTTCTGTTATGTTTTCCAAACAGCCACATCCTGCCTTTCTGCGATTGTCATCGATTCCAGATACCAATTGATGGCTTCTTTAACAGGCAGCTGCAGATACACTTAAATGGCTGGATCACTATGACGCTGTTTTGGGACGATCGCGGTACCAGCGATAAGGAGCAACCTGACATTGTTTACGGTGGCCTAGCGCCAAGATGATGCCGAAGCCTTGCGATTCACGGTGCGTCCAATGCGCTTCTTATACCCAAAAGGAACACTGTGTGACTCACGATAAACATTTGTGGATCGAGAACAAAGAAAACAATTACCCATTTGCTTGAATATGGCAATCGCTGGATGTTCCCGGAGCGTTTATTGTGAAATAAAAGTACATTACAAATTGTAGAGTTTTGCTATTTCCTTTAAAAGTATAGTTTTATATTCAAAATTGAGTCGTGCTGTGTTGTGAGATGATGTGTGTTGATATTCCGGGTTCTGCATCAACTGACGTTAACACGTAGGTGATGACTGGGTGCGTTTGAGTACGCTGCCCAGGGACGTCATGGAGATAGGCGGAGAACATCACTAGGTTTGGTGATGTCAGCATCAGGGGCGGGGGATATGATTTAGTGCCTCCAGGCCAGTTCATCTTAGGGCAATGCAGCAACAGATAAGATTAGCACAAGATGGTCACGCCCTGCTGCCTGATTTCCCATGCGTAAAAGTGAGGAAAACTACGGTAAGGTGCATAGGAAATGTTTGAACAATCGATCAACGTATGCTTATAAACACATGCCCGAACCCTTGGGACAATTATATTTTTGAGTGCACTATTCCTTTAACAATCAAGGGTTTTGAGGGGCAGACAGTAACGCAATATTGTGTGTCCACAAATCAATTAACACAGTAGCACCTTGAGCTGCAGATAGTCACTCTGTGGCAGGTGAATAGTTTCGGAATCTAGGTAATGTCAAGGTTTGACTGAAATAGGAAGGGTTTCAGTTCTTTACAGAACAGGAGGATCGAGTGAATTGCCGGTATTGCTGCTGTGCTGGAATGTGGTGGGAGGGTGCCTCAAAGTGCCATCCTGGAACATAGCCGGCTTGAAATCTAAGCTCAGGGATCTGGAATGTATTGAATATATATCTGGATTTCATATTTTACTTTTTCAGGAGACCTGGGATCTAGGACCTACACCACTCCCAAACCTTTAAGGGTATTTTGTCTCGCCCACTGGGAACCGAAGAGGATGAAATAGCAGAGGCCGTTGCTGCATATGTTAAAATCCGAGTAGGCACAAAATGTAGCTCAGAATCCCCCCTAACAGTGCTAAGGGTCAATACTTTTATGAAAGGCCTGAAGTGTGTGCTATCCATTCTTCATTTCTGTAATGCCTCACAGTGAAGGCAATTGGGTCCTGATTAGGTTTCATTGTTGAATTGTTTGGATAGCCCAAGTGCAGATGTTTTTTCTGAATGCTTTATGAACCCTCTTGTAATAGTAGGGGGTGATTTTAATGTAAGGCTTGGCAACTGTTTGTTAACCTTGGATGCAACCAAAGAAGTAGAGCTTCATTGAATATACCATCACCGATCATGACTGACGGGCCAACAAATAGAGCAGGAGCTATGCTTTTGGTACAGCAACCTGATTGCAATTTGCGATCTGTAAATGGAACGTTACCTGTAGATCAACCAGGCCAATACACCGTCAGCAACCTCCAGGTGCAACTGAACAATTGCCAAGTTTTGAGTGTATGCCATTGATTGGCAGTTTTTGCAGGATATAAAAATCGATCCGTGCCCTAAGAGTGACAATGATCTTATGATATTGTCGATTTTCGACAGTAATAATACTAATGTTAGTACTGCTCTGAACAAATACGATTATGATATATCTATCTGTAGGAAGCACATAAAATGGGCAGCAATGGACAGAGAATTCTATTCTAATAAGATAATAGCTGCCTGGCTTCCTTATATTGAGCTTTGTTGCTCTATATGTAAGACAGAGTCAGCGTACTCACATATTTACAACAGCATTATCAACATCTGCCGACTTAATATGACTATTGCTCAAAAGCCAAGCAACCAAAACATTTGAAAGTCAGTATGGTATAATGAAGACTGCAGAAGCTGGATGTTCATGCTTTTGAGAAAAGCAAAGGGCCCAAACCAAAATAATGCTGATCTGGGTCAAGCGACCCTTCTATATAGAAATGCCCTATAAAAGAGGCATGTAAGATTAAACACTGGCAACAATTGGAAGATGCAGCCAAAAAGAAAAAGTGATTTTGGGAAAATTGTTTAATCCGGTATATGCCCACCCAGAGGCAAATCAAATGAGTTCCCTACTGTCTTAGCCTGGACTGACCACTTTAGAAGGCTATTTGGTTGTAGGGGAGGCAAGAGTGATGCAGAAACAGATATCTGTCGGTATTTAGATTTTGTTGTAAACAATCTATCCTCCCTTGAGTTCCAGGTCGACAAAATAAAGGAAGCCTTGTTTTCCATCCCTCCTGGAAAGACTCCGGGTGCCGACCAGCTGGTGACAAACATATTCAGAAAGGAACATCAAATATGGGACCCCGTGTTTACTAAAATATTGAATGCACTGGTGGCTAGAAGCATATTCCCTGATAGCTGGAAGGAAATCTATAATAATTTTCGATTTTTAAAAAAGGAGATAAATTGGATCCAAGCTGTTACTGGCCAATATACTTGATCGATGCCACAGCAAAATGATTAGGCTGGGTGTTGTATCTCTCTATAGCTTGGGTGAAAGAAAATTGCATACTGTCAATATCGTTTCAGGGCAGGGGTCGGTTCAGTTCATCAAGTCCTGAACCTTAGTTTGATCCTAGACAGGTATAGTAAATATTACGGCTGTCCAATCTATCTGGGATTTATGGATCTCAGCCAAGATTTTGACAAGGTAAATTGTGAAAACCTGTGGAACATATTATATTCCATGGGTTTGCCACCACCTATCTTGAAAATAAGTATTTCCCTGCGCAGAGCTCTAAAAGCAGCAGTGAGGTTGGACAATAAAGGAAAATTATCACCACCATTTGATATTTTATGCGGGGTCCGGCAGGGGTGTGTCCTGGCCCCTTTATTGTTCAACCGCTATGTCTGCAATTTGGCAAAAGAACTAAATAAAGCCACAAAAGATACACCAAGAGTGGGGGGAGAAATAACTGTGCTGTCCTATGGCGATCATGCAGTTTTGCTGGCATGAACTCCACTAGCATTACAGAGGCTTGTTCATGCCTATGTTAAATACATGGATAGAAGAGATCTGTCGGTAAACTAAGACATTTCAAGTTATGTGCAAAGGCAGGCAGACCAAAAACCTACCCTCCATTTTCCCATCTGGATGCAAACTTGATTGGGTGGAAAAATTCACTTACCTAGGGAGGACCTTTAATAGTAGGGCAAATTGGACTTATCACATCATGGAGGCAATGCAAAAATGGACCCAGGCTTGTGGTGTGCTACATGGATTTGGTCTCAAGATGGTCGGGTTAACTATTAAGCCAACTCTTGATATTTATAGGACAAAGTCTGTTGCGTCATGCATTTACAGCGAAGAAATCTGGGGCCTGTGCTCTGTTCAATCAATTCAGTATAACGAAAATAATTTTTTGCTAAATATTTTGGGGGCTGCAAAGAGTACCTCTACTTATTTGTTCCACCAAGAATTAAGCTTGGATTGCATAGTTGACGTTATGTCATGATTCCTGCCCCTCATGTCCCCAGCCCTCCAAGATGTCAGGCTGGAGCCAGGTCACGATCACCTACATGGCCCTCAAGGGCCTCTCCATCCCTAAAAAGACCTACTTGGATTCAGACTTGGCGCTTCTGGCACCAGACTCACTCACTCCCATAGGATAACATTGGGGATTGGACTTGTAGTGCATTGATGGGGACAAGATGGATGCCCCCACATATTTCGGTTCCCAGAACTGCATGTGCAGTCTAGTCTTTTGGGTGTGGTTCAGCCCAGAGACACCTGGGATACCCAGAGACTATTTAAGCCACGCCCAGGCTGAGAAACATGCTTTGCGTTTTCTGCACCTGCAGCGTGACACCGTGTTCGAATCGGTCTCCAGTAGGCCTGTATCTTTCTTCTGCGCTCAGCTCCTGCAAGAACAAGAACACTGTTAGGAACAGCCTTACCTTGCGGCGCTTCTGCCCATCATTCATCGCTCCTTCTGTTCTGCGGGCATCTTCGGCGGTGTCATTCCCATCCCGGCACGCCGCTTCCTACGGAAAAGGGAAAAGAACAGAAAAAAGGCATTAGTAAGCATTCAGCAAATCTTCGCTTATTTTTAAAGACTGTACGAGCTTCAAACGATTACCTGAATCCCAGCCGCTCTGGGGGAACTCTGTCTCCAGAACTTCTCATCCATCTGCAAGAGGGAAAAGACACTCCAGGTTAGCGTGGAAACATCTAGATTCGCTGCATACCACGCTTACTCACCGCATTTCTTCTTCATAACTGGCATCCACGCTGAAAACATTGCGGCACCTAAAAGACACAGAAAAATAACTCAGTTCAATACAAATATGAAAGGGCCGCATCGCGCTCTCACTTACCTTCAGCGCTACTCATCTCAGCAGCATGCCGCCATCCCTGGATGCCAGCCATCATCTAAGGAAGGAAAGGAACGAAGTTAGAGAACTGTTCAAAAGACTCATTATACTTACCTGTCAGACTCTTGACAGTGAAGTAACTAGGCAGCAACGAGCCCGCATCAATCAACGCGCCCCTGCGCTGAAAGCAGGATGGAGAGCACACTTTCCAAGAAAAGAAGGTGAGCTGTGGATCAAAGGGAAGAGATGGACCCCGGGGAAGAAAGGGTTCAAGCACACAAAGACAATAGGGAGTTAAACTCTACCAGTCCTGTGTTTCAGGCCCAGTCTCCAGTCAAGTAGACTCCAGGGAAGGGTTCGAGGTCGTAAGAGGTCAGAACAGGCCGAGTGACCCCGTGGATACCAGGTGAGCGTTACACGTTATAAGTTTAAAACCTCTGTTGTTCTGGATGAAAATATTGCCTGAAACCGAGACTCATTTAACACATGAGATCCTTCAAGAACGGATATCCTCGGACATCGGCAGCAATATTAGTTGGCTGAAAAAACTGAAGAAAATATTTGGAAGTCTTGACCTGTTGGGTCTCTATGCTACCCCAGCAAGTGTCTCTAGAGCTGATCTTACACTGGTGCACCAAAAATATATGGAGCAACGAAGATATTTGCCCGGTCACATTGAGATAAAGAATCGGTATGTCTCAAGGTATTATGATTGCGGCTGCAATGGGCTAAACACAGACTATATGCATTGGTTCCACCGTAAGTTAATAAGGAGCATTTGGCTACACCTGAGGACTAGCCATTTTCTGTTATTAAGGGTCACTGTGTAAATTACACAGACCCGGAATAAATCTGCTGCCCTTGTAATGTGATTTTATCTAATGGGACGGGCCCATTTCTTGTTTCTCTATACACTTTTTTATGAACCTAGAAAAACATTTTTAATACCAGTTTTGAGGATGTCAAATTGCAGGTTGATTAAAGATGCAATGTGACTTATACCCCCTTTGCCATCTAGAGAGCTATCAGCGCAGTGTATACATTCTTAGAATCCACAATACAGCTGCTGGCGGGCAAATTGCCCAAATGTCTGTGTTTGCACTGATATACATTTTATGGATTTGTATTGTATTGTTCTTAATGTATTTTCAATGTTTATATTTGCATAGTCTTTATGTATGTTGTCTTTTATGGGGCCTCCAGCTTTGAAATAAAGATGAATTAATTCATAGGATGTAGCAGAAGAATGGCTGTTTCCTAGTTTTCTCCTTGAAGGCCCATCTAGTCTTGAGTCTTGTAATGATCCCACTGTTCATCTGTCACGATCTGCCGAAGGTGTTTAACTTAGCCGGCAGGCAAGCTAGTGTGCATGCTGAGGTAGCCTTGTAGGTGATACAGGCATATTTTAACAGGATCCTAGCTGTTAAGGGTATTCAGTCAGATCGCATCGTAGAGGAAATGTGGGGTCGAATTTGCATGCCACTGTATGGAAGTGACGCACTGTGTGCTGTTTCTCCTAAAGGAGGGGGCTAGCTACGTGGCCGAGAGCCATGCTAGTAGGGCATTTCCCCATATAAGTGATCAATTTATCACAAGAGCCAACACTACTACTTGGAAGTCTTGGGCAGCAGGAAGAGTTTGATCTTGCAAATTAGGGTGATTTTGTTCCAGCCCTTTTGGGCATTTTTAGCTATGTAGTGTTGAAAGTATACTTTAATTTCCACAATAAATATTTTGGCAAGTGGTTGCTAAATTGTGCTGTCTCGCTGTCTAGCGAACTAGTGGGAGGCGGAGGTCTCGCACTCGTAGGTTAAGCTGTTTGCTATTTTGTCACTGACTGGGTGTATGTATACTCTGAAGTCTGGCATGCCAGCGTCGAATGTACCCATCGAAGTCTTCACCCCAGCAGCTCCCTCACCATCGATGTTAGTGGCAATACCTCCCACTAAAGAAAACGTACTATGAGAGGCCTGCAGCGCTCGCTTTCATTATCAACTGATATTCGGTCCTTTTACGTGAAGGATCAAAAGCGACTGTCAAGATAAAAACCAGCCGGGGGTGGGGGCACAACCTCAGAGTATCCCCGACTTAAGTGGTCTCACCTGGAGTGCTGTAATGTCGAGACCCAATGATCCGGCCTATTCCATGGCTTTATCCAGTGCAGAGTCGAATTTATCAGACAACACAGAAATCACAGACTCCGCACTCAACTCGGTATGTCGAAGCGGTGAATTACAAGCAAACTTATACTTTGAATTCCTTACGACTACGGTCCACCCACTAGGTACTAATTTGTCTCAATCCGTAGTGCCAATATGTACAATCCAGGCGCAAAAAAAATGACAACTCGGGCTGAATGTAAAGAGAACTCGGGTCAGGGAACATTGAAAATACAGGCTACTCCAGATGCTTCATCACTGGCTGTGGAGCAATTAACATACAAGCCACTTGATGATCTCATAGCAATGGCCAATATGCCTGAACACAATAATTCAGGCTCGACTGAAATAAAATCTATGCCTCAAGCTCATATAGCTTCTTCTCTACATCTAATCCATCCTTTCCTACTATTGATCAAATATGAAATGAAATCAGAAGTACAATTGTTCAATACATTCATCAATCTCAAGATAAAGCTAAAGTAAACCACACCTCTCATATACCGTCCTCTCGAGTTCTGTCGTACAATCCTATTTTGAGAGGTCCGAATTTGATTAAGGAAGTGAAGAGTCAATCACCAAAATCATCCCAAACGGCCCCAGTGGTAGTTATGAAATCGACCCATCTGAGAAATACCATACCTGCCGATTACAAAATCCATCCCTCCCAGATTCAAGTTGTACTAAGTTTGAATTCTCTAATCATCATTGTCTGATACTAAAGTGGCGTGAGCATCCATACCAGAAATTTGATCTGAACAGGTCTAGCATTCTGAATATATGACCAGACATTCCGAGTTTAGACGATCTGAGCACGTCGGATATTGATTTGGTGGAATTTACAGACGAGGAGGATCTAACAGAAGCGAGATTGTACATTCGCTCTGGTGTCATAATAAATACACTGTGGCTTACAAGAGAAGCTCTCTATCAGATGGGATTCATATTAATGCAAGATCCTCTCCCCAACTTGCTGAACAGAGCTGTTCTTCCTATGGTGAAGCCCAAAATGTATGGTCAAACCCAAACGACTCATCAATACGCAAATCCAGACTCTAGAGTAACTCAGAACATGATGACGAAAGAGAGAAATTCAAGACATTAACAATCCAAGTGAGATGATACCGTGAAATTACTGTCTTGGAACACATGAGGGCACAAACACTTTATAAATTCGAAGTGAAATGATCTATGCGAGTTTGACATTGTTGTGTTCCAGAAAACTTGGCTCACCATAGACCCCATATGGGATGCCTTTAATGTAATTGTAGTACCTGCCATAGTTAACCCAAGGGGTCGCACGATGGCTGGAATACTTATTGCGACCAAAAAGACAAAGCAGTCTGTGTCCCTGTACAAATCTCCAACTCAATACTTTCAGGTAGTCAAAGTCCAGCACTACCAATTCAACTTTCCTCTTGTTAACATCTACTGGGGCAGAATAAACTTGGATTTAGATATGTTTTTTAATCAAGTCCAGAACATCTTAGGTGCCCTAATACTTTATGAGTCACTTAATCACATCTTGATAATGGGAGACCTGCACATGCATCTGTTAGAAATTGACAACACTAAAATTCCACTGATGAATTGAGATGGAGAAACCTAATTGCAGATAGAAACTATGTCATTCTGAATGGTTCAGTTCAGGGTGACATTCCATTGCAAACCACATGGCACAGATGGTTTTAAAAAGCTACTGTAGATTATATCTATACTGACACCAAAATCTTTGATATTGTAGATTCATTGGTCATCAAGATCAATAATCAAAGTGATCACAGTCAGTTGCAACTGACATGGCCATCTCAATCTCGATCCAAAATTTAAAATGATCATCCAGTGGCTACCATCGTAAATAATGCAGGCAATCGTATCTCATGGTGTAACGCCAAATTAGCTAAGTTCCATAAAGCGCTTGTTGAAACTCAACAAAATGTTGATAGAGGGTGTTATGTATCTGCAATGCAAATCTTTAAGCAGAAAAGGACGTCCGATGGACAATACAGTCACAGGCCTCTCCATGCTTTTGATCCAATTGTACAATACAAAAAAATACAGCTACGTCAACATATACAACATTTTTAAAATGAATCCTTGGCCATAAGAATTGTTCAAACAAAACATCTTAAATGGGCTTACAAAAATTGGTTGGGAGTCAGGCGATCAATCCAATATCAAAAAGATGATAATCAAATGTTAACTCAAATTTTGGCAAAATCATGGGGTGGCATCTGGGCGTTACTGAATGAAGCCCTACACAAGACACAGGCCTCAGTTCAAATCAACCCTATATCAGAGAAGGTCTGGGGAGACTACTATGACAATGTTTATTTGACTCATTTTCCACAGCTTCAAATTAATCTTGAGGTCACAAATTGTAGTCATAGTTTCCCCTTTGACAAGGAAGACATTCTACATTGTATTTCAAAACTTAGTCAATCTTGAGCTTGTGGGCCTGATGGCTTACATAATTGCATGCTAAAACAGAATCCACAATCCTGGGCTGCAGTTTTATATGATATCTAGACACATCATGCAATCTGCCACTATTCCCTTATCTTGGAAGAAGTCCATTATCCTGCCGCTGTTACGCTCACCTGGTATCCACAGGGACACCACCCAGCCGGGTTACTCACTGGTATGCTTCTCAGCTTTGCCCTGATGTGGTCTGCGGGGAGGGTTCTGCCTGAAAATACAGGAGGACTGTG
The DNA here is from genome assembly GCF_040938575.1 of Ambystoma mexicanum. Lineage (NCBI taxonomy): Eukaryota > Metazoa > Chordata > Amphibia > Caudata > Ambystomatidae > Ambystoma > Ambystoma mexicanum. The sequence goes on from NC_090934.1 coordinate 1,027,558,870, forward strand.
TTCAAGACTGACCAACTGGGGTAAGTATTCTCCCTCCACTCCCGTATGATTTCAGTCCCTCTGGCGCCCTCTCCTCACCTTGTGGTAGAGTTAGACGTGCTCTCAGTCCTGCCTTCTTTGCAGGGGCGCATTGTCTTTCATGGGCGTGTGCGGTCCGGTTACTTAACTGACGCCGAGCCGTTTGATATTGTTCAGGTAGGTCTTATTGCTGTTCTTTAGTTTAGTTGCTATCCTGCATGCCTTTGTTTAAAATGTCTCTTTTTTCTCCCTTATGTATGCGGAGCTTCAGCACGGCGAACTGGCTTGGTTGAGCCCCGCTGGTAAATGATGGCGCATTAAGAGCGCTATGATGCGGTAAGTAAGTGCTATGCGCAGTGCTGCCAAGTCTTGCCTTTGCTAACCTGTGTTTTCCTTCCTTGTAGGTTGCGGTGTTCTTCAGCGTGAGTGGAATGTCTGGAGTGGTGCCAGCCGAGAGGCGACCAGCCAGGTAAGCCTTTTGAGCAGTTTGTAATTTGTAAATGTCTCTACTGCTTTCTTTAATGTTGCCTCTATCTTCCTCTTTCAGGTCGTTCTGTCCGGGAGGCGTGCAGATTTGAGGAAGCTGTTCTCAGTAGCTGCGAGTGGCTAAAGATGAAGACTGCAGGTAAGATGCTGCTGCTGCTAATGATGTTCCTTTTTTTGTCCTTGCAGGTTGTGCTTCTCCGAGGTTCGAGAAAATAGATGGACAGGGTGAGCGTCACGTTGCAAGCTGCAAAGTAATGCGAAGCGTGTTGTCTTGCTCGGGTGTGGTTTAAATAGCCCCAACAAAATAGTTCAGGTAAAGTAGTCCCTAGGCTACCACACCCAAAACACTAGACCGCGTAGCTTGGTTCTTAGGAACCAAGCTATGTGGATGCCTCCATGTTGGCTGACAATACAATAAAGTAGTTTCCAAGCACATTGTTTTTCATGGTGTATGAGCCTTGCGCCATAGGCGCCAGGACTGGCCCCATGAGGGCTTTTGAAGAGGATGCCAGGCTCTAGAGGCCCAGGTCCTGACTCCACCTGGCCAATGGGTTTGCCAGAGGTGGTTTTGGGCGAGGGTCGTACACATATTAGGGACGAGAACAGGCATTGCCCAAGCCAAGAGTCTCCCCACATTAATAGTTAAACTAGCCTTTCTCCGAATTAAGAAGCAATCTGTTACAGTGAATGTTATGCCTAAATTACAAGTGTGCAAGCATTACCTGAAGCTAAGAGTGGCGCCAAGGCTTCTGGGTAATTATTTGGGCCGATAGCTGACCGAAGGGTGCAGGTAAAGCCGGGGAAGGGCAACTGGCTGCTTGTAAAGACTATTTTGAAGTTGACACAATCTGTAGTGCCAAAGACTGTGGAAGCCAGAGAGAAGGGAGTCTTAAAGGCAAAACCAGGTTGTTCTGGACATGTACGCTCAGACAAATTGCCTCACGATTAATACAACCAAAACCCAAATAATACAATTTGGCTCTAGCAAAACACGTATGACTGATAATACTTGGCAACTACAGAGTAGTAAGATACAAGTGGTATCGCAGTACATATATGTGGGAGTAATTGTCAATAACCATCCAAAGGACAAACCATACGATGATAATATAAAAAACAAATTATTGTCGGCTATCTCCCAAACTAAAATCATCGAATATAAGTACTGCAAATCTTCGATCAGTCTAATAATTATTTATTGTAAACAGAAAGTGACCCCTACACCTTGCTTTATGGAGCCGAAACCAAGAAGTGGAAGCCATACTCTTATTGGACAAAGATCGAAAGTCGGTACTCGAAAAAAGTACTACATTTACCTATATCAGAACCCATCGCCATACTTGGATACAAGCTAAGCCTGATTTCACTTTGTGAAATGTACAAATGGAAACTTTGTGCATTGTACCGGAAATGTGTTCAGAATGAAGTTGACAATGGTGATATTCTCTACCTACATGCAAATGTCTAATGACAACTTCTCTAGTCTGTGGAGTTCTGAGGTTCACAAAATCTTGCACGATGCAGATATATCCATCTCTCTGTTGACAGCAAATCCAGAGAAAGTGAAAAAGTAGTTGTGGGAATACGATTGGATAAACAATAGAGACCAATGTTTGAAGTATAAAAACATTACTCAACATCCGCTCGCTTTAAAAAAAATAAGGGGTTAGAGCAGCCTATCTATTAAAATCACCAAATCCTCAGCACCGTGCAGATTATTTACGCTTCAGACACAACTTGTGGCCTAGCAAAGAAATATTGTATGGACAGAAAATGGTGGCTAGGACAGAATTATTATGCCGCTATTGCCATAAAGAGAAGGAAACTTTATACCACTTGTTAACATCTTGTCATGAATTAAAGCCTCAAAGAACTCTGTACTTCAAATGCTACTTTGAAGAATACAGAGACACATTCCCGCAATTTTTGTGGGACTGCCTGTTTCATGCAAATCGAAAATCTGTAATCTATGCAGTGGTAAATTATCTGCACACCTTAAATGTAAAGGATGATGCCTAAAAATTAGGAGAAAATCCTGATACAAAGAAAATAATGTGTTATGGATAGTATTAATAACTCAGAAAGGGTAAACTACTATGAGTTTGACCATCCTATCATGTGGAACTTCAGTTGTTGATATCCTAGTAATATAACAAACTGTTTTAATGTGAAGTAAACAATTGTAAATTAGTAAATTGTACATTTAGAAAATTGTTTTATGTTGAAAGGTTGGTATGTATCCAGCCATGACAACATTCAATAAAAAAATGATATTTTCGCTAAGTTAGTGAGTTGCAGGGTAAATTTCTCCAAGTGCATTCTGTCTTGCCAACTTTGAAGGAGAGCCTATGATAACAAATTCTGTCTTAGTAGGGTTTACGTTTCAAGTAATATCTTCACATCCATTTGAATGACAGTAGGCCTGCGCAGAGGTGGGTGATGTCTTGGGAGCCCATAACTCTTTGTTATTGCTGAGTGTTGTCCGCGTATTGCTGTATTAATCTGTCAGTCAATTAGGCGCGTGTTGCGGGGGTTCAGTGTATAGACCGAATAAGACCGGAGAGAGGGTGGAATTCTGGGGCACACCCAAGGTCACTTGCCAGTGTGTTGACCTTCGAGAAACCATTTGGACAGCCTGGTGTCTCCTAGATGGGTATTAGGACAACTGCCATGCCTGCAAAGCCCATTCTGTCACTAAGGAGGGACCGTAGCGTGTCTTGATAGAATGTGTAGAATGAGGACTAATAGACATGCATCACCTTTATCGATAATTTGCAAGGCCTCCTCAACCACCTCAATGGTGTCAATCTTTGTGCTGAGTTTGCGGCAGAAGCCGGAATGATAATACCGAAGAAGGCAGAGTAGTGAATTTTACCAAGTAGTTGATTGGCAGTCGCCTTCTCAAGGATCTTTCCAATAAAAGGGAGCCCTACTGATAGGACAGTTTGCCAGATCCTTCAGGTCAAGGGTGTATTGTTTCAAGAGGCAGCATATGCGCCCTGTCCGAAGTCTGTCTTGAAACATGCGTTCGTTAAGAGAGGAGTTAGCTATCCTGAGAATGATGGTCACGGAGGATCTGTTGTCACAGATTGCACAAAAAGCACTCAGTCATTGAGACAAGGGTTTTTTATTTTATTTTCCTTTGTGGGGCGTAAGGCCGTCCCCCTCTCTCGTTTATTTTTGATCCTCCTTCCTAACCCAGGCATCCGTAACCACTGGTTGGTGCAAGTGAATGTTGACTCCTACTGTCTAGAAGCTTATCTTCTTATACTACAGATTGTATGCTAGGACACTGGCTTATCTCCCCAAGGGACTTCCTAACTGTCCCTACTCTATCCAGTGCTTACTTTTTCTAATGGAAATTGGGACAGTGCCTTGTACTTACCTTTTTACTACCATACTCCTCTCCTTGGCAGCCCAGCGATATCTCCTGATTACCAGGTGTTGCCAGATACACAGGAGCTGGTTTTAGCTTCTGCTCATAAAATCTCAATTTCGGATCCTGTCAAAGCTTATTAACACACACACCTATGTTATGGCTTTATTACCTTGTGCCATGTTGCAGTGGGTAGCCATTTGCATTTATTTTATTTCCAGTATTTTTACACTCCATTTTCGTTTTGCTTTGCTTTTGTAATTGATATGTATTTAGTTAGCACTCTACTTTTTATCTTTCTGGTTCTTGACTTCTTCTTACCAACAGTTTATTATAAAAAAAATAAGCATTGTACAAGCAAAACACATAATGAATGTTGGTGGATTCATATTAGTTTTGCCAGTCACACCTTCCTCTGACTGATGTGCAGGTCTACTTGCATTGTCTCAGGATACAGTAGAGTTACATTTTAATGTTTCAGTTGTTTCCGTAGAACAGACTTTATAGAAACGTAAACTTCTGAAAATGTGGCATGTCCCAGACTGCAATTAGATCTCTAATTCAACATAAAGAAATAGAAGATTCAGCATTGCAGACCAAGCAGGTATTTACATTCACCCTATGTGATGAGGTAACCTTTGTGGAGATCGGGTGGGGGGGGGCTAACTGGAAGCACTGTTTGTCTGGGGAGGCCACTAAATATGTGATAAGACTCCTGACGGTGGTACATTTAGGATCCTTGCATTCCTCCCTCAGCCGCCCCAACTCTCACACCCTTCAGTGAGATTTCCCCAAAATGCCTGCCCAACAACAACGTACTCTTGGCGAATGGGACTATAGTCCTGCTGATTGTTACAGTCTTCTGCCCTTTTGCAGGGTCTCAGGCAGGGTGCCATGTGATGCCATCCATGGTACTACCAGCTTTATGCAGGAGTCTTAAAGGAGAGTTCCGGGACTTTTTTTTTTATTGTCCCTACGGTTCGGCCATGTGTTTTTAAGCATAACTCGGTAGATCGTAGAAAACTTTCCTATGGACCTTACCCGACTTTTCGTCCATTAACGCACTCGAAATCAGCCACCATTTTATGATAATCCTATCACTTGCCGCATCGCCCTGGCTCACCTGCTTTTGCGGCACTAAATCAAATCCCCCGCCCCTGAAACAGACTTTATCAAAACATTCATATTCCCCGCCTCTATCCGTGACGTGACTGTGCTGCGTAGGCAAACGCGCCCAGGCGTCTTCTACGCGACTCCACACAGAACCCGGAAACCAACACAGATCAGCTCACAACACAGCGCGCCACAATTCGCAATATGAAACTGTACTTTTAAATCAAACCGCAAGATTGTAAATTTGGTAAAGTACATTTATTTGACATCAAATGTTTAGAGAATATTCAGCAATTTTCTTTTTTATTTGCTCTCGATCCAAAATAGTTCGTTTCGAGGCACGCGATGTTCCTTTGCTGTACACAGGGTCTTAGATCATCTCACAATACAGCGCCACAATTCGGAATATCAAACTGTGGTTTAAAAGCAAACTGCAAGATTGTACATTTGGCAAAGTACATTTATTGGACATCAAATGTTTAGAGAATATTCAGCGATTTTCATTTTTATTTGCTCTCGATCCAAAATAGTTCGTCTTGAGGCAAGCGATGTTCGTGTGCAGTAAACAGGGTGTTGGTTTACGATAAAATAAGCTCTTCGGTCGCACTGATAATCGCATGGCTGTTCCAACAACGAGGCACTAGGCCACCACAACGGTCTGTATGTTGCATCTAGCCGTTAGTACCGCATAAGGGCATACTTGTACTTGGCGATCGTCCCATAAAATGGTCAGGGTGGTAACGTTGTTCACGCGGAGAAGCAACTGGCGGTTAAAAAAAACGTCCGCCGGTGTCTGGTACTCGTGACACATGCAGTAATGCATGATGTACCTGTTTGAAAAACATAAACAATGAAATTAGTCTCACCATCAGATCTTTATTAAAATTATTCATTTTATATATTCGGTCGGGAAATTATTTCATAGCTAGGACAGTGCAACTGGGTTTTAAACGTCAAGGGGGGGCTGTAGGATACTGAGACAGTCCCCCAGTGCAGGGGTTGACAGGGAGTGCAGGTGGAGAGTGGAAGGGCCCAGGACCGAGATCGCAGACAGTGGACCAGTTGTAGCAGGGGAGAGGGAGAGAGAAAGCAGAAGCAAAGGTTTTGAGGTGCTTCCGTAAAAGTAGACGGTTCTCCCCAAGATAGTGCGCGGTACAAAACAACATGCCACATAGAACGAACAAGTACAACTTAACCCGTCTTTAAAGCTACTGTATAGTAATTAAATTGCGGTATAAACTCATCTAAAGAGTTACTTACATTATATTTGCATTTTCCATTGCGTCTGTGCGTAGAGCAGCCCCGAAATACCACTCCTTCTATGCCGACGTTATTTCTTCTAATGAACGAACATGAAATGGCTTTCGTTTCTGAAATTATATTCATTATCGTTTCTTACATGGTCCAGGCCTGTCAAGGTCAAAATACAATAGAACCTTAATCTGAGTCGTGGGCCATTCTGGCACCCGAGAAAAAATCAAAGCAGCTGACCTTCACTTTGAACGAGCACACATTCCAAGTTAGCTACATTCAGTGTAAGGCATTCTCACAGGACTTGAAATTTACACTCCATCTTTGCATTTTGTCTGCGTGCTTTGCAGCCACACAGAACCATAAATACGGAGAGATTCTATATTTATTGAAAAATGATTTATATTACTGTTTGGTTTAATTTAATGCGCAAATGAACAAGGTTGGCTAGATACACATATTCAATGGGCCTGCGACATGAGGAGACTTGAGAGAACAGACAATCAAATTACAATCATTTAAACCGTGATGTGTATTTCTCAATGAGTTCTTCTTTAGGTGGACATGGAACAGATGCAATGTTGGGTGGCAATGCAGTTGTCCCCTGCACAGGTTCGTTCACAACTCCATTTATGTGCCTATCTAGGACGTCAACAATAAGTTTCTCAATAAACTCATATTGCATATCCTCAAACACTGGTTTGATCACCCATTGTTTACTTCTTTTAGTGAAGGCCTTATTGTAGCGAAGCGTCCCTAAAGTTCCGGTCGTCCTACTTTGTTGACGGCCAACATTATGGTTATGTGCCAAGACCGCTAAAAGAGTCCGATTTATCATGCCCTCCATGCCAAAATGCAATCGTTTTGGCCTGTACTTGAGGCACATATTGTGGAACACCTCCAAATCTCCTGTGTGGCAGAATTCCGTGAGTCCCCTCAAAGCTTTTGTTATAGTTTTATCAAATACAATCTTTTCAATGGCTTTGTGAGTGGGTGATGAAGGAATCAACCACTTCTTCCGTGCCTCCTCTGTGGACAAATGGCCATGTTCACAATTGTGGAAATGTTGGTTCGTGTTCCATCGGTGAACGTTTGTACAGTGTGGCATTACTGACCGCCACTTTTCCAGTAGAATTTCCAACGACCCTCCACATGTTTTTGAGCTCCACCAAAGATGGTTGCTGATTGACTTGGACCACTGTGAAATACCTTGCAATTCTTTTTTTTTACCTGCAGCCGACAATTTTTTATTGATTGATTTTGCAAGATGCCAAACGTCAAATTGGTGATTTATATTTTTGTACTGTTCTCTCATTGTCTTGGCAATTGAAACGTGTCTGTCCGTGGCTATCAGGTCGATCACCATTCCCCGCGATTGTAGTTCTTGCAATGATGCTACAAAGCCAACTTTCTCCATGGCCACTGAGGATGTACTTTGTGACACCTGCACGACCACCGAACTCACAATTTTCTTACTTTCCATGTCCTGAAAGTGGTAGGTGCAGTACTTGGCTGAAAATCCTGGGCTGTCGCACTGTCCATCACCGGCTAGCCTGAACCGTTTGCCCGCGAATGTACTATCAATAGACATTTTTTCCATTCTCCAAGCTTCGCTAATGGCTGGAAATAGATAATCGGTTTGGTATTTGTAGAACTGAGTTTTCGCAATGAAATGGATTCCCACAAACTGAAAGAAAGACTCTAACTTTTTAAAACTTGAACCACTAAAAAGTGCAGCCGCTGCACAAAGTAGATTGCCTGCTGGCAGTTGTCCCAGCATAGGTTGTGCAGACCATGTGAAAGGATGATATTTTGTACAGGTGGCATGTATTTTAAGGTTAGTGCCTCGAATAGCACGAGTCACATTAATCAATGGCTCCCCACATACTTCCCCACCTACCAAATGCCCACATTTAATCCGAATAATAATATCAATCAAACAACTATCGAATACAATGAATTTGGCCTCTTTCCTTATACTGTCACTCTGCATCCCAGCTGGTTCGGCCTGTAACGTTGAGGACATGTCACTCACATGAAAGGTAGAATCTCTGATATCGTCTTCCGCTATGTTCAGTGATATTGATGGTGTTTCATTGTCGTCTACTTCATTCTCTTCCATTGCAACATCTGTTCCTTCTCCGGCGATGGGTGAATAAAACAATTTCTTCAACTTTCTCGCCGTCTTAGTTTTTGCGGGTGTGGATTCTGTGAATTGATCTCCGACTGCATCCGAACTACCAGGAGGACATTCACTATCAATGGCTGGTGGTGGTATAGCTCCGTTGTCAATCACTTCATATTCTTCCCATTGGCACGATGCTTCTCCAGTCTCAAGTCCCTGCCAAAAGGTTTGACAAGCAACATCTCTCGTTCGCTTCACTGTCTGTGTAGATCTAGTTCGTACACCCACTCGCAACTAGAGGACAGATTGGAAAAGGGGTGTTCAGTTTAAACACAACTTACAGTATTGAACTATTATCAGTGAAAAACAACATAATATAGTGACCAGGACACTAACCTTCTTTTGCTTTCTTTTCTTTGAAACTTTCTTGCCTCGAACTTCAACATCAGGACGCTGTTGCTCCGACTCGTGTGTGCATGTCTCCACTTCCTCTTGCGCTGCAACGACTATGTTTTCCTGATAAGCACATCCATCACGCACTGACGCTCCATGGACTCCCTGAAACATAGAACTTTCATTAGTATGTATAATAATATCGAAAACACAAAATGTACTTGGGGACCAATACCCACGTACATCTCAATAGCAAAACACGAATGAACGCTTTGTGTAGAACATTCAAACGACAATTATTCACGCATTGTTGATCTAGTTAGATGGAACTGTCAAGATCCATACCTCGGGCTCCTCATAGACTTCCATTGATGATATTATTGAAGATGATGCTTCAGTGACTCCCTGAAACACAGTAATTGCATTAGTATGGTTTTCTATTTTGATAAAAAGAACAGAAAGTTTGTGCAGGCGTGAACGGCTCATCTAAATAGACCTGCACAAATGATCAGTTGTCTAAAATAAATAATGGATATCTAAATATGATTCGATTTGCTCGATCGTTGGAAGTGTCACCACCCAGAAATCTGCATCAACTACTAGGGGTGATGTTCTTGTAGAAGAAGCTCCGTCATCTCCCTGAAACATAGTACTTGCGTTAATAAAGAAGGAAGTATAGCGGATGTAATCACGTCATATGATTTCGCTTCATCGAACTGTCAGTATCCATACCTCGAAATGCATAAGAACATCAAGGGACGATGTAACTGCGGTGCACACTTCTGCAAGCTGTTGCGCCGACCCGTAACTGCACGCTCCCCCTTCTTCTTGGACTAATGCTCCATCGACTCCCTGAAACATAGGACTTTCATTAGTAATGAACACAATATTGAAAAAAGAAGACACATAGGAGGGCGACGACAGAAGGACATATCAATGGCTAAAAACGAAAGAAACATTGTGTGTAACAATCACGCTACAAGAATGCAAGATCTGATGATCTCCATCGATGGAACTGTCCTGAAACGTACCTCGAGCATCTGAGTGACATCAACGGTAGTCGTCAATACGTTGGACTCCTCAGCATCTCCCTGAAAGACAGTACTTGAATTATTTTGGATAACAATAATTATAACTGAAAACAAAGACTAGAGGACGAGTACAAGGGTGTACCATTAGGTAAAATAATTACACAATAAATTAAAACTATTGATTTACATGCCTAAAACAAGTCAGTGGCAGAATAGCCAAGTAAGATTACCCGATAGGCGCTTGAAGTGGCTGATGACTGCAATAACGACACGGATGGAGAATCTTCCGCCTTCATATTGAGTGGATACATAAATGGGGAAATTATTGTTAGCTAATGCTACACACTACCGCAAGGCCGAGAGATAAATACGTAAACTTGACTCACCAGTGGAGGGATGTGAACGAATAGAGTGGGAATAGCGGTTGAGAGCAATTTTCGCCTCGCTCGCGGTGTGTTCTTCTTTATTAGCAATGATGTGGAGTACATGTCAGAGGTAAAGTGCCTGCTGCAGATGCGGTATCGATCACCCCTCTTGTCCGCAAAGACTTCTAGGACTCTACTTTCAAGCTCAGAGGGTGGATATCCGCAATATCGGACCCATTCTCTTATCTGATCTATTGTCTTAGGGAAAACATGCATTATAGTACCTTCAGATTTATTATGGGTTTTCGAAGGACAACCGCCAATGGAACAGGCAGGCATTGTGGAAAGTTCTGAAAAGTAAAGATCAACAATTCTCTATGAATACCAATGTGTTAAAAAATTAAATACATAAAAGGTTCAATGCAAGGTATGTTTTGGTTCTTGGAACTATACACGTTATTCACATGCGGATAAGTATTTGAATAACTTTCAAAAAATAGAAAAATAATTTGACTAAACTCAGAACATGTGACTAGTTCCCTACATGTACTGTCTTGAACGAAAAGAAATTGGACGCAAAATGAGTATGGTACATGGCCTTACCTTGACGAGCAAACAGTTAGATGCAGGGATCAGAGTAGTTTCTTGTCGTAGAACAGGGAGCAGTTCACAGGTTGCAAACTGACGAGTTTCCTCGAAGTGGTCACGGAAGTTCACAGAGACGAAGAGCAGATAACCAGCACCTTCACGGGTTGACTAGCAAAGTGCAAAGAAGTTCTCACTATAAATATGAAGTGGGTTATAAAGAATTCGAAACAGGGGTGTGTTTGTGAATGAATGACGTGTATATGTCGTGGCATTATGCGGTTTGCAGGGGGCCGTCCAGCGTGAGGGGAGATGCTTGGCAGGAGACACGGGGTCTGGCGGTAGACATGGGAACAACAACCCATGCTCTATAGACCACTTTGAAGTGTACATGGTCTTTGGCACCTCTTGGCCTTTATCGCTCCCTGACAGCTCCACTTGCCAGTGCAAGTACCCCGGTGCGAACTGCCTTTGATAGGGCGGGGGGTGGATTGGGGCGGTGGTCGTGCAGACAAGACACAGGAAGACTCGTGAATGGAGACACACTTATGTGGATTGCAGGGGGCCGTCCAGCGTGAGGGGAGATGCTTGGCAGGAGACACGGGGTCTGGCGGTAGACATGGGAACAACAACCCATGCTCTATAGACCACTTTGAAGTGTACATGGTCTTTGGCACCTCTTGGCCTTTATCGCTCCCTGACAGCTCCACTTGCCAGTGCAAGTACCCCGGTGCGAACTGCCTTTGATAGGGCGGGGGATGGATTGGGGCGGTGGTCGTGCAGACAAGACACAGGAAGACTCGTGAATGGAGACACACTTATGTGGATTGCAGGGGGCCGTCCAGCGTGAGGGGAGATGCTTGGCAAATCAAAACAACCATTGTTAAAATATATGTTGGGTTTTATTTTAGATCTTAATTTCAATTGAACATAAATAATAAACATTACACATTGTAAAGTTGCGGTTGCAGCACATCCCGGGAAAAGCCGCGGTATTGTCCACTGTCGCTGGGGAAATGTTGTCTAATGGCAAGTACCGCACAGGCAGGTATTACTCTCCGAACGCGGTGTCCGAGCCTCCCGTGAAGCCACCAAGTGAAGCAACGATAGGCCACCAGCCTGTACCACCTGTGAAAATGAAAGATGCAAACTGTATTAAAATGACAACTTTCTTATCACTGTCGATTCAGGTACAAAAATGTCATTCTGCTTTGAAAAAAATTCTATCTAGAAAATGCACAACATGGAACCAATTTACATGCATTCGAATGATATGTAGATGTAGTTTTATATGTGGGAGACGACCATGAAATAGTAGTGGCATCACTGACATCACAACCAGAGTATACTTACTCGTTACTCGGATTACGCGGACGAACAGTGCCGCAAAGTTCGTGCATAAGCACCATCATCATCCTCAACACTGTCCGTGAGAGGCAGGCTTCCCTGAACTCTGGCAGCTCGGTGATGCATTGCGGACTTGGCTCGCCTTCCGAAATGTAGGCCAAGCACCCGGAATTTTCACGGCAGCAGCAGTTCTCCTCCTCAGTTGGCATTAGCTCGCACCGATTGCACGTGCACCAGGTGGAGACGCCGTCCATGCGACATGGTCCAGGCTCTTCATCCGTTGACTGGTCCTCCCAACTGCCGTCCGAATCCCCATTGTTTTCGCGTGCTTGCCTTTCCAGTAGTTCTTCCTCGGTGTACTCGGGCTCGTACATATACGGCATTATTGTAGCCATTGTGTGGTAAAGAAAGTAAAATAATTTATAGCGGTGGTACTGGTATCTGTTCACACGGGCTACAATCAACGAAGGTAGCTGACCAGAGCACAGAAACGAGTCACAGAATACTCAAAGTAACACAGCGAGAGTAATGGAATCGAAAATCTGCTGCTGTGTGTTGTGAAACGGTGTGTTTATACTTATTGAGGAAAGAGGCGTCCTGCCGTTTCCATGGCGACACTTCATTAGCTGAGGCGCAGCGATTGTTGACACGAAACGTGCTTTGGCGTTGGGAAATGGGCGGTACGCGTCTGCTGATGTCAGGCTCAGGGGCGGGGGATTTGATTTAGTGCCGCAAAAGCAGGTGAGCCAGGGCGATGCGGCAAGTGATAGGATTATCATAAAATGGCGGCTGATTTCGAGTGCGTTAATGGACGAAAAGTCGGGTAAGGTCCATAGGAAAGTTTTCTACGATCTACCGAGTTATGCTTAAAAACACATGGCCGAACCGTAGGGACAATAAAAAAAAAGTCCCGGAACTCTCCTTTAAGGACTAGTTACAAGTACAAGGGGTGTGGTAATAAATGACAGTAATTCCATTACTGAAACATTACTGCACCACTGTAGTATAGGTTTGTCAGTGAGGTGGAGGATTTTCCTCCAGGAAAAAGCTAGAGGTAAATCTGCCACCTTAACGGCAAAATCAGCGGTAATTCTACCAAAATACCCATGGAGTCCTATAAACTCCAAAAAATGGGCACCTGCACTGCTTACCACACCTTGTAATCCAGCGTGAAATCTGACAGACCAAGTGGTGGTAACAGTAATTCTATTTGGTGGTATTCTGGCATATTTACCCCGGAATACTGCTAAACTTGTAATGAGACCCTTAGTCACAGGAAAGAAAGATAGCTTTTAAGCCTGTCTAAAAGCTTGCAACTTAAAATATTTACCTCTGCTATGCCATTTTATCCATGTTGCCCTGTACTGTTGGTGCAGTGCTATGTATTTATTTATTATTTTATTTGATTGTTTAAAGTGCAGACCTAGCTCGAGAGCAGCTGAGTGATGTACAGAGTGTTGTGATGAATGCTGCAGAGTCATCACCGATTCCCCTGGTGATGAGCTTCTCCCACATGGCCAGGGGATGGCAGCCGCTTCCTGATCCTGACCCTGGGGTGGTATTATGAAGGCAGATCATGCAGGAGGAGGTGGCTATCGGGAAGAGGTGACAACAGTATTCTCCCTCCCACCCTTTTGAAGACAGCACTAGAACACCTAAACTGCTGATGGCATACTGCCATTCTGAGCGAAAAGCTGTTCATTCCGCAAATACACAATGCCTCAAGTACTGAGACAAGGAAGAAGGAGTTAGTATGGATTGAAAGAAACTAAGCTAATCACACAGACTAGTTGTTGCAATGAATATCATCTGCTCAATCAAGAGGTAGAGAGAAGAGAAGCAGCTCGGACGAAGCAGGAAGCAGAACGCAGGTGAAGGCAGACACACAGGAACAAACTGTTGTCAGGATCGAGAAGTGTTCCGTTGGAATCGCAGATACTCAAGCAACCCCAGTCTCAACGGACTACTGGGGCCTCCTTTCACAGATGAAAAGGAGACTCCCCCCCCCCCCCCAAGAGCGCAGCCTGCAGAAAGTGTAAATACTGCCAGGCCAGGGGCTCAGGTGAAAATGCAGGAGCGGGCAGCAGAGCTAAGAGAGGGAAAACCGACAAGAATTTCATTATCTCTTTTGGATCCAGCAAGTACACCCGTGTTACCCCCAGACAACCCCACTCTTACCGGTTGTGCTGCGATGCCAAGCGGGAAACCTACCTGCACAAAACTCTGGCCCGTGAAGGGTTGAAGAACCAGGACTCGATAGAGAGGGTGAGAACCCTGGCTAGGACTTTGCAGGATCTTTCATGCAGGGTGTTTCACTAACTCTGGCGGCACAAGGGTGCAATCTAAGTGCAGGGATAAAGTCAGCAAAGTTCCAATAGAGAAAGAAAGTCCAAAGCGCACAGTTCTCAGCTGGCAAAGTCTGTTGAAGCAGTCCCAAGCAGAGTTCCAAAGTAAAAAGCTGATCCAAAATGAGGCAGCAGAGAAATCCTTTGATATAGCAGCAGAGCATTCAAAGAAACAGAACACTTTTCAGGTTTGTGGAAACTGATGCAGGATGCTTGGCAGAGTGAGAGAAAATCCAAATTATGTTATCCAAGGTCCATGGGGAGCCAAGTAATCAAAACAAGAGGGGATTGAGCGCCAGACTTAGGACAAGGGCAAGGCGGGAAGCAGTAACTGGAGAGGAAAATGCCAATTCGGGAAAACAGGTAATCAATCCGAGAGAAAACAAATAGCGCCAGAAACAAATTGAGGGACAAAGTCACGAAGAAGTAACAAAGTCATAAGCCAGGAAAGTCGGGATCATGAAACAGGAGTGCAAGTATCAGGAAAGCAGAGCAACCAAACCCCAACAGAAGCGCAACTGTTCAGGTGCGTTGACTTGCAGTTCAGGAAAGCATTAATGCTGTACTTTCTGATGACGCACATGCTGAAATGTGCCAGGTGACCAGGAGGAACTAGGGATCATGGGTATTATAGTGCATTGGGGCATCCAGGTGTTATCTGCATTAGGTGCCGCGGCAGATGCCTCTGCCTATGAGACGCAACATTCCAGGGACGACGGGATGCAACAGTACCACCGACCCCTGCAAAAACCCACGTCCCCTGGAAGAGCGCAACAGGTTGACATGTAAAGCGCGCAACAACCGGGGGACGTGGATGTGGGCAGCCGGGTTCCCACGTCCTATCCTCCGGCCCATAACCCTTCCAATCGACTAGATAATAGCGGATCCCCCTGGTGATTCTGGTGTCCAGGATTGCTTGTACCTCATACTCCTCTTCCCTACATACAGTAATGAGCGCGTGCACGGTAGAGTGTCTGGTGCCCATTACGTACAGTCTCATCAAGGAGACATGAAAAACGGGGTGAACCCGCCAATGCGAGGGGATCGCCAAATGGAAATCAACTGCATTAATACGTTTGGTGATGAGATAGGGACCAACATACCGCAGAAGCAGTTTGCCTTTTCCAGGAATACGTAGTAGTTTGGTGGACAACCATGCCTTATCACTTTGTTAGTCTGTACCCGGAGAACGGTGTTTGTCAGCCTGTGGTTTAACTTGTTCTTGGGCGGTTCGCAGATGCTGAGCTATAGCAGTATGGATGGAAGTAAGGGATCGCATTGCTGCATTGGCAGCTGAAACAAGCACTGGGGTAGACAGAAGGGGAGGCAGGACTCTGGGGTGTTGCCCATACAGGGCATAGAAAGGTGAACAACCCATGGAAGTGTGATAAGAGTTGTTGTACGCAAACTCTGCCACCCCTAAGACCGAAGGCCAATTGGATTGATACTGAAGGCAAAGGCATCAGAGGTATTGTTCCATAGTAACACTGACTCTTTCAGTCTGGCCATCAGTCTGTGTATGATAGGAGGAAGAGAAGCGAGTGTCAATACCCAAGGACCAGGTTAAGGCCAAACAGAAATGAGAGGTGAGCTGCGAACCCCGATCTGTAATAATCATGGTGGGTAGCCCAAAGAAACAGACAATATTAGAGAAAAACAGCGTGGCCAAACTGGAAGCAGTAGGTATCCCTCAACAGGGAATAAAACGTGCCATTTTGGTAAAGGCACCCAGCACCACAAGGATAGAAAACATACCTTGTATTTGGTCCATCTCAACCACAAAATCCAGTGACACCATGTTCCATGGTTTGTGCAGAATAGACATGGTCTGTAGCACGCCTATCGGTTTCCCTCGGACTGTTTTGCATTTTGTACACACGGCACACTTTGAGATATAATCCGCTATGTCTTGCTTCATGTGAGGCCACCAGCACCACCTGTGTAGTAGATCGAGGGTTTTCCGTTGGCCTGGATGGACGGACAATCAGGCATCATGGGACCACTCGAGTGCCAGGAGTCTGGACTGAGTGTCAGGAACATACAAATGTCTCTGTACATAAGGCAAACCGGAAATCAAATGTGGTGACGTCAGTGGGGTGGTCTCAAACCCAGCGCCGGATTCCATCTAGCAAAGGGGACTAGGCCGTGCACACACAAATCGCGGAACCCTTAGATAGAATGGGCATATCTGTGGGTGTTTTGTCAAAGTCACCCCCAATCCGAGACAAAGCATCAGCCTTGCCATGCAGCGACCTGGTCGGTAGGTAACCAGAAAATTGACCAGAGAAAAAAACAAATGCCAACGGATCTGCCGGGAATTCGTGCATTTGGCATGCAACAGAGCCTGTAGATTACGGTGGTCAGAATACACCGTCACCAGGAATCTTGTACCTAGAAGATGGTGTCTCTACTCCTTAAATGCAGCTCTGATGGCCAAGAGTTCCCTTTTGGAGAGAGACAAGGTTCTTGGGTAGAAGGCCACCAGATGTAGACGCTGCATAGTGGGACATTTCTGCGACAGAATAGCCCCGACCACCACAGCTGAAGCATCAGCCTAAACCACGTACGATAGAGAGGTATCTGGGTGTTGTAGCACAGGAGTTGAACTGAACACGTCCTTTAAGGATTGAAAGGCTACCTGGGTCTCTGCATTACACAGAAACGGAACAGCGGTACTGTGAAGGTGGAAAAGAGGTGCTACAGTGGCAGAAAATGAAGCAATTAACCTTCTATAAAAGTTCACAAAACCCAAGAAGGACTGTAGGGCTTTCCAGGTGGTAGGAACTGGTCAGTCCAATACTTCCCGAACCTTTCCGTCACTCATGTGTACTCGTCTCGCAGATAGTACAAAACCCAAGAATTCCACTGAGGAAGCATGGAAAGCGCACTTTTCTAATTTAGCGTATAGTTAGGGTATCTGGATTTCGGAGAATGCCGAAGAAATCCAGTATTTGTCCCCCGTTATTGTTTTTATATTCCTCGGGGGACTCCAATAAACCCTGGTATTTCATAATTGCCATTCAGTTTAAACGTGCGGGAGCGGTTTTCGAAACCCTATTGTTCTGCGTTGTCTTGTGACAGAAGCATTGCTGATGAGCTATCGTCGCAGCTCTGCATCTGAGTTGTCTATTGGAACTGACATTGCTACAACTGTAGAAGTCTCAAATGCTTATCCACTATTGCCACCTTGTGGCATAAGGTTGAATTGACTGTATACTCCATCACATAGCTGAATTGTGCAAAACACAAGCTTTCAATTTTAACCCCCAGGCAAAAGGCATCATCCAACACTGTGCAATCAAAGTACAATTAAAATGATGAACAAACACATATAAGATCAACACAGATCTCGGTAGAACAACAACACGTCTTGCTTTACTCCGGTAGCTGATTAGACCAATGATGTCTTTGGGCGTTGGTGCAGAGCGCTTTGCAGAAAACCAGTTGTGCATGTCCCTTTGTATCACAGCATGGCAGCCCCCGGACCCGCAGGGTGACCTTGCAGAGAGGCTGCCTGGGAAGCCTCGATTACTCTTTTCTTGGGTAATGTTAGAGGGATTCATTTCTCTTACAGACTTATTGCATACCTATCATACATAGACCCTGCTGCTCAGGAAAACATGAAGAATGCCCAGATACCATGTAAATTGCAGAGTGTTGTATAAAACCCAATAAAATAACATGAAATAATTTGGATTTGTCCACTGCAGCTTGGCTTTGCTTACATTGGAATCAGGCACTGCTTCTCTGTATGAAAAGCCTCCGCCAATTGGCCCACCTACATTTTAATTTCCTCCACAAACCTGTCAGATTGTTGTGGCACTGTAGCTTGATCCGCTAAGGGTATGAAGTAACAGAGCCCAAGTACTGCAGTTGGAGTTTTATAATTTTGGAAAAAAAGGGCAATAGTTTGTAGGCCTTCAGTTATGTTTTGCAGAAATACATTTCCTACCAGTTAAACAAGGGCAAGAAGTTTCATGGCAGCCATCTTGGTGCATGAAAAATCAAACATTACTGAATGAATATACTCCCACTACTGCACACGCTGTCACTTACCTCAACATGGAAAGATTCAGGACCTAAATGGTAAGTGCCCTTTCCTCACATCCCATTTACCTGTCAATAGGGCATGCATTTCTACTCCTTCCTCATATGCTACCCTGATCAGTGTTTCTCCACCCCCATTGTGCCCCTTCATCCCCTATTTGGGCATAGCTTAGTCAATAATATTGAGTGGGTAGAGGCGATTCTAAGATTCCCCAACATGGTACTTTCCATGCCCCAATTATTTCCCTTATCCGTGAGGCAAGAAACATGGTTCATAATTGTTTTTGCACATGCCACATTATGTCCAGACCTACGGAACATGTGCCAAAGCTGGCAGTCCATAGATATCCAGCAAAACTGCTATATCCCATTCTCAACCACCCTAGTCTTTGTCATGCTGTATTAATGGATTTCTTGAAATACATTTACACTGGAAAAAGCAGTTATCTGTGATTTTTTGAAGGGGCAAACGGAAAACACCGATAAACAGTGGAAAAACACCACCGGAAGTAAAAAAAAAAAAAAAACCTTAAACAGGAAACCCTACGTATAGTGCATTCCCCCGCAATAGCTGCAGGACTGTACGTACATGCTAGATGTGTGCGAGGGATTCTGAAAAGATAAGAATGTCATCCAGGTATACCACGACAAAACAGTCAAGAACATCCCGAAAGATGTCATTGACAAAGTGCTGCAACGTGGCAGAGGCATTGTAGAGCCCGAAGGGCATGACAAGATACTCAAAAAGCCCATACTTCATTTTGAAAGTGGTTTTCCATTCATAGCCATGCCTCATTCTGACCAAATTATAGGCCCCCCGGAGTTCGAGTTTGGTGAAAACATTTGATGCACTTAAGCGATCGAGTAGCTCGTAAAGAAGAGGCAGGGATACTGGTTTTTATGGTGACAGCGTTTAATCCCCTGAAATCCACACAGGGGCGCAACTTCCTGTCCTTTTTAGGCACAAAAAAGATGGGTGAGGTGTCTGGCGACCAGGAGGGGAGTATGTGACCCAAACGTAAGGACTTATCAGTGTATGCCTTAAGTTGCTCTTCCTTGTGTGTAAGGGAATAGATGCGGCCATGAGGGATCGATGCCCCAGATATAAGGTCAATGGGGCAATCGTAATCCTGATGTGGTGGAAGCCACTCGGGCAACCCTGAGTCAAAGACTTCCGAAACATCACGATAGTCTCTGGTTAGATCGGGCATGGATACTTGTGAGGTTGCACTAATCGTAGAAACACTAGAGAACAATGCTACACATGGAGAAGAGGCAGTTCTACCCTGGGAAGTAAGACATTCATCCAAACAGTAAGGAGAGGAAAAGCGCACAGTCTGTTCCACCCAGACGATGACTGGTTTATGCCATTGTAACCAAGGAAAACCCAAGATGACCACAAACTGGGGAGCAGTGATCAGGTCAAACGTAATCCGTTCCGAGTGCCCTTCTTGAGCACTCATTAGGACGGGTCCGGCCTGTTCCATGACCTGCCCGGAGATTAGACAGGAACCGTCAACTGCATGAACCATCTCCAGAACCGGGTTGGCCGCGACAGGTAGTTCTTGCTTTATTGCCAGTTGGTAGTTCATATAGTTGTCTGTTACTCCTGAATCAACCATTACCGGAAAGGTAAAAGCCAAAGAGTCGCGAACCCGAGAAAGACATAGGCAGATAGATGTGCATGGACGCAGAAACGTCCTCTGAGCCAACAGAAAGCGTACTCGTCCCAGTGGCCCTGTCCAGGGACGAGGCTTGGCGTTTCCCGAACTCTTGATAGGTCTTTTGGGACAGACACGAATGAAGTGGCCTGACTGCCCACAATAGAGGGAAAGATTATTAGCCATTCGCCGTTGCCTTTCTTCCTTAGTCAAAGGGCCTTGCGTGGCCCCAATATGCATCGGTTCCGTTTCCCCAGATGAAAACGAGGGGACTGGGTTAGGCTTGCCAAACTGCATTTACAGGGATTTGAGGTTCGCCTCGTCTCTGTATGAGACAAGCATCCACCTGTAGGACCAAATCCAACAGCTCAGGAAAACCGGAGGGAATAGACTGTACCACGGATACGGCATCTTTCAGTTCGTCAGGGAGACCTTTATAGAAAACCTCTGCCTTCTTCTGTTCGGGCCATGTGATTTCGGCCGACAGCTGGTTGAAATGGGAAAGACAAGACAGAAGGCTCTGTTTTCCCTGAGCCAAGGCCAGGAACTCCAGGTCCGATGCCTGCACTTTATATTGGGCATCAAAGACAAGATTCATAGCACCATATAGGGTATCAAAGTTGTACAAAGCAGGATCATTGGACTCCAACAATGAATTAGCATAGGCGACGTACCACCTAAATGAGACAACACAAAAGCCGCTTTCGTGGTGGAGTTTGGAAAAGCCAGAGTGTGGCAGAGAAAGTGCAACTTGCATTGATTTATGAAGGTCCTATAGGTTTTGGGATCCCCTGTAAAGCGTTCTGGCGTGCTAATGGAAATGGCCCAGGCAAAACAACAGGAGCAGGGCTTGGATTCTGAGCGGGCGGGACTGGCAGGGGTGAGGGAGCCACCCAATTCCTGAATTCCTCATCTGTGGGTAATGGGTGCAACTAGGCTCTGCATAACGTCCATGCGCTAATGCAATGCAGCATGGGCAGTCGCCATATCTGTGTGAAGGGTCAAACAGGCTTGCAGAAGAGCAGCCATAGGATCAGCCCCCGGATCCATCACAGAAAGGTGTAGTTAGGCTCCTAAATCTTTCAGGATCGAGTCGGTATTGGAGACACTCGAGCAACCCCAGTGGGGCCTCCTTTCACAGATGAAAGGGAGACTTTTCCCCCAAGCCTGCAGAAAGCATAAAAACTGTGAGGCCAGGGGCTCAGGTGAAAAGGCAGGAACGGGCAGCAGAGCTAAGGGGGAGAAAACAGACAAGAAATTCAGTATCTCTTTTGGATCCAGGAAGTACACCCGTGTAACCCCCAGACAACCCCACTCTTTTCTGTTGTGCCGAGATCCCAAGCGCAAAACCTACTTGCACAAAACACCAGCCAGTGAAGGGTTGAAGAACCCGGACTCGATAGAGAGGGTGAGAACCCTGGCCAGGACTTTGCAGGACCTCCAATGCAGGGTGTTTCCTAAACCCAGGCAGCACGAGGGCGCAATGTAAATGGAGGGATAAAATCGCCAGAGTTCCAATAGAGAAAGAAAGTCCAAAGCGCACAGTTCTCAGCTGGCAGTCTGTTGAAGCAGTCCCAAGCAGAGTACCAAAGAGAAAAGCAGATCCAAAATGAGGCAGCCGAGAAATCCTTTGATATAGCAGCAGAGCGTCCAGGGTCGTGGAAACTGATGCAGGGCAAAGCGAGAGAAAATCCAAAATACGTTAGCCAAGGTTGATGGGGAGCCAAGTAATCAAAACAGGAGGGGTTGAGTGCCAGACACAAGACAAGGGCAATGCGGAAACAGTAACCAGAGAGGAGAATGCTAAGTCAGGAAACCAGGTAATCAATTTGAGGCGAAACAAATTGCGCCAGAGACAAATTGAGGGACAAAGTCGCGCAGCAGTAACAAAGTCGTAAGCCAGGAAAGTCGGGATCATGAAACAGGAGTGCAAGTATCAGGAACGCAGGGCAACCGTACCGCAACAGAAATGAGACTGTATAGGAGCATCGACTTGCGGTTCAGGGAAGCATTAATGCTGTACTTCCTGATGATGCACGGAAAGGCACAGGTTGCAATGCACCACGTGACCCGGAGGCACTAGGGATCATGTAGATTGTAGTCCGTTGCGGGCATCGAGGTGTTCTCTGCCATAAGCGCCACGGCAGACGCCACTGCCTATGAGATGCAGGTCTGACCTGGTGGGAGTAACGCCACCTGCCTGCAGACGGAAATGGAAACACCGGCTCCGTCACAGACGGAACCAGTGTTTCCATTGTCCCCATTGTCCCCATCCACATGGAGTCCTGTGGGACTTGATGGGAATGGGGATTTATGGAATTTCACCTCCGGAATTACCAGCTCACCAGGGTTGTAATGCCCCAGTGATTCCGGCAATCACGGAGGCGGTAATTCATTCCAAGTCCGTCAGCAACCTGTCGGTTTTTCTGGCTCGGTTACCACCAAACTTGGAATGAGGTCCACTGTAAAATGATAACTGGCAGGAGAGTATACCAGAAGATCTAAAGAATCTACTGAATTCCTGGCAGAGAAGTATACCAGGAAGTCATCCTTGAGGAGTTATATAAAAGACACTTTTGCCATCCTTGAAGCAACAGTTGGGTAAAAAGCACTTTTGCCAGCCTTGAGGACTTGTATGGAATAGACATTCTTGCCCTCCTTAAGGAAACATTGTTTGGAAAAAAGACATGTTCGCCATCCTTCCTAAAATAGCCCAGGGGAAGGTAATATACCCTCTGGATCCAAGGACGTCTCCTTGGAAGACACCATTTTTGTTGGATTTTTTCTATTTGGTTTACATTTGAACCTAGATTAGAGACATTTTTCCTTGCACTTCTTAGTTGTAATTTTTAATGTGAGGGTCAGATATGTTGGACAGTTAACATAATTTTGACGACAAAACACAGACTGATCTTTAGTTTTAGTTTCCTAGGTAGGGAAACTTTCTTTAGGATAGGGACAGAGAAGCTTTTATCCAACCCTTTTCTTTTAATAAAGATATCTAATGTTGAAAACACTACCACTTTGTGTCCGCCTCTCATTTCTGAGCGCTCACAGTGTGGGTAGCCAGCATTTGGACTGGCATCTTTTAACAGAAGCACAGTACTGTGAGGTCTGCTCATTGGTATGTGCGTCCATTGGAATTAGTACTTGTGTCAAGGGGCTTGCCGGTAGAGACGTGCCCACAAAGCCGAAAAGAGAAAAGTACTAAAGAAGCAGGAGTGCAATGAGTCCTGCAGACAAGAAAGGATAGGCAACAAAGGCAGTCAACAGAAAAGGGCAGGGAGTACAAGTAAAACAAAACACGTTAGGTTCCCTCTTGGGTTGTGCGCAGAATGGGGGAATAGTTTCCCAGAGAACCAGGGAAACTCCAGCCTTCTGAGCAGGTTACTATTACAGGGTCCCACTCTGAATGCTCATGGAAAGAGGAGCACCAGCAGTGGGTGTCTTCTGGACCCTAAGGCACGAAGAAGGAAACAGAACTCACAAGACAGAAGTCTCTATGGGTCCAGCAGGAACTGAACAATGACTGCCTCCTGAAACAGGAACCAGCACACTGTTAACAATGGCACCAGGTACAATACTGAAACACGGCAAAGGAAAGGGGCGGAGATTGCCTGCTAGAAACCCAGTAGCCAAACTCTGAACAAAGGAATTACACAAGCCACAAGTGAAAACAAGAACTGTAACAGAAATAGCCAGAGAAAAAAGTAGGTAAAGGTGAGCAAGGTTCAGGGCAGAGAACTGGAAGAAAGAAGAATAGCAAGAAAACTAGAATGTTAGTCGAGGGGTAAGGAGACTGGAAACTGCAGACTGATCAAAAGGAAAAAGTAACTCTGGTGGGATAACAATGGTAGGAATGAAGACTGATTAAAAGGAATCTGTAGCTCTGAAATGGGATAACAAGGGCAGGACTGAAGACAAAGCATGGGCAATAGGCACAGAAAAGGGAACTGCAGGTAGGGAACAAGATAATTAGTGTTAAAGAGCAAGGAGCTGTAGACATGGAACAGAGGATTGCAAACATGGGAGCAGGGCTGCAGTGTAGGAAGCACAGAGGTGCAGGGCAAAAGGCAGAGGAGTAGTAGGGCTGCAAGGCAGGGAGCACAGGGCTCTGAAACAGGAGCAGGTTCTGGAAACAACAGGACACCGCAGAATTCCAAGGATCAAAGCAACAAAGGGCTGGAAGCAAGCTCAAAGCAAGAGACCTGTGCTGCTGCAGGCAGCTGCTTAAATACTGACCTGCCCCGAGCTGATGCAGACTGATTAGCAGCACCTGGAGCAGCAAACCTGAAGGTAATTGGCCTCCTCCCGCTCTGGTCCTGGGAAAGTGAAAACAGCACTGATCTCTAAGGCTTCGGGGGATAGTAATTCTAAGACTGCTACAAAGGAATAGCCAGGGAATGGGAACTGCGAAAGGATGCATTATGGGACATGTAGTTTGTGAAATTAAATAAGGAAGTTACAAAGTCTTGCAAACAGAAAGTTAAAACAACATTGTGAATAGGTATTGTCCAGGGAGGATTATGGAGATGAATTAGTCTCAAATAGTCCACGATAGGTGCCAGTGGCACAGTCGCGACAACTTGGTGAGGGGCAGTTGAAAGAATCATGTTTTGAGAGATTTACAAAATTGGGAGGTTTGTGGGAGCATTCCCAGCCGACACCAGCAGCGAGTTCCAGAGGGTGGGTGCAGACATGAGAAGGATTGTTTGCGGGTTGTCTCTTTGTGGATGAGTTGTGATTCAAGGCGGTTGGTCAATTTGCTGGCAGGTACGCTGGTGTGCTACTCGTGACTGCTTTCTAGAAGATACATGCAGTCTTGAACAGAATCCTGGCTTGGAGTGGAAGCCAATGTAGCTTGCATAGGACGGGGGTAATTCGGTTAAATTTCCATGCTCTTGTAATAAGACATGCTACAGCGTGTTTGACTGCTTTTATGTGAGCCAAGTGAGCAGCTGGGAGCCCCGTCAGGAGAGCATTTTCCCCATTGATGTGCGAGACCACAAGGGCCTGCGCTACAGTTCAGATGTCCTGCAGTGGGATGAAGGGTTTGATTTTTCGAAGGGTAAACATTCTGAGCCAGGCTATTAGGGTCTTCTTAGCTATGTGCGTCTGGAAGGACAAATTGCTGTCAATGGTGAAGCCTAAGGATTTTGCTGAGTCAGAGTTATGGATCAAATCCTTCTAGGTCCATAGCATTAAGCCATTGTTGGACAGGTTGTTTTTTGACGGGCGGACTGATGAGGATGAGTTCAGTCTTGGATGGATTTAGTTCGAGTTAGGCAGTCGACATCCAGGATGATGGCTAGGTAATCGCGGAGACGAATAATGTCCTGGGCACTATTTACTCTTATGTACAACTAAGTATCGTTTTGTGAAGAGGGATTTCTGAACTCTGACCTGGAGGGCAGAGGCTCAGAAGGCCAGCCTAGTTTCTTGGAACAGGGTAACCTTCTGGACAAGCCAGACCAATCAAGGTAACATTGGCGGCGGTCAAGACTAGGTCTCAGGAGGGGTGAGGGTGACTGAAAGACCTCAATAAGCACACAGAGTAAAGGACACTTATAAATCACTCCCAGTCAGGTAGGTACATATATATATATAAATATATTAAAAATACAAATACATTTATTTCAATGCCTTTGAGATTCAACACATAAATAAAATCACAGTAATACTTCTAAGCAACACAATCCTATCAATATACATATATACAAGACCAATGGGCTCTAAATGGTTAATGCACAAAATGGGTCCACAACCTAAAAAGGGGAAGGAAACGGGCAGTGCAAATAGTCTTTAGTCCCTTCTGCATCAAACACAATCCTAACTGAAAGGAAGTCCAATCCCTAAGAAGGGTGGAGTCTATTGCTCAAATGTACTTGCAATGCTGGCGCACGCGGTAATGCAGATGGGCAAAACAGGGTCTCGTTTAAAGGGCCTCCTCGAAACGGCAGCGGTATCTGGGCATGGGTCCTGTACAAGCTGGCCAGCCCACTGGTTGGCCCAGGGACACTTCCGAAAAGGCTTACTTGTAGGTTTTGATGAAGGTGCAGAGAATAGTTGGTCCCACTATTCTAATGGGTCAAAGCGTCTTCGCAGACCTTCTAGGATGACCAGATGCAGAGGGGTCCCACGGGAGGACAGCAGACTCAGGGTGTCAAACGTTCCAGCAGGTCACCAGCGGTTCCTCGACTCGGCTTCTTAGTTTCAGGATACTTGGATCCTATCCTTCGTTCAGTGAGAACTTTAGAGATCGACAAGGTATGGGTGTTTGAAGTCTCTTATCCAAAATCTCATTCGCGCCAAAATGAAGAGGACCCAATGGGAGATCTGCTCACATACAGGCATACCATACGTGGACCAGTCATGGACCACGGTGGTCCGACACATTCACAGTACGCCAGACTCTCTGGGACCCAGGATGTGTATTGGAACTAGATAGTCCATCCCACATCCTGAGGGCACAAACTCAAGACATTGGCGCTTCATGGGAAAATGCATGCCCAAAGAGGGACTGACCTGGGTCGGCTTGACCTGGGGAAGGTGAAGGGGCAAGGTGGCCAAAAGACAGGACAAAGAACCTCGTGGCATGCTCATTTTGGAACCCGGCCACCAATTTGTGCCAAACGCGGTAACCGCGGTTTACTTAGCAGGAAAGGGTTAAGAATACATGAAAACATATGCTGCCACCAGCCCTGTCCAAGGCACATCTGCACTTCTCCTAAAAAATCCTTAGAGACTATCTAGGGCCTTTAGAAATGACAGGAAGACCGAAGTGCACTGTACTGTTAGGTACTTTGTGCACTTGTAACATGTTGCAGAAAAGTTGCAACATTGACAAGGACTAAGGGAAACAAAGTCTCCCAGTACTGACTGTCTTTAAGGGCATGTCATTTTCCCCATAAAAAGTGATTGAAAAAGCCCAGGGGAGTGCAGAAGAAGGCTGTGCTCATCTGGTAAAGTCAGACTATGATGTTTAAACAAAGCACACATTTGGGGGGTACACAACTGGAGGGAAAATGTACACATCAAATGGAAATCTTTCCTAACACTCGCCAGACCATGGACAGGGTGAATGAATCCACCGCTGGATGAGTCTCATGTTCAGGTTGGTTAAACATTCTGGACAACCCATCAGCATTGCTATGTTGGACCCTGGCCTATGCTCAATAGTGAAGTCAAAGCCTTGGAGGCTTATGGACCACCTGAGGAACTTTGGCTTCTCTCCCTTCCTGTTCATTATCCACTTTAAGGGCTTATTGTCAGGTCAGTTTGCACAGTGAAGTGGGTCTCATAGAGGTAGGGCCTCAGCTTCCTTAGGGCCCACACAACAGAGAAACATTATTTCTCTCATGTGGATCATCTGATCTCTTAGCTGGCGACTAATGAAGCCAATAGGGTTTTCCTTACCCTTCTCATCTACTTGTGAAAGTACAGCTCGTGTCAGAGGCATCTGCCTGTACAATAGAAGGTCTTTGGTAATCAGGGGCCCTGAGAACAGTTGTCTGGCACAAGGAGTCTTTTAAGCCATTGAAGGCCTTCCCGCACTCTTCAGACCAAGTTACCTTCTTGGGTTTCTTAGGAGTTGTGAGAGCAGTCAGAGGGGCAGCTATGGTGCCATAGTCTGCCATGAAATTCCTGTAGTACCCAGTGAGTCCTAAAAAGACTCTCACTTGGGTTTGAGTGGTGGGGGTAGGCCAGTCTTGTACTGCTTGTACTTTACTGGTTAGAGGCTGTATCCTCCCTCCACCTAGTTCATGTCCAAGGTAGACCACTGAACCTTGTCCAATATGGCATTTACTGGCCTTTATGGTCAAGTGGGCCCTGTGAAGAGCCTGCAACACAATCCTAAGGTGTTTCACATGATCCCCCCATCAACTATCAAATCTAAAGTCATCAACCGAGTTGGCCGCCACACTACTTCTTTCCACTTCTTCCTTCATTCTTAGCTCATGGATGTCCCATGGGGCGAATGGTTTGGTCTTAGCCCAGCTGGATTTTAAGGGGGCATGATTGTCCACCAGTTTTATAGTAGAGGTGCTGAATAATACCAGGAGGCCCAAGGCATTCCCTGTGGTGGGGAAGTCTGTAAAGTTTGCTTCTAACTAATTGACCGGGAAGGCTTTGAATGAGTGGCGTTGAGTGAGGGGGCTTTTAGCCTGACCTTTGTGATCCATAGTCGAGTGGGTGACTGATAATGGGATGGCAGTGTTGTTAGACT